>NW_021703783.1:96937871-96960718 GCF_005190385.1 Monodon monoceros
CTGACCCACCCCTGGGCTCTCTTTCCCTCCCTGGGGTCTCTGTCTCTGTCCCTCCACTGGGATCTCTATCCCTCCCCTGGGGTTTCTGTCCCACCCCCTGGGGCAGTGCCCAGGCCGGAGGGGCTTGAAGGCTTCATCTAGGGCTGGACTGTCTGGGTCTGCTCCTGGTGTCTCCCCAGAACAGGCACCTGGCATCTCTCAGCCCCCGGTCGTGGAGCCCAGTAACCTCCCGTTGGGAGCTTCTGTGACTCGATGACCACTGGCACCGTGTTCCCAGCTACCGGTCCCGATCCCACGCTTTCCACGTGTGGGCTGTGCAGTCCCACAGCCCAGTGCGGCCATGGCTTACTCTCCTCTTGCAAAGCACAGAGGGGTCACGGTTACAGCAGGGGCTCCAGAACTCACTTCCTTGACCACTATGCTACCCTGCCCGTTTCCATAGAGATGTGAGTGGCCAGTGTTAGGCCCACCTGACAGTCCTTCGTCAGTAACTCCCTTTTGTCTCCTCTTGACTTAAACCTCTGCTCCATTTTCACCTCCTCCAGGAAGTCCTCCTGACCTTCAGGAAGGGCTCCCTGGGCCCCTGGGTGTCCCTCATCAGGGCCCTGACAGAGAGGAAGCAGGGAGGGCTTCCTGGAGGAGGAGAGAAGCAGGCACTTTGTCTCAGAAGGTGAGCGGGAATCAGCCTGGCAGAGAAGGGAGCCGAGGACCCAGGTGGAGTCTGAGGTCAGAGGGCTGCTAGAGGGTGGGGGTGGGAGACTGGAGGAAGGGCAGGAAGTGAGGCCGGGTCTCTGGCAGAGGGAGGCCCATGTCTAAGCAGACCACCAAGGGGCCGTGCCTGGCCGCCTGGCTTCAGAGGTGCGGCAGGTGCAGCTTCTGGTAGAAAATGAAGGAACAGCTGCTGGCCGGTAAGCCCACACCTGTGAATGGTTTGGGCAGTTTCTAATGTCCTCCTGGGGAGCCTGGGTGGACTCACTGGACGTAACACATGATTCTGCCGCGCGCTGTCCCGCCGAGCGGGGAGGGGGCTCCGCCCTGGGCTGGCCTGGGCTCGCCTCCAGGTCTGCAAGATGAGGAGCTGTCCACAGTCACGGGGAGCCCGGTGGCCCCCACCCAGGAGCACAGCTAGTGCTGCCGAGCAGCCGCCTACCACGTAGCCGGCACCCACCAGGGGCCTCGTGTCACCGGCTTGGTGAAGCCTCGCTCCAGCCTCGGATGGGCTGTCTCTTAGTCAAGGGAACGGATGTCCTGAGAGGGGCTTGTACATTACAGAGATCGAGAAGGGCCCACCAGGGTGATCTCCCTCCAACCGCTATTCCCTCCAAGCCCAGGAACCTTCCATGGCTCCCCACTGACCAAAGAACAGAGTCTCAACTCCCAGGCCTCGAGTTCCAGGGGTGTCAGGATGCACCCCTTCCTCCTTCTCCAGTCTTATTTCTTTCACAAAGCACCAGGCTTTCTGGATGTTTCAATCTGCTCAACACCAGCCGTTCACCAGGTCGACGGCCCGGCCTGGGAGAAAGCTGGAGCCGGGAGACAGGAAGAACCAGGTCAGGGACCCCCGTTACCTCCTGCACCTGTGTGCCTGGAAAGTTACATCCCTCGTCCCTCAGGAGACAGGGAGACACCTGTGAATTAGGACAGAGGTGCCCGGAAAGCTGTCCTCCCGGCCCATCTCCACCACCTCAGTGGGCTGCCTGGCCCATGCTTACTCTCCTGCTGACCTTAACATTCACAGGTCTGCCCGGCACTTTACAGTTTGCAAAGGGCTTTCTGCCCATTGACTGACCTGGCCTCACTCCCTCTCTGGGCAGGGCTGGGACCCAATTTTCAGGTGAGGAAATAGAGGCTCAGAGAAGGAGTGACCTGCCGAAGGTGCCACAGGGACTTGGCTACCCTCCTCCCCCTCCCCCCGAGACTGCAGTGGCATTGATGGGGACTCCGCTCTAGAGTGGCCATAGGAAGCCAGCAGTGGGAGATGTCCACCTCGGCTGCCACGAGGCCTGGTCTGGCTGATAAAATGGTTAATGTTCAAACCACATCAAGGAATTCCCCCCTCCCCACTCCCCCCATGTACACACACTCACCACAAGCCTGAGAAACAAAACCAGACTCACCAACATTGGGGAGAGGAAGAGGGGGTCCCCCTCCCCCCACGACCTGCCACCCAGGGGCCCACAGGGGCCTGGAAGCCACTGCCAGGTAACATGGGGTGAGCAGAGCCGACACCCCAAAAAGTGGGCCAGCTGCAGGCAGAGCCATTTTTACCGTGGCATCTCTTAAAAATAATATTGGCCGATTTTCTTAATTAAAGAGAGTATTACACAAGACTTACCAGAAAGCTACAGTAAGGTACAGTACACGAGCCTGCAAAGCTACAATAACCAAGACAGCACGGTGTCAGTGAAAGGACAGACAAACAGATCAGCGGGACGGAGCAGAGAGCCCAGGAATAGACCCCCATAAATATAGTCAGCTGACCTTCGATAAAGGAGAACAGGCAACGCAATGGAACAAAGAAAAGTCTTTTTCAACAAATGGTGCTGGAACAACTGGACAGCCACATGCAAAAAGAGAATCTAGACACAGACCTTACAACCTTCACAAAAAGCAACTCAAAATCATGGGCCTCAATGTAAAGTGTAAAACTATAAGACTCCTAGAAAATAACACAGGAGAAAACCTAGATGATCTTGATAATGGCGATGACGTTTTAGACGTCGCACCAAAGGTGTGATCCATGAAGGAGATAATCCATTAGCCGGACTTCATTAAAATTAAACACTTCTGCTCCGTGAGAAACAATGTCAAGAGAAGAAGACGAGCCACAGCCTGGGAGAAAATATTTGCGAAACACATCTGATGAAGGACTGGTATCCTAAATATACAAAGAACTCTTTTAAAACTCAATGATAAGAAAGCAAAGAGATCAATTTTAAAAATGGACAAAACTTCTGAAAAGACACCCCCACCAAAGATGATAAATAAGCATATGAAAAGATGCTCATCGTCACACATAATCAGGGAAATGCAAATTAAAATAACAATGAGATACCAATACGCACCTATTAGAAGGGCCAAAATCCAGATGACCGACAACACCAAGTGCTGACGAGGATGTAGAGCAGCAGGAGCTCTCATTCGTGGCTGGTGGGGATGCAAAATGGTGCAGCCACTTGGGAAGACCGCTTGGCAGCTTCTTACAAAACTAAACATACTTTTACCATATGTTCCAGCATCCACTCTCCTCGGTATTTCCCCAAAGAAGTAGAAAACGTGTCTACATAAAAACCTGCACCTGGATGCCTCCAGCAGCTTTACTCATAACTGCCCAAACGTGGAGGCAACCAAGATGTCCTTCAGTACGTGAATGGATAAACAAACTGTGGTCCATCCAGACAACGGAATATTATTCAGTGCTAAGAAGAAATGAGCTATCAAGCCATGAAAATATATGCAAGAAACTTAAATGCATATCACGGAGTTAAAGAAGCCAATCTGAAAAGGCTACGTAATGTACGATTCCAACTCTATGACATTCTGGATGAGGCAAAACTATGGAGACAGGAAGACCAGTGGTTGCCAAGGATTGGGGGCAGGAAGAGGTGGGGTGGACAGGGGGAGAACAGAGGATTTTTAGGGCAGTGAAAACACTCTGTATGATACTGTAATGGTGGACACATGTCATTATACATTTGTCCAAACCTATAGAATGTATAACACTGAGTGAACCCTAAAGTAAACTATGGACTTTATGAATGATAATGTATCAATACTGGCTCATCAATGATAATAAAGGCACCACACTAATGGCAGATGTTAACGATAGGGGAAACTGTAGGGGGTGTGGGGAGTGGGGTATATGGGAACTCTATACCTTTTTACTCAGTTTTTTTGTAAACCAAAACTGCTCTAAGAAAAAAGTCTATTTTTTAAAAAAGGAGGGGCATTACATGAGTTACAACCACACACAACAGTGTGGGTGAACCTCGTAAACACCATTTTTGTTTGTTGATGCATTCTTTTGTTTCCAGCTTCATTGAGATACCACTTACCCTAAAAAGTGTACATTTAAGATACACAGTGTGAAGTTTTGATAACGTACACTTCGTGCTGTGATTACCCTGATCCAGCTAACTCACATATCCCGCCCCTCCCGTAGTCACTTTCCTTCACAAACACAGAGTCGAACACAGAATCCAGACAGCTGAGGGGACAGGCCGTGTGACCATCCCCGTGAGGGATAAAGCGGGAGGGAAGCGCAAAAGGCGGCCCGGGTGGGACCACAGCCAGGAGGGGCTCCGGGGCCTCTGGGAACCGGCCACGTTCTGTTTCTGATCTGGTGCCGCTTACGTGCAGGGTTTGGTTTGTGAAAATTCGTCGAGCTGTACACTTCTGTGTCCACTTTCCTGTGGGTTATACTTCATTAAAAAGTTCCAGAAAAAATAGTGCTTGCGGCAGAAAACTGGAAATCCCAGAAAAGGAGAAGGAAGATGGTTGCTCTTGTCCATCCCCTGCCCACCGGGAGGGGTCCTCAACTTGGGAGGCTCGGGCAGGGGCATCCAGGCCGCAGGCCGCACGGCCCCCTAACCCTGCACCTCGGGCCCTGGCCCGGGCAGGGGTCTACGTCCCCCCTGGGGCCCCTGTGTCCCCTGGGGCCCGAGCTCCTGGCCTGCCGGGAGGAGGGTCAGCCGTCCTTGGGAGGGCCTCCCAGGACGGGTGAATCACTGCCTCTTGGAAGGATGTTCTCTTTGTTCAGGAAACACCCACTCGATGCCACTGAGGCCGGGCCCGGGGACGGGGGACTCGGTCCCCACCTCCCAGGGGCTCCCCAGGTTGGTGGCTCCAGCCGTCAGGATCTGGGCGTCGAGGGGCAGGGGTGGGCCGGGGACGCTCTGGGATAGGCACCTGAGCCCTCCCCAGGCACCCCACCGCAGCGGCTCTGCGCAGACCCCGGGGTGCCCCTCGTCTTCAAAAGGCAGTGGCCGGGCCGGGGCCCGGGCCGGGGCTGGGGCTGGGCGGGTGACATCATGAATCGAGTTTTGCCAGTTCCTTCCCGACCTCGGAAACCCCGGCATCCCTCTCCAGGAACTGGCCTGTGGAATTGGCTTTGGCCGGCTGCCCCGGCAGCGCGGGGGGAGGCCCCCAGCCCCACTAGCCCCCGGCGGCCTGTCCCCGGGGCCGCCTTCCTCGAGGGGGCTCCTGGGGAGCCTGTGCCAGTGTGAGAACAGGCAGGGCCAGCTCCCGCCGCCCCCGCCGCCCCCCTTCACTGCAAGGAAAATAAACGGCTGTCTGCCTTTCTGCACAACTGGAAACCCCGCCGTGGCCCGCGGCCTCAGACCGAGCTGTGGGGCTGAGTCACCATCAACCGGGTGCGGGCAACAGGCAGGGGCCCTGGGGCGGCCCCGAGGAGCCCTGCCGTGACCTCAGGCCAGGCCCACCCCTCTCTGCGCCCCACACTCACCCCCCGAGCCCGGAGGACGGGGACGCACCCCTCCCGCTGCAGCCCCTGCTCTTCCAAGGCTCAGCTCCTGACCCTCGGCCCCGGCATCCCCCCCTCGCGCCCCCACCCCCGCCTCGGCGGCCTCGCCACCTGAACCAGAGGCAGGTCCGCGCTTTGGCTCCCTCCGTGGTTGTGGACGATGACAAAGGTGCGTGCGGCTCTGCAATCCAACCAGAGGCCACAACCAGCGAAAGGCCTCATCAGAGCAGGACAGGAAAATGGTCATTTCAGGGTGATTTTTAACGAAGGTGGAAATGGAATGGGCCTCCCGGTGGGCCTTGGCCAGTCCTCAAGGTGCCCTGGTCAGGTCCTCAGGCTCCGACGCCCCCTGCCTCCCGCCTCTTCTCTCTATTTCCCTCCCTCCCTCCTCTCCCTCCCATCCTCTCCCCTTCCTTCCTTCTTGTCCACTGATAACTTCCCCGTTTCTCCAAGCCAGCTCCCTCCTTATTCCGACCCGCATCAACCTTTACCAGGCACCTGGCCATCCTTAAGTGCCTACTGTGTGCCGGGCCTGCGCTGGCCCTGAGTCCTTGGGGAGAACTCCAGCCCTGCCTGGGGACAGTTTAGCCAGGGCCCGGCTGGAGAGCCGGGCTTTAGAGCCAGCGAGGCTACCTGCTCTGAGGGCCACAGGGTGGCTCCCCGCCTAGAGGCTGGTCTCAGGAGAGGCTGGACCAGCCCTGCCCCTGCAGGAGGAGCCATCCCGGGGTCGGGGGTCCGGGGGTGGGGGGAAGGCGGTGTGTGCTTCCCAGGCAGAGGGGTGGGTCTGGGCAAAGGTTCAGAGGGGTGCTGTGGCTGGAACATGGCCGCAGGAAAGCGTGCCTTTGGGGCAGGGTGGGGACGCTTGCCCAGGGGGGGCAGGAGCTCCAGGGAGACCAGCCAGGGCTGCTCCGAAGGCTCAGCCAGGCTCTGGGGCGGGGGGGGGGGACGACGAGGGAGGGGCCGGAGGCTGAGAGAGGGCCTGGTGGGGCAGGGAGGATCAGAGGGTAACTGGAGTCCCCGCTGGGTTCCCACGCTGGACCGCGGGGCAGGTGTGGCCTCGGGGTCAGCGAGCAGCGGGAGGCTGGGGAAAGCCGGGTGTCTGGCCGGGCCGGCCGCAGGAGCGTCAACCAATTAACCTGCGCTCGCCCAGGGAGATGCTAAGAGGATTTGCCTTTTGTCTGGCTAATTATTCTGCATCTCCACTTTTCCTTTCCTGGGGAGCTCAGGCCCTTCCCAGAGCTTTAATTAAAAGGAAGCCGATTTCTCAATTACCCCAAGGGTGGGGCAACCGGTGAAAACCCCAGGGGTGCCCCTCCTGGGTCCAAGCAGAGGGTCTGGGGCGTCTTCCCAGGGCGTGGGATTATCACAGGCGAGGATGCTGAGGGCCCAGAGGGGAGCTTCTGTGCTGAGGCCCACCGGCGCTGGCTCTCGGGCCCCTCCAAGCTCCAAGGCATCCCCGGTAAAAGGCGGGAGCCCAGGCAGCTCACAGAAGTGGGGTTGTGGCTGTGATGCGGCCGTGACTGCCTCACAGAGGGGAGCCAGGGACGTTCCCCGGCCCGGGACAACAGGGCCGCTTCCTGGGCCCTACCAGCCCTGATGGGTATGGAACAGGGGTGGGGTCCGGCCTGTGAGTCACCCCACACCCCCTCCCCTGCCCTACTGGACACCCGGAAGGGTCAGAGAATGTTCACAGCTCAGGTGGAAGAGCGCCAGGCCGCGGAGACCAGACTGCTTCCCGTTCTGCCGATGCCATCCCAACCGCAGCCACCAGCAGGCACTGTCGCAGGCCTCGCTCGCCCTCCGCCAGGCCCCTCATCCCGCCTGCCCCGCGGAGCACTGCGTGCGGGAGTCTCTCTCCCCTCGACTCTGCTCCGGGCCCATTGCGGCGTGAGCCCTTGGGTGCCGACAGGAGGACAGCATAGCCCTCACAGCCACTGGGATGAGTTGGCTGTGGCTGGGCCCCTGGAGCCCCTGCTCCTGCCCTTGTCTGTGTAGCACCTGGGGCTTCCTGGAGGAGGTGACTTGTGAACTGCTCTTAAAGGATGCACAGGAGTTTACCCAGCAGAGAGGATTGGAGGGTCACCTTGGGAAAGGAAAAGCAAGCCGACGGGGCCGGGGGAGCAGTGGCACCAGGGAAGGGGGGGCCTGAGGTACTGTGGGTTGGAGAACGGGCCACTCCGGCCACGGTCATGTCCTGTGGGACCCCGGGGAACCACTGGGGCATTCAAAGACCTAGCAGCCATCGAGGCGCTGAGGACGGGGGCCCGGGCCAACCCCTCTCTGGCCCCCAGCACGGTACTACTTGGGCGTGGTGTGGGGCTCCTCTGCCCCGCTCGGGGGGCTGCTCTGCGGGGAGTGCTTCTGTTCACATGTTCATTCATTCCTTCCCCCATGGATGCCTCACGTTCTCCTTCATTCATTCATTCACTGGTCCTTCTGTTCACCCATCCCATAGTGCCTTCTTCCACTCGCTACTTTTGGGAGGTCTGGGGCAGGTGCTGGCTATGCACCCACGGAGGAGAGACCTTCCTGACAAAGCTGACAACCAGTAGTGGCAGACGCACCGAGAACCCAGGGCCAGGGGCCTGAGAGCGTCCATCGGATCTGACCCCAGGCATCACCAGGCCATGCCAGGGGGTGACCGTGCTTTTGGGGTTGTCCAGGCTCGGCAGTTAAGCCATGCACACTCTGGACCCAGCCCTTGCTGGCCTCCCAGAGCTCTGCTTGCACGCTGTGGGCACCAACATGCCCACCTGGGCTTTCCTGCCCTCACCCTGGGCTCCGGAAGTCCCTGCCCCATCTCCGCCAGCCAGATCTGGAAAGTTGAACTTGGCCTTAGGAAGCTGGGGGTGGTCCTCTGAGTCCCACAGCCCTGCTTCCCACCAGGCGCTTCCCTCTGGGCCCTGGGTCCTTGTCTGGTTTCTTTGCTGGGCAGCTCCATCCGGCAGGACCAAGCCTTTCTCACTTCCAACCAGGAGGCCTAGGGTCGTGGTGGTATGGGCAGGTGGGCTGCACCGTCGCCTCACGGGATCAATCAGCACTGAGGCCCCACCTGTCCATGGGGCACAGGGGACCAGGCTCTGTCTGGACCTCCCCTCTCCATGGGGCGACAGCCAGCAGTGGACAGCAGCCGGACCTCCCGGGAAATGGCAGGTGGGTCTCCCGCCGTAACCCTAGGTAAGCCAGCCCGTACCCGGTAACAAGGCGTCCTTGTACCACCTGCTCTGACCCACGACCTCCGTGGCTAATTAGCATGCCTAAAAGCTCTCAAAGCATTTCTGGAACTTGTCTTTCATGTGACAGTTTCACTCAGGGACATTCGAGCGCAGAACCTCGACTTTGGCAGAACCTCGACTTTGGTTTTCTGCTGGGACTTTGGGTCCCCGGCTGAGTCGGGGGTGATGGGACTGGTGCTGAGCTGCTCTGTCCCAGGCCACCCCCAGTTTGCAGAAGCTGAGAGCCCAGTTTCAGGGAGCCTTTGTCTGGGGGGGAACCCCTGGGTTGGCAGGCGGGGGCCGGGGGACCAGCGCGGCCTCTCTGGCCCAGGGCAGATGGCGTCCCTCTCCAAGCCTTGCGCACCTTCCGTGAAACTGTGGGGCAGGACTTCCTTCGTGGTTGTCAAACATCTTTAGTAGCAGAGACCTTTTGTTAAACTAAGCCTTCGGTGGAACCCCAGCTTGTAAAAGCGGTCGCGGCCGAGCTGTTCTGCAGGGGCGGGGCGCAGGGCCCAGAGCCTTGCCCCGAGCAGAGCCTGGACCCCTGCTCTGAGCCCAGGGCCACAGGGAACACGCCCCAGTGTCCCCTGCCCCTCGCTGCCCCCATCTAGAAACAAGGTCTGAGCAGGAAAGAACTGCTGGTTCTGTGCCCGCCCCCGAGGTCGGCCACGCCAGTGATTCAGGCCCCAAGCCCTTCTCCCTGCACACACACTGGCTCTGAGGGGGAAGAGGGTTTGGGATTTAAACCACCGAGAATGCTCCTCGGAGCTCTGCCTGGCTGTGTGCACAGGGATGGCAGGGCCTCCTCTCAGCCTTCTGTTTGATTCGGTTCAAGAGTCATCACGGAGCCCTACGGTGTGCGTGGCTCCAGGACACGATGGAAAGAAGTCCAGCCTCTCGTTCTTCTCCGGAAGGATCTCTCGGGCTCTGAGAATGGGCTTAGGGCCCCAGCGTGGTTCCTCCAGCTGGGAGTGTCCCTGGGTCTGGCACTCAGCCCTCTGTTCACTGGGCAGCCCTGACATAGAGTAGATGCGCTCACTGGGCAAAAGCTCCCCCTGAGCTCCTAATCCTGTAGGAACCTTGAACCCAGCCAGGACCTCGGGCCTGGGGTGGGAGTTACTCTGTTGCTAGGGCTGCTAGACGGGTCTGCTTAGCATCGCTAAGCAGTTTGGTTTTGTTTTTATGTATTGTTGTTTTCTGGTATTTACGGCATTTTCTCATTGAACCAATGTCTGGAAAACCTCCACCCATTGATTGGGTCAACAAAACATTGCTGTATTCCTGCTATGCCCTGGGCCCTGTCACTGGGCCTCGCTGGTGACAAGCCAGCAATGGTTGGACATGCCAGTGGAATCAACCGGAAGTCTGGGGGACAAGCTCAGTGAGAGCCCGCTCCGGGGACGGGGCAGACAGCGACGTGGCCTCTGCAGTATGGAGCCTGGGAGGGTCTCTCTGAGCTGGTGACCACCAAGCTGAGACCCAAAGCAGGAGGACAGCCACACGGAGGTGTTCCAGGCAGAAGGCACCTCATCCGCCCCACTGGCAGATCAGGGGGCAGGAGGGATGCCAGGGGTCGCGGGCAGGCCCTGGCCAAGTTGAGGGGAGCCAGAGGGTCCTGGGCAGGAGGGGCTGGGTGGGGACAGCGCAGAGTCGGGAGAGTATTGGTGGCCACTGTTCACTCGATGTTCAGTGCTCACCAGCACCGTCCTGCTGGTAAGACCTCGAGGGGGGAGCCCTCGGGGGCGTGGACCGTGGTGACCCCGACCAGCCCGGGGCACGTGCTTCTTCCCGCAAGTGTGAGCCAGAGCCACCCCGGGCCCACACTCCACCCCAGAGCGGCCCTCACAACCCAGCCAGCAGTCAGGCCCCGCGGGCTGGGATGCAGCCAGGAGCTCTGCGTTTCTCCCGCAAACCCCAATTCGGGCAGTAACAGCCGCCCTCTGACTTGTGGACTCCCCCACCAGCCCTGCACTCTTCTTAGAAGGAGCTGCCTCTGGTGGGCGGGGTCTGGGGAGTCCACCAGCCCAGGCTGTCTGTAGAGGGCTGAAGAGTTGCCTCAGAGACATCCAGGTCCTAATGCCGTACTTGTACGTGTTTCCTCACATGGTACATGTGATTAAAATCAGAATCTTGAGATGGGAGATTATCCCGGATTATCCGTGGGCCCTAAACGCAGCCAAAGGGGTCCTGAGAGGGAGCAGAGGGGCTCCAACACACACAGGGGCGCAGCCACGTGAAGACGGGGCAGAGAGAGGCGGGAAGATGCTGGCCTTGAAGGCTGGCGTGACGCGGCCACAAGCCAAGGATGCCAGCAGCCACCAGGAGCTGGAAGAATTCTCCCCGAGCACCTCCCAGGGAGGTGGCCCTGCCCACACCTCGACTTCTTCGGACTTCTGGCCTCAGAAGTAAAGCTGCCCAGCTGCGGGGGTTGGTTAGAGCAGCCGTAGGAGAGAGCGCCCGGCCTCCTCCTCGGCACCCAGGGAAGGGGAGCCCGGGCTGCATGTGTCTCCCCTGGGGTGGGAGCACCTTGGGGTGTCTTCCTCACGCCCGGGACGCAGAGCAGTAGCCAACAGGGGCAGCCAGAGCGGCACCCCCAAAACGGGGCACGTCTGCCACTCCCCACGGCTGACGGAGGCTGGTCTGAGGGCAACTGGGCATCCGGAGCAGGGGGAGACTTCGCGGGAGGCCAGGGTTTCCGTGGCTGCTGAGGGGAGAGGGGCCTGGGGCCTGGGGACAGCGCTGGTGGGTGGGGACCTGGGAGGCCCCGGAGCACAGGGCGGGGGCCGCAGGAGGGCGCGCTGGCTGGGGAGTGCGGGGACCGGCCAGCCTTCCCCTGAGCCAGCGCGGCTCAGCCAAGTGTGTGCTGCAGGCCCCAAACCCGCCACCCGAGCCCTTTTAAGAATAAGAACAAATATTTGTGTTGCATGTTGTGTGTGTTGGGGTTTAGTTTTCTTCTCCAGGCTAAAAATAGGCGCATCTCGTGTCCCTGCAGGGATTCCTGCCCCGCCCGCCGGTTGGTCCTGGCCTGGCGCTCCCAGTCTCGTGCCAAGTTGTGACTTAACTGCTGGTGACAGGAGCACGACGGTATCAGAAAACGATTATGGGGTCAAGGCGCCCATTACAGCCCTGCAGGAGGCATGTCAGCGCCAGGCCAGCCAGGCCAGGGGCCGCATCGGGGTGGGGGGCAGCCAGGAGGGGCCTGGACACCGTCCCGGCCCCGCCTTCACCTGGTGGTAACAATAACACGCCCCCCGACTAACAAGGAAAGAGACAACGCTAACACAGCCGGGGCAGGGGTGGCACAGACGGGGTGTCCTGGCAGAAGCCACGTCCCAGCTGAAGGGTGACCAGGAGCCACCAGGGCAGGGGGAGTATCAGCCAGAGGGAGCAGACGCCCCAAAGAAGGGCTGAAGGAGGGGCTGGAGATGGTGCAAGGGGGCTGCCGCCAGGTGGTGTGTTCACACCGCAGGCCGCGGTGCCCGGCTGCGCTGCGCTCCAGGGTAGAGCTGGGGCGTGAACCTGGAGGTCCTCAGGAAGGGGGGGTGGCAGGCTGTGGGGAGGGATCCCCAGGGTGGGGGGACATGCTGGGTGCCACCTGCAGGAGCCTGCAAGGGCTCAAGGAGGTCGATGGCCACCCTGGCCTGGGACACAGTGATTCGGAACCACAGACGGACTTGTGGCCCTGAGAACCCCGTGAGGGGATGGAAGGGGACCCTGAGCCCCTGAGTCCCAGCCTCAGTCAGGGGCCAGCAAAGGGAGAGAAGCCCCGCAGGAAGGAACCAGAGAGGGGGAAGGGCACCAGCTGAGGAAGACTCCGAGGACAAGGGAGAGGTTGGGACCCGGGGCCCCCAGACCCTGAGGCTGCGGTAGACCACGGTCATGAGAGAAACTTGTAAACTATAAAGAGGCGAGGGCGCACCGGGGCAGGGTTCTTGGTATCCTCCCAGAGCCTGTGGTGCCCGCCCCAGTCAGGGCTGGCAAGGCCTCTCCGCACAGGCAGAGGTCCCCAGGGAGACAGCCCTGCTTTCCCCAGGGGAGGGTGGGAGGGGCCGTCTACTCCACAGCCCCCCACCCCACCCACGAGCCTGCCCGGGGGGAGGCGCATTGAGCGGGGTGGGCGGGAGAGGGGATTGCCAGTGTCCTTGCTTGGCTGCCGGCCGGGGGGCACGTCTGCCCTCTGTCCCTCAGTGGGACTGGATGCTGAGGACAAGGAGGGGGAAAAGGCTGAGGACTTCTTCTGGGCGCTTGGCTGGACCCTCCTCACAGCCCCTGCACAGGCACTCTCGTCCTGTCTTACAGAGGGGAAACTGAGGCACGGTCGGCCAAGTTCACAAAGACAGGAAAGGATCAGACCCAGAGCCCCTGCTGTCAGCATGCTCCCTGGCCCAGCCAGACGCCCCCTCCATCCGCAGGCCACCGGGGTGAAGAGGGGCCAGGCCCTCTGCGCAGGAGGCAGGCCTGCGTGCCGGCTCCTCCCCAACCTCTGCACGCCCTGGGGCGAGTCCCTGCTCCCTGCACCTGAGGGGCAGCTGCGTGCTCAGCTCCCCCAGTCCACCGACCGTTCTCTCTCCTCCCGGCCTCTGGCCTGGCTGGTCCCTCTGCCTGGAGCATCTTCTATGTCTCCCCTCCTTGTCTCCATCAAGTGGTAGCTCACCCATGTGGCCAGCTCTGACCACCCACCCACCCATCTTACATAACCTGCCTTGGCTTTTCCTAAGCCCCGATTACCCTCTTCTACAAAGAACCCTTTATGGTTTATGATGTTTATTACATGGCTAATAGATGCTCGTTGTCTCATGCCCCCTGCAGACTGTCAGCTCCCCATGGGCAGGACTTTTGCTGCATTGCCAGCGCCTGACACGCAAGAGAGGCACAATAACATTTGTCAAGCAAATGAATAAGGGTGAAACGAGGCTTCTTGCCTCCAGAGGAAACTTCCTGTGAGGCGCAGGAGAAGAGGACCTGGGCAAGGCAGCCTTCCCAGAGCCCGACCCCATCCATCTGCACCCCACCCGGGCCCTCTTCCAGCCACAGCACCGGGACTCCTGGAACCCTAGACAGAAAGTGAAGACTCTCAGCATCTGAGAATCAATGAAGTCAGAATACCGTGGAGGCTCCCTCTCCATCATGTGGAGATCAAACCATGCTTGAATTCCTGCAGTGATAGGGAACTCCTTGCTTCCAGTAGCTCAGGCAGTGAGAAACTCCTCCTAATGTGGCCTGAGGCCTGCCCCCCACCAGACCTCCTAGGGTTGCCCCAAAGTCTCCTCAGTGAGCGGCGCTGGCAGGCCCTTTCCACTAGAGCGGGGCTGCTGAGATCAGGGAGGGCCCCCCCGCCGCCACCCCGGCCGTGTGCACGCCCCCAGCTCCTGGAGACAGCCCTGGTGACTCAGCTCCATCGCCACCAGCTGCCCTCCCTCTCCTAGAGTGTTTGCTGTTGAGATTTAATCGATCCTCCTTCCCTGGGAACCCAGGAGGGGAAGCCAGCGTTAGTCACCCCTTCTGTGTCAGGACCCATCGACAAGGCCATCCCCGCTTCCTCAGCAGGTAGGGTGCCCCCTGCCCGCACTGGCTGACAAGGAGAAGCTCAGAGTCCTGGCATCAGCCTTGGTGGTGCAAAGCGGGAGGCAAGGGGGGCTCAAGCAGCGGGGCCCATCCTGGATCTGGTGAGCAGCCAGCCAGAGGGCAACGGGCAGCCCGGCCTCCAGGCCCAGCCAAGGTGTCGAGGCGGGCAGAGTGGCTTCAGGAAGGCCCCCAGTGCCCGGCCCTGCCCCCCCACACCCCTCCCAGCCCGATGGCTCTTGTTCGAGAGACTTCTTTATGGAATGGGGGCGCTGTAGATTGCAGCCTGGGTGTCGGGGAAGCCAGCTGGCTTTGTCCAGAAAGCATGGGACCATGCTGGCCCCGGGGGCAAGGAGGAGCGGGGACTGAGCGTTCCTGACAAATGCTGGAAGCCATGAGACTCAAGGGCAAGGTTCCCTTCTGTCCTTCCAGAAACCTCCGGAACCTTATCAGTGGTGGGGCAGCTCTCCAAGCTCCACTCTCCCCACTGCCCAGCCCCCATACACTCCACGCTCCGGGTCCCACCCTAGACCCTCACCCACCTCCGTTGCTGACCCTGGAACATCTCTTTTCCTCCTGCCTCCCTCCCGACCCCTCCCCTTCCTTTGAGGCCTCAGCCTAGAGGCCGCTCCTCCGGGAAGCTTTGCCGACAACCCCACGCCCCCTCCCCCCCCCCACCCCAGCCCCGAGGTCGGTACCCTGCCCCTCTGCACTCCCAGGCCCTCCTCCCTCCGCTGCAACCTCGGGGATACATGGCGGACGGTGGGGGGATGCACACTGAAGGCACCTGACGTTCATCCTTCTGTCCCCCATCCTGGCCTGGGGCTTTTAAGGGAGGACCTCATTTCAGGCTCATTTCTGGGACCCCACCATGTCCAGCCAAGCTCCGGGCCCCGAGGAGATGTGCGGTGATGGATGAGGGGAAAGGAATGCGGGGAGGGGTGGCTGCACCATCCCGTCCTGCTTGGCGGAAAAAGAGGGGCTCGGGGACCAGAAGTGAGGGTTTGAGCCCGAAACCAGGGGAGGGACTTGGGCAAAGCCCCCCAGCCCACTCTGGGGCTGGAGCGATGCAGGAGCCGCTGGAGCAGCAGAGCGGCCCCAGCTGCGGCCCAGCTCTGGCAGCTCAGGCAGGCAGCTTCCCGAGCTGCAGACCCCTGGAGAGGCCTCCACGTGAGTCCTGCCCAGCGTTACCAGCGAGACCCCACACTAGGCTAGTCTGGAAGGAGTGGAGTCCCAGAGGCCACCGCTGGGCCTCAGGGTGTGTGGGCTGGCCACCCACGGGGGACGAGCGAGGCCACCTGTGTCCACCTCCTGGAGGGCGTCTCGGCCCCGGCTGCCCTGCCGGCCACTGGCCTCTGCCTGCAGGGGGAGTAAGAGGACTCCTGGTCCTGGGCCTGCACTGCCTGCATCTGGGCTGCTTCCTTGCGAGGCTGCAGGGGCAGCCGTTCTACAGCATCTCAGGTGGCTGCAGGATTCCAGCTGTGCTCAGAGAGGCATGCAGCCCACCAGAGGACAGGCCAGCCAGGGGGGGCTGGCCAGGCAGCTCTGGTCCGGGCGCTGCTCACCCCTGGCATCCCAGGAGCAGCGCCCGCCCAGGGGAGGCTGCGGGTGGGCCCTGAACCCCCTTCACCAGTGCATTTGGTGGACCACCTGCCCACCTCCCAGACCTCTGCTGGGCACTGCTGTGGGTGCCAGGCCTGCGACTCCCTGGGAGCTCTGAGACCTACAGGTTCTGATTCCCAAGAGTCCTGGGACGCCCAGGTCACGCAGCTGAGTCCCCAGGTCCTACAAGAGCAAGGACCTGATGAGCAGGCGGGGGCATCAGAGAAGGAAGGTGGGCTCAAGCTCCGACCAAGAGGAGAGAAGGGCAGGGACGGCAGCAGGTGAGGTCCATGGTCATGTTCAGCTGAACCTCCTGGCTCCCGGGGGCCCTGCCCCAGCGCCATGCCTCCTGGGGGACGTGCTCTGCTCAGAGGACCTCACAACTTCCTGTTTGCCTGAGTGTCAGGGCTTCAGTCCCCACTCACCTCTCGTCCCCCTCCTGGGCCCCTCAGGCCCCCTAGACCACAGCTGTGCCGCCCCAGGCCCACCCAACCCAGGTCACCTGCCCCTTTTCCCTTCACCAGGCCCACAGCCAGCCCTCCTGACCCCTCCCCACCTCCCGGCTCTAGGCGTTATGAAGTTCACTCAGGTATCTAACCCAGATCCTGCCTGCTACTTTTTAGCCCTGTCTTCCCTGTTCTGTGCTCGGTGAAGAGTGAGTTGCCGTCATCTCCTCCCCGAGACCTGCCTCAGCCATTCTCTTCCCACTCACCTCTGTGAGGCCTTGCACAAGGCCCCGGGGCCTCAGTTTCCCCTCGTGGGAGTTGGCATATGAATTGGGTGGAAGGAAGATGCCAGAAGACACCTGAGTTCAAACCCCGGTTCTGCCTCTCACCAGCTGGATGACCTTGGACAGAATACTGTATTCTCTGTGCCTCAGTTTTCCTATCTATAAAATAGAGCTAGCACTGACCTATCTGGGAAAGGGGTGCTGTGAAGGTTATGGGTAACCGTGGACCAGACCCAGCGGCTGGCGTGGTGGAGGGCGTTATTCAGTATTCCACAGGCCTGCTCACTTCCAAGGGCCCTCAGCCTGCTGGGGGAGGGGGGTGGTCCCAGCAATGAGACCTCTGCCCATGAGGACAAGAGCCGAGATGGAAGGTGAGGGAGGACAGAAGCCCCAGCGAGCTTGTTGGGGAAGCGGGGGCATTATAGGGAAGAGGGGTGTGGGCAAGGGATGGTAGATGAAAGAGCATCCCTCGCACAAGGCACAGCTGGAGCAAAGGCTGGGCAGCGGCTGGGGGCAGCTCTGGGGAGGGGAAGCTTGCTGGCAGGGCCGGGGGCCTTGTGTGGGGGGTCTCGGGCTGTAGGAGATGAGACAGAGGGTCAGGAAGGACTTCAAAGGCCACAGCAAGGAGACAGCCTCTGCCCACCATGGCCACAGGGCCCCTGTGGGCTCTGCCCACTAGGCAGCAGCTGAGTGGACAGCCTGTAGGGGGGATAGCGTGAGAGACCTCAGTGCAAAAGCTCGGCCTGAGAGCAAAGTGTGGGCAGGAGTGTCCTCCAGACAGAGGAGGAGGGAACCCCAGCCTGGCTGGACAGAGCTGGCTCCTCTGTGTCCATCCTACAGAGGGGGAAATTGAGGCTCAGAGGTGTGGAAGAGCCGGTCCAAAGCGCTTTCCGTCTCCTGGGCTGCGTCAGTCCGCAGCTGCACCCCCAGAATGGGCTTCCTGCTTAAGGCAGGAGTGGAACGAAGACCTGGAGCCCCTGGGGGTCAAGGCCAGCCTTGAACCACCTCCTCCCCGCCCCGGGCCAGACCAGGGTCTGGCCTCCAGCAAGCCTGAATGAGTGAATGAACAAGTGAATGAATGAATGAATGGGTGATGGAGACGTTGCACTCAAAACTCCAGGCCCCCCCTGCTAGTGTCCCCAAATCCTACTCAGGGAAGCCCACATGACCGCTCCTGCCTCGGTGATTCTGTGCTCTCTCCGGCACAGAGGGAAGGCAAGCCTGGAGAAGGTGCATCCCGGGCAAATTCAGAGGCAGGATGGCACCCGGCATGCCCGGGGCCAGCAGAGAGAGATGGGCCAGAGCCACGGGGGCGCAGGTGTCACTCTGGGGGCAATGAGCCACCGTGTGCTGGGGGTGTAGGGCTGCCTGGGGAAATGCTTCTGAAATAGTAGCCTCAGAGGTGGAGCCTGGGGCTGAGGGTCACGGGGTGCCCCAGGCTGGGCCAGGCAGTGTGGGCTCGAAGCCTCGGGCAGGGCCCCTTGGAGGATGTGCTGGGCGGCCCTGGGAGGCCGGGGCTGGGGTTGAACCGTAGCCAAGAAATAAGTACAGTCTGGGCACCGGGGCCATGGCATTCTCGGAGCTCTTTCCTCATTCCTGGCCCTGTGGGAGTAGCCGGACCCTGGTGTTCCGCTGTAGCCGCCACCGCGGATTTGCTTACCGTCTGGTGGGAGCAGGGGCCTCCTGCCAAGCACCCCCCAACCCCCCGGCCCAGGCCTGGCTCAGGCCCCACAGAGCCTGTTGACCCGCGAGTCCTGGCCCCGGCCACCTCCGGCTGCCACATGGGGAAACTGAGGCCTTCTGGGGGGGGGGGGGGCGCACCACGGGCTGCCGTGCCCCGGGTTGGGAGGCGGGAGGGACAGGGTTTGGACTCCAGATTCAGGGCTCTCTCCTGTCTCCCCCTGGAGGGGCGCACCCTCCTCCAAAAGCCCACCTGGTGGCCCCTCCGCAGGGATCTGGGTCTAGGGCCAGGCTCTGTGGGTACCCAGGCAGACGGGGGCTGTTTGATCAGCGGTTCTGCCTGATGCCAGGCTGCCGGGACAGCGGGCAGTGGCCAAACCGGCCCCACCGCATGCCTTCCGGCCCTCAGCAGGAATGCCATTCATCCTTACTGCTCACACGGTTAGTTACTGCGGGCGGAGGCCGGGCCTCTGGGGAGAAGCAGCAAGGCCTGGTGGCCAGCCAGGGGCCGCTGAGCTCCCAGGGACCTTGGTCTGCCTTCCCACACCTGGAGAGGGCAAGGAGCGCCCCAGCGGGGCACTGGAGTCAAAACCCGGCAGATACAACTGGACAGACCCACGGGGACCCTGGGGACAGACCCCTCCTGGGGTCAGAAGGGGAAGGAGGCACAGAGGGGGTCAGATGGGCCCAGGGCCTCCTGGCTGCGGGTCACCCACCCTCAAGGCTCCCGCTTCTCCTGAGAGTAGCACCCAGCCCTGCAGCCCTAGTCGGCTCGTCACGGGGCCGTGGCCCTTCTGTCCCTGCGGCCTGACCCAGGCTGTCCAGGGAGGCCTCAGGGTCTGTGTCCAGCTTCCACCAGTGGCCCTTGCCAGATGGGGACAGGCTAAAGCTTCCTGTAGGTTCAGCATGGCAAGCCCCTCCCCTCGCACAGCACCAGCCCAGCCCGAACAGAGGGGCGAGGGGGAGCGGGGCTGGGCTGGGCCTCGGTGGGCCGCTCAGGCATCTCCCCGCCCGCCCCAGAGCTGCAGAGACTCCGCACACTCACTTCTCTGATTCCAGCTTTATTGGAGCCGAGCGCTCCCCTCTCGGGGAGGCCAGACACAGCCCATCAGAACCCCAGCAGCTCTCCTGAAGTGAGGGCACTGCAGAGACACGCAGCGCCTCAGCCACCCCTGTCCCTGCCTGGGCCACGCTGACACCCCACCCCCACCCAAGGGAAGGGCTGCTGCTGACAGACTGTTAGGGGGCGGCGGGGTCTCGGCGGCGGCACCTCGTAGCCGAGGGACAGTGCGCATGACTTGGTGGCATCAGGGGCCCCAAGGGTCCAAGGGTCTGTTTCAAGCAGGAGGAGGAGGCTGGCTCGGGGACAGCGCGGCCACACCCCGCCCCCCAGCACCCAGTGTAGGTCACAATAATTTAAAAGACACTATAGACATTTCGACGCTATATAACAATATAAGTTAACCAGGTTCCTTGGCAGAAGATGCTAGGCCTATGGACTCGGGGGTGTCCTGGGACCCGGGATCGGGGGGGAAGGGGACTGGGGGGCATTCACAGTGGTCTGGAAGCTCCCAGGACAGCCGCTGTTGGTGGAGCGTCCTGGCATCATCGAGGCAGGCAGGGTGGACGCCAGGGCCAGGGCCCAGGGTCACTCACCCCAGGCTAATGTCCGGCCCACTTGGCTGGTCAGTAGCCTGAAGACACATTTCCACGGGTTTCTGCGAGAAAACACCCTAAATTCAGAGCAGGGACAAGTGCATGGACAGTGGTGCACACCAGCCTTTCTGGGCCCGGACAAGTTGTGCCTCAGTCTCCCCAAGGTGGGTGGGAATAGTGTCAGAGGACCCGTCCAGTGCCAAGTCCCCGGGCCCCAATCTCTCCCTATCCCGCACACAGTTTAAAACCAAGCAGGACCCCTTTCCATTCCCGTTTCCCAGGTTTCGGGGTGATTCGGACCTCAAGGGAGGGTCTGCGTGGTATGGGGACCACAGGGGAGTGTCTGCTGGCACAGCAGCTGGGAACCCAGCAGAGCAACGCCCTATCCGAGTTTTCTCAGCATCCGGGCCAGGGCAAAAGGACCAGGATTGGGCAAGAAGACCACAGGAGAAACTCTCAAAGGCACCTCGAGGCGGGGCGTGGACCCCAGTGAGGCTGGCAGCGGGGGGGAAGAGCGTGGCCAGATTTTTCAAGGCATGGGGGCTGCCCCTCACCCTGGGCATCCCCAGAACATGTCCTTCAGGGTCAGGAGGCCTGGTATGGGGGAGCCTCCACTCACGGCCTTGGGGTCTCTGGCTAGTGCTTGAGCCATTCTGGGCCTCGGTTTCCCCATCTGTCAAATAAGGCGAACACCCCTGAACTATCCCCCTTCCCACCAGCTTGCCCCAGCACAGCGCTGTCCTGGGGTTTCGGCTGGTTCCAGGGTGGGAGGGGGCTCTGTAAACTAGGGGGTGTCAGGCTGGCGGGGGACTGGAAGGGCACCAGCATTAGGGAGGGGATGCAGCACTCCTGGAACCTGACATGGGTGACATTTTGATTTGCTAGAGCTGGTTTTCAAAAGAAGGAAAGGAAGGGCCAGAGGTGCCTGTCCGTGACTCTCCTCAGAGGCCGTCTTGGCCATGTCAGCCACCAAGCCCCTGCCCAGCTCACATGGGGACCACGTGCACCGCCACCTCCCCAGGGACAGGGCCATACACAGGGATGCTCCCCAGGGTACCCAGGGCCCAAAAGAGGAAGCAGAGAGCAGCAAGGGGATGAGCTAACACAGAGTATGGAGTTAGGACCGTCTATGCCTTAGTGCTAAAGTCCTCTTCTGATACTAAGAAAACATAAATAATTTTTGTCAACATTTGCCCAAACCACCCTGGAGCCCAGTGACTGAGGTGGCCTGGGACAGTCTTTCCGTGTCCATACCACCAGGCGGGGGAGGACACTCAGAGTCTTGTCGCTTTGCTTTCCGGGGTATGTGGGTGTCCTTGGGGCTCACTCTCCCGGAGAAAAGAAAAGAAATTCACTGGGCCCCTCGGGGACACTCATGCCATGGGCCTCGCCCTCTGGGCCAGGTGATGGGCACTGTTCTGCCACGGGAGGGGACAGGAATGGCAGGAGGGAGCCCCTGGGGGGCAAGGAGAGGGTGACCGGCCCCGGGGGAGCTCTGCCGCGCCGCCCGCGGAGCTCCCACCTTCTCCACCCACCTCTGCCGACGGCCCGGCTGGGAGCAGAAGTGCAAAACGCCGCGGGGCGGGGCCGCGGGGCGGGGCCGCGGGGCGGGGCCGCGGGGCGGGGCCGCGGGGCGGGGAGGAGCCGCTCACTTGCAGGTGAAGACCTCGGTGCGCTCGCTGCACGTGTTGCACTTGACGAAGCAGCACCAGTGGAACTTGCAGTTACACTGCCAGACCTTGGTGTACTGGTGGGTGTTGTAGCCGCGGCCGCAGCACATGGTGTCGCAGCCGTCGGCGCCGGGCGATGTGCGGTTGCACAGGCGGCCCTGGGTGCCCACGCTGCCCGTGGCCGCGTCCTCCTCGCAGTAGTTGGGCGACTTCTCGATGTACACCAGGTCCGTCTCCATGGGCTTCTGGTAGCTGCGCAGCTGTTTGATGCGCAGGAAGGTGGGCTGCCGCAGGCGGCTGGCCCGCACCACCTCCACCTGCACCGCCACGTTGTACTTCTCCTTGAGCAGATGGCCCACCTCGCGGAACTTGGGCAGCGTGGTCCAGCACGTCTTGGTGGTGCACGAGCCTGACACGCCGTGGCACTTGCACTCCAGCTTCATGCGCTCCTCCAGGACCTGCGGGCCACAGGGCAGGCTTAGTGTGGGTGGAGGGTCGGGGCCTCCCTGCTCCCTCCCACCCCGGCCTCCTCCAGACCTGGACCTGGCTCCCCACCTCCCGCTGTGTGACCACACGGTCAGTGTTTCCTCCTCCCACAGCCTCTGTCTCCTCGTCCATTAAGTGGGGCTACTGACCACAGGTGGAGAAGTTGGTGCACGCACCCATCCAGGCTGGAGGAGGCACCTCTCGTTGGTGCCAGGTCCAGCAAGAGCAGGTGCTTAATGAGTGCGGATCCCCCACCCCCGTCTCTTCCACTACGCACCCTCGTGCCTGGTGTAGGCCCTGGCATGCAGTCGGCGCTTAATGAGTGGCTGTTCAGTGAAAGCCTGGCACGCACACGGAGCTCTGTACCCCTTTGCTGAAGGACAGAGTGGGGGCGGGCGGGAGGTGAGTGCATGGATCCGTGAGGCCCGGGCGTGCCGTCTGCTGGGAAGCCGCCCTCCCACCAGTGTTGTTCTTTCTCTGCCGCTCCCCGAGGGCCCGTGATGGGTGCAGCCGTGTTTTCCTTGGGCCTCCCTCCTTGGCCCTGGAAAGCCAATTCCCAGAGCCAGCCCTGACCCCAGGCACTCATTTACCCGGATCGAAAAGGCCCTGCCAGCCAGGCCTGATTAAAGATGGGGAAACATTAGCTGCCGCCCCACGGCTGCACAAGGGCCATTTGTCAGCTGTCCCTGCCCTGAACCTCAGTGAATGAATGAACAAATGAAAGAAAGACAGAAACTCCCACGGTGTCGGCTGCCGCCCCTCGC
>NW_021703783.1:96960728-96994916 GCF_005190385.1 Monodon monoceros
ATATGAAAGAAAGACAGAAACTCCCACGGTGTCGGCTGCCGCCCCTCACTTTCCCAGCCCTGACCACACGGGAACCTGGACCGAGGCAGGAACCCCGGGGCTCACACTCCAGGTGGGAAACAGGAGGAAACCGACACAAAAAGCAGCAAAGTGCAGGGGCTGTGAGAGGGGGAGGCTGCCTAGGGTGGGGGGCTTCCTGGAGTAGGCGGTGCCTGTACTAGGTGTTGATGGTGGAGTAGGAGGTCATTAGACAAAGAGGAGGGGGAGCCAGGGCGGCACAGCGCAAGCAAGGAAGGGGAGACTCCGCCCAAGTGAGCATGACGTGAGGCTGGTGGCCTGGGGATGGAGACAGGAGAAGCTGGGGAAAAGTTTGGGGGTGAGGCTCTCTGCTCCTGTGTGGATGGTGTCCCGGGGTGGAGACAGGAGAAGCTGGGGAAAAGGGAGGAGGAAGGAGAAGGAACGGTGATGCTCCGCCATGGGCGGGCTGAGGTGGGGCGGCCCCGATATCCAGAGGAGGGGAAGGGGCCAGGTTTGGGGAACACTCAGAACTGGAATTGCAGGGCTCGGTGACTGCGCCGTGGGGTGTTTGGGTGGAAGGCACTGGCCACAAGTCGGGTCTGGGGGTCTGGGGGTCTGCGTGAAGGGTGGGACCTCCACCCCGGAAAAGCATACCTGGACCTCTTCTCTGCCTCCTGCCCCTCCCCCATCTCCCCTTCATCCCAGTCAGACCTCTCCTTTCCCTCCTTCAACCCCACCCCATGTTCATCTTTGCTTGGACCATCCCCTTCCTCCAAAAGCCCCTCCCTCCATTAATCTACCCTTCAAGGCTGGGAAGCTTCTCCTGTCCTGGCCACACTGCGTGCCATGATGCCCCCGGGCCAGGAGCTGACCAGATTCATAGCCCTCTCAGAGCCCCCAGCCCAGGAAGCAGTTCACCCCACCCCAGGCTGCTGACCCAGGAGGTGCCTCCTCAGACAGGTGGTGATGGCCAGAGACCTGGCAGGAGTGTCCAGGCTAGCATCTGTGCAGGTCAGGTGGTCCAGGCTTAACGGCCATCGGGATGCCCACTTCGGCTGCGGAACAGCTGCCCCACACCTCGCTCTGCCATCTGCCCCAAGCCCCTTCCCTCCACCCGTTCCCTCCACCCGTTCCCTCCACGTTCAGATCCTGTGTGGCAGTCAGCAGATGAAGCCGATCGGGTAGCTGTTTGTAGAGCAAGGGGCTGAAGCCTTGCTTGGCTGGGTCCCCGGGGCCTGAGCCTCTCCTGGGACGTGATCACAGGATTCAAGAATGTGCTGTTTCAGTCTCCAGTGCCCTCACGATAAGAGCGACAGTGACGGTGGCGCCAGTCCCGCTGCCCCAGGAGACCACCTGGGAGGATGCAGTGTGACCCACCCTTGCCTAGAGGAGCTGGCGGCTGAGCAGGGCCCCTCCCCTGGGCCTCACCCCTGCCCCACCACCGTAGGTAGTGGAGGGGGTGGATGGGGGAGCTCCAGAGAAGGGCTGACCGGGATTCTTTACAGAATAATGGATGGCCCACACTCTGGGGACAGTGGTTAGTTACTGTCAAGTTAGGGGGAGTCACAGGGTTGATGGGCCGTAGTCCTGAGGGAGCCCGGAGTTGAGCAGGTCTCCACACTCAGCTTGTCCAGCCCTGGCCCACCAGGGAGGCGGTGGGCCATGTGCCGGTCTGGGGTGGGCTAAAAGAGTGTCCCCCCCCAAATTCATGTCCACTCAGAACCTCAGAAGGTGACCTTATTTGGAGATAGGAACTTTGCAGATGTAAGTAAGACTCGAGATGAGATCATCCTGGTTCAGGGTGGGCCCTAAGTCCAAGGACACATGTCCTTAGAAGAGACAGAAGAGGAGGGAACACAGACACAGGGGAGGGGCCACGTGAAGACAGAGGCAGAGACTGGATGATGTGGCCACAAGTTAAGGAGCACCTGGGGCCACCAGGAGCTGGAAGAGGCAGGAAGGGTCTTTCCCCGGAGCCGTGGTGGGAGCTCGGCCCTGCCGACAGCTTGATTTAGGCCCTCTGCCTCTATGAGAGAATAAATTTCTCTTGCTCTAAGCCACGCAGTTTGGGGGACTTCGCTGCGGCATATCAGCTTCCTTTCCACGTGACTTGCTGAACTCCGTGGCCCTGGGGGGGGGGGGCCTGGCCACTCTATTATGGGGCCAGTGTGCCCCAGCGCTGGGATGACCCGTGAAGGTCTGGACTCAGTTCTCTAGGAAGCCTCAAAAGCCACACCCACCCCACCTCTACTGCCATGATCAGCCCCCGGAGACACTGTGTGGCCACCACCGTTGGCCTCTTCCAAGGGCTCAGACCACAAACACGCTGCACAGCCCCACAGGGTCGAGGCTGTTGGAGAGGCAGTGGGGGAGCACAAGGTGCATTACCCACTGTGCGGATGGGAAGACTGACTCAGCAGAAGGACCGGGCCAGCCAGGGCCTCACAGACAGCTGGGGACAGCGCTGGCAGGAGAATCCCGGCTGCTGACCACTTTAGAGGCCTTTCCTGGGGCTGCCCTGTCCCTGACGGGCCCTCGCACTGCCCATCTGCTCTCCCAGCCCCTGACAATCTCCTTCTCCTCAGTTCATGGCTTCTAGGTTCGTGGCTTCACCCCAGTCCAAAACCCCCAACATGCTGACCCTCTTCCATCCTCATCCCCCTGAACAGGCCCAGGCCCCTTCACCAGCCTCCTTGTTGTCATGCCTCCTGTCTCCCCAGGGGCCCAATCCTGCTAGCCTCCGTTTCCCTTATGCCTTTTCATCACCTGTCAATTGGCAGGACCCCCTCCCACCCACCCCCTGCTGCCACCGAGTCCCCATGTGTAAAATGGGGACAGTGAGACCGTCCTCCCAGGGGTGTGGGAAAGCCCCTGCTCAAGACCTAAGCCCCTGCAGAGGCTCAAAGGGGGGTGGGGGGGAGCTAGTTCAGTTGAGAGTTCAGACAACTGAGAGTTCAGCTCCCTCCTCCTCCAGGGAGCCCTCCTGGTGCCTCCATGTAAGTGAATCTCTCTTTCCTCTGCCCTCCCAGACCCAGATCACTGTTTGCCTGTGCCTAGGGAATGGGGCCTACGTGCTGTCTGTGAGCTCCTTGGAGACAAAGGCTGTCACTCATTTCTTCACTCATCTGTTCATCTGACAATAATTTAATAACCACCTGCTGCATGGCAACCTGCGCATCTACAGGATGAAGTCAAACCCTGGGCCTGGCGTTCAAGGCCCATTCTGGACTGGTCCCTGCTTACTTCTCAGGCCCTGTGTCACCACCCCTCGTGCTCCTGCCAGCCGGAGTACTGCAGTACTGCAGTACCCCTCCCCCACCCTCCCCCACTCCTCCCCCACCCCTCCCCCACCCCTCCACCCCTCCCACACCTCGCAGGTGCCAGCTCCTTCTGCCTCTGCTCTTCTCAGCTCCGGTACATGGACACCACTGCCTCCCGGAAGCTACTGCTACCCCTCCCTCAGGTCCCCGGGCTCTCACTGTTTCTGGGTGCAGCCCCTGCTCCCCTCATGTGGCCCCAGTTGGAGCTGTGGGAGCTCCCGCGGCCAAGGCTATGTCTCACTCCTCCCTGACCCTGCACCCAGCATAACGCCTGGCACACAGAAGGGGCCGCGAGAGTGAACGAGCCCAGCTCTGGGCCCTGGGGCACAGGGCATCTTCAACTCTTTGCCTGGAAAGGCAAGTCGTGCCTAGCCTGCAGAGCCCCACAGGCCCTGGCGCCCTGGGTGCAGCCCCCCGGGCTGGAGAGCCAGACCCAGAGGCGTTCCACTTGGCTGGCTACCCTATCTCGGGCCATCTTGCCGCCATGGCGGCCGCCCCTCCCAGCCCAGTATCTGGGGCCCTCATCTCCCAGGGGCGGGGCTGGGCTCACCCTGAGTTCTTCCCCAGTGCGTCCCAGCTTGAATGTTCTCGATCATCACCCACCACTCTGCGGCCCGCACCACGCATGACGCTGCCTGCCCAAGAGCCCCCAGCTCAGTTTCTGCCCTTCCGTTCCTGCTTCCTGGGAACACCCCTTCCTCCAGTCTCTCACAGCAATCTGAGCCAAAGGACGCCTCCTCCGGGAAGCCTTTCCTCGTATATCGGCAAGACCCCTCTAGGAGCGGGGCAGGGACATGGACTGTGGCCCAGGGGCCTCCCCTCACCCTTGGGTCCCAGGCCAGGCCCGGCTCCCACCTTGTGTGCAAACAGGATCCCTGTCTCACCCCTACCGCCCACCAGCTGGGGGCCACGGGCATCACTTCACTCCCGGCCTCAGTTTTCAAACCTCTGTCATGGGAACAGTAAGGCCCAGCTCTTCGGGCTGCTGGGACGGACAGAAGTGACGGCTTGCGCTCAGCACTCCCCACCCCGCACTTTCAGGGTTCAGTTCACCAACTCCCTCCGCTAGGAGAGGGGCCCAAAGCTCAGAGAGGGCCACAGCGTCCCGTGTAACGCAGCCGTCACACCTGACCCAGGCCTGCCCGCCCCGCCCCGCCCCGCCCCGCCCCGTGCCCGCCCTACCTTCCTGCCCGCCTCATTGTTGTGCAGGTTCATGAGGCGCCTGGCGTTTTTCTTGATCTCGCGGGCGTCCACGAAGCGCCGGGAGAAGTCGATGCCGTAGCGCACGTCGGCGGAGCAGCCGCCCCACTTCCAGCCCTCGGCCTGGTTGTAGTAGCCCTGCTTCTCGCGGTCGCAGCCGCAGTTGCTCAGGTTGCCCTGGCTGCAGGCGGCGGTGACGGCGTGAGCCACGCCGGCGGCGGTGATGGCGTACGTGAAGGCGGCCTCCCGGCTCCCTGCGGGGAGGGGGCGGGTGCGGACGGTGAAGCCCCGCAGGTCCCGGCCCGGTGGGCTCAGGGGACCCAGTGCTGGGCCCTGGTCCTGCTGCCGGCCGGCTGTGTGACTCTGGGCTCAGCCCTTAGCCTCTCTGAGCTTCTCACTAAGCACAGTGAGGCCGATAAAACCCACCTTTCATGTCTGTGGTGAGGACGGTATACAGTGGGCACTCGATGCATGCCACGGCCCTGCCACCGGCATGTAAGACACTTCTCTTCCTGTCCCGAAAGCCTGGGCTGGAGAGGCCCAACTTCCTCCTGGGAGACAGCAGTGGGGGGCGGGCCTGGGAGGGGATGTTTGGGGTCTGGGCCTCTGTCAGCCTCCCAGCGCTGCTCTTCATGAACCAGCCACTTGTGCTGATCCCTTTGGGGGGCACCCACCCCACCAGCCAGGAGCCAGACAGAATCGCCCCAGCTCAGAGCGGCGCCAGAGCCCTTCGTTGCCGTCTGTCTCTCTCCCTCTCTCTAACCACCCACTGTCACCCCATCACCAGGCCCTGGCCTCCTGAATCTCCCTTCTCCTCCGACACCCCTGCCTGCTTCAGGGGTCTCTGAACTGCCACACTCGGGTGCCGGTCCTCCTGACCTCCCTCACCCGCCAGCCAACCTCCAGGCAGGTGCAAAGTGCAGCTCCGCACCCCCCGCACACACACACACTTTCCCTCCCTCTCCTCTGCCTGAGCTGAGGAGGGAAGGCCTGCCGTCCAAGCCTGAAGTCCATGTCCAGCTGGACCCCCAGCCCCCTCTCCCCGTCCGCCACGCAGAACGACCCAAACCCAGTACTGCTCACATGTTCCTGGACGGTTCCTGGTCTTTTCGGTGTTATTTCCCTCCGCTTCATGCCCAAATTTTAACAACTTTCCAAGGCCAGTTCCAATGCCTCCTCCTCCAGGCAGCCTTCCCAGACCACCAGCCAGAAGGGAGCCCGGGCTGCCTGATCTCCCTCAGCGGCAGGTCTGACGCTCTCATTGCTCTCGACACTGTCCACCTGGTTAGCCCTACCCCTGGGACTTGCCAGCTCCACACGGGTCAAAGGCCCCTCAGATGAGCGGGTCCAGCTCTCATTCTTTATTTTCCACAGCCCCCAGCCTGTGCATCCTGCCATCCTGGCCCCAGTCTCTTGAGCCCCTCTCACCTTGCCCACGAGCACAGAGGTTCCCTGCGGGCCACGGCCAGGTCTGTGTGGTCCCCAGCACCTGCCACTATGGGTACAGAGCTCAGCGATGTCCACTGGACCAAAGCCAAGCTCTGCTGAGCGGGAATCGCACTGCCCTCAGCAATAGCGGGATGTGGCCCCTGGAAACCCACAACCCCATCCTTGCACAAGCCCTGTGTTTGTGCCCCGTGAGCACCAGCGTGCCCCTCTGTGTGCTTGGTGCTGTCCCTGTTGTTGGGGGCTGGCGTCATCCCCCCAGACTGAGAGAGGGTGGAGGGTCAAGTTAGGCCCATTCCATAAACATCCATTGAGCACCAACTGCATGGCCAGCCCTGTGCTGGGCGCCGACTATGTGCTCTGGGGTCCACCTCCTCACCCACCAACCAGCTGAGGGGAGCTCACCTAGATGGGATCCCTGTTCCCCTGGGGGGCTTACCCTCAGGGAGGTGTCTGTCCCCAGGGTGGGGGGGCCCGCCCTTGGTGGGGTCCCTGTCCCCGGGGTGGGCTTCATCCTCAGTGAGTTCCTCTACCCTGGGGGTCTCACCCTCGGTGGGGTCCCTGTTCCCAGGGTTTCTCCCACTCAGGATGAGGACCAGGCTGAGACCTTCTGGTCTCCGGGGCCCAGGGCAGAGGAGGCTTTGGTTGGCCTCTGCTGTCTCGGAGGGGCCACAGCTTCCTGGAAACTTCCATCCTCTGAGAAGAGCTGACGGAAGGTGGTGTCGGGCATCCCTTCCTCCCCAGAAAGATCAGGGGATCTTTGCAAAGGGCACAGGGCGGCACTGCCCTCCCAGGGCCTTGCTGGACATCCAGCCCCTCCTCCCAGGTGGGCCCTTCCTGCCCACACTTCCCACCTCCCGCGTGGGGACCGCTCTGCTGCCACCGCTCTGTAAGAAGCCTCTCTCAGCACAGTGAGTGGCTCCTGGAGGATCACCGAGGAGCCCTGGTCCCTGCACCGTCCAGGCCACCAGCCGGGAGCACCAGACCGACACAGGGACAGGGAGAGGATGGTGCGAAGTGGGTTACTGAACTCCTCGCTGTTGGTTTGGTGTCACCCAAGCCCAGCGGGGCCTGCGACAAGCTTGCGCATGGGCGGGGGAGCAGCGGTGAACTCGTGAGGGGATTCCAGGAGAGGAGGGGACCACAGTGCTCTGCGAGGAGGGGCACAGGGAACCATGGAACCTCCAAGAATGCCCTGACCTGCCTCTCTAAGGGAGGGCGGGGGGTGGAGTCAGGGAAGGCTTCCTGCAGGAGGTGACATCTTAAAATAAATCTTACCAAGAAGTATGAGTTAACTCCCCATGAGTGCATGAGAGTGTGTATACGTGATGTGTGTGACTGAGTACATGGTGTCTGAGTACATGAGCGTGTGAGTATATAGTTGTGTGGTGCGTGGGTGGTAGGTGCGTACTCCTGGTGCACACAGAGCAGGTGCAGAGGTGTGAAATGGCTTTCTGTTGCTTGTGCAAGTCTGAGATCAAGAGCAATAAGAAAAGAGGTGGCCGAGGTCCCAGGGAGCCAGCTTGTGGGTGGCCAGAGATGTCCCATGAAGCAGCGGGCACTTTCTGTGCAGGTGCTGGGGCAAGAGGCTGTAGGATGTGGATCTTGGACCTCACTCTGGCTACGCAAGGGGTGGGGTCCTGGAACTGTTTCGAAAGTGGATCAGCAGAGCTGCGCTTCTCTCCTCCTCACGCCATCGCTCACCTGCTGTCACAGCACCAGCATCCCTCTAACCCTTAGCACGTGTTCTCATCGCACTGTCCCGACAATCGTGCGAGGCAGGTTTCATCCTTATTGCCATTGCACAGGGGAGGACGCTGAGGCACACAGAAGTTACGAGACTAGCTGTTAGGGGCTGAAGCCGGACAAGCCCAGCGAGGCAGACGGAGGGACTCGGGGCCTGGGGCGCAGGTCACCGGAGGCCATCCTGCCCCCAGCTTGGCCCCCGTGCAGCTCAGTGACCTTGGGCAGGAGGAGGCAGGAGAGGAGGTGTGCACAGCCCCCTTGCAGAGGAGATGCTGCACTTGGACGATCTGTGGACCCCAGGCGTGCGGTGGCGGCGGGGCGCTAGCGGCAGGGGAACGCCGGCGGGGAGCTCTGGGGAGGTAGAGCTAGCCTCAGAGTGGGCGTGTCACAAGCTAGGCGCCCAGCAAGGGGTTAGAAATCTCCACCAGTTGTGTAATCACACCAAGAGGCCAGGCCAACGGCGTTAAAAGTGCCACAACCAAGCCCTGCCTAGGCGAGCACGGTGCAGCGTGCCCTGGGAAGCCCTGCCCATGACCTTCTTCTTCCCCAAACGCTCTCCCTCCCCTTCGGCAGCCAGATGGGGGACTCCCACGTCCTCCAACCTAACGCCCCCAAGCAGGCCAGCAGGCGCCCAGGCCGGGCCTGTGTGTTTGGAGGGCATTTCACAGAACCGTCTCCCAGGCTTTCTGCTCCCGCCTGGTTGCTGCCCTGCTCAGCTCAGACCCGGTTAGTCATCAGTACTCACCGGGCTGCCGCTCCCACTAATTCCTGTTTTATTTGCTTTTAATGAGCCAAACCCTCTCATCTCACCATGGAGACAAAGGGGAGGCAAGCAGTGAGAGAGCTGCAGTCTAGGGAGAACCGAGGAGAATGAGGTGGGGTCCTGGATGGAGGGGTTCCCACGTGCCCACACTCTGCACATACATCTTATTTAATGCTCACGACAGCCCCGTGGCCCCATTTCACAGACGTGGATGCAGACTCAGAGGGCTTTGTTACTGGCCCCAGGTCATAGTGTGCCTGACATGGAGGGATGAGACGGGCCCCTCCCCCGATCACCACATGGGCCGGCTTGGAATCCCTGGCATGTTGCCTGCATGTCCTCCAGGGTGAGAAGGAGCCAGTGTGTAGATTTAGAAAGAAGTCTCTTGGGCTTTCCTGGTGGCGCAGTGGTTGAGAGTCCGCCTGCCGATGCAGGGGACACGGGTTCGTGCCCCGGTCCGGGAAGATCCCACATGCCGTGGAGCGGCTGGGCCCGTGAGCCATGGCCACTGAGCCTGCGCGTCCGGAGCCTGTGCTCCGCAACGGGAGAGGCCACAACAGTGAGAGGCCAGCGTACCGCAAAAAAAAAAAAAAAAAGAAAGAAGCCCCTTGAACCCGTGCGCCTTGGCCAGCAAACATCGATGGCTCCCCAAGCCTCAGAGATGCCCTCAAGCCCAGCCGTCCCACCCACCATGCCATCAAGCCCCACCTGGCCAAGCGCAGCAGCCGGCACACGCCACTGCTCTGGAACAGGAGTAGCCTGGCTCCCTGCTGCCCGCGCTGGGGGACGCTGGCCCCCTCCTTGCTGGGAACCCTGCCTGCGCGCCCACGTGCCTGCAGCTCACCCAGACTCTGGACGCAGCTGGGAGGCCCCCTGCTCCCGGAAGCCCCATTGGGGTGAGGGCCCTCCTCTGGGCTCCTGCCAGGTGCCCGCGGGCTGCAGGGGTGGTGGGTAGGATCCATGTCTGATTCTTCCAGGTACGCCCACCCTGCAGCGTTATTCCCTGGGTCCTCATGTGAGCAGGGCTGGGGCTGGACGCACTACATTCATCACCTTTTTTTTTTTTTTTTTGCGGTACGCGGGCCTCTCGCTGCTGTGGCCCCTCCCACTGCGGAGCACAGGCTCCGGACGCGCAGGCTCAGCGGCCATGGCTCACGGGCCCAGCCGCCCTGCGGCATGTGGGATCTTCCCGGACCGGGGCACGAACCCGCGTCCCCTGCATCGGCAGGCGGACTCTCAACCGCTGCGCCACCAGGGAAGCCCCATCACCTCCTTTTATCTCCACGACCACCCACGGAATAGATCCTCTTGATGAGACCCATCTCGCAGGTGGGAACACCGAGCCTCAAAGGCAGGAAGTGATTTGCTCCAGGCAGTAGCAGTAATGGCTGTCTGAGCACAGCGGCTGCTCCAGATCTGTCTGGTGATGAGGGTGGGGAGTCGGGTGAAGGCAGCGAGGATGGTCTGTTTGGGGCCAGCAGCTGTCCTGGGGGTACGCTTCAGACTTGGGAGGCCCGGGGGCCCCTCTTGGGATCCAGAGCCACCCCAGCGTGGATCTGTACCCTCAGACACCAGAGCCAGCAACAGGGCTCTGCAGTCTGCGTCTGGCACCTGACAGGTCAAGGTGGGCTCCATTAGCCATGCGGGGCCCCGGCCCGAGGTTTTGGGAAAGCAGAGAGGGAGGTACGGGGAGACTTGGGGAGGAGCAGGCAAGAAAGCCTTGGACTTGCATTCTCACACCTGCTGTGCGGCCCCAGGCAAGTCACAAACCCTCTCTGAGCCTGTGTCCCCATTCGCCCTACGGCCCCAGGAGCAGCTCTAAGAGCAAACAGGACAAATGGGCATCGCCCTCAGCATCACCAAATACTGAGCGGGCCAGGGAAGCCCAGGTACAGTGCAGGGCCCCCAGGACAGGCCCAGGCCCCTCTCTGTGCTGTCCACAGCCTCCTCCTAGTCCGCCTGCCCAGCTGCCCCCTCCACGCCTATTCCGGATGAATCTACAACAGCCAAGCCCTCAGAGACCACTGCCCCGTGGGTAAACTGAGGCGCTGGCCGCTCAGGGGCCAGCCGCTCTGCTCTCCCTTTGCTCTTGGTTATTCAAACTTAACCGCACCCCCACTGCCCCGCTCCGTGCCTGCCAGACCTGACTCCCCGGGAAAGAGGGTCTTCCTGGGTCAGTAGGGCCTAGCCCACCCGGCTGTCCCCTCACCCTGACCCCAGTGAGGACGCTGGGGACCAGGCAGATCTTTGTGAGCAGTTACTGGAGGGGACAAATGTGGCTCCTGGGTCATGCGGGGGCCTGGGCAGAACAGAGGTCCCCTCACCCCCCCAGGGCAGAGCTGGGGGCTGTGCCCACCCTCCCCAGGCCCCAGGCACACACCCCCTCCTCAGTGTCCCCTCAAAGCCACCTGCCACTTCCTAGCATCCCTAGGGGCCTGGCACACTATCTTTAGAAAGCCACAAAAAGCCCTAATTGAGCTCATAATGACCCGATTAACTACAGGCCTGGGGAGGCAGGGTGAGAAAAGCACTTGCATCCCTCTGAGAAGGGGAGCTGGGGACCTGGCACCTAGAGGCTGGGAGGGCCTCAGGGACCATCCAGTGCTAGCTACTCAGTGCAACTCCTCAGACAAGGAGTCTGAGGCCCAGAGAGGGGCAGCATGCTGCCCAAGGTCACACAGTGGCTCAGGAAGTCGGGGAGCCCAGACCTGACATTCCAGAATGACTGAGGTGAGGTCAAAGCCCCAGAGAAGGGGCTCAGAGTCTGAGACCTTGAGTTCAAGTCCAGACCCTAAAATTGGCCAGTTGGGTCCCCTTGGACCAATCAAGGGGCCTTTCTATGTCTCGATGTCCCCACTTTGCAAAATAAGGATAACTGCTCTGATATGGCCAAGTCACCACGTCAGGGGACCCACGTGTGGTCCCGGGTGGGCAGGCCTGGCCCCAGCACACAGAGGGTCGCTGACGCGAGCTTCATGCCCACACGTGTGGGACACACCACACATGGGCTCTCCGTGGGTGTACACAGGTTTAGGCATACATGCATGTGTACCTCTGCATGTGTCCCCATGCCTGTGTCCCTGGGCATATGCCTGGACTTAGTTTGCACAAATGCAGTTCCTATAAGCGTGAGCAAGTGTGTGCTCCTGTGTGTGTTCCTGTGCTCGTGGCCAACGCAGCTCAGATCTGTCAAACCCTGCCTCTCTGCCAAGCTGTACTTGCCCCTCTTTGAAAAAACACAGCATTTTCTACAATTCAGTAATAAAAAGGCAAACAACCCAGTTTAAAATGGGCAAAGGATCCGAATAGACATTCCTCCAAAGAAGGTATAAAAATGTCCATTAGGGCTTCCCTGGTGGCGCAGTGGTTGGGAGTCCGCCTGCCGATGCGGGGGACACGGGTTCGTGCCCCGGTCCGGGAGGGTCCAGCGTGTTGCGGAGCGGCTCGGCCCGTGAGCCATGGCCGCTGAGCCTGCGCGTCCGGAGCCTGTGCTCCGCAATGGGAGAGGCCACAGCGGTGAGAGGCCCGTGTACCGCAAAAAAAAAAAAAAAAAAAATGTCCATTAAGCACAAAAAAAGATGCTCAACGTCATTAGCCATCAAGGAAATGCAGATCAAAGCCACGATGAGACAGCACGTCACACCCACTAGGATGGCTAAAATACAAAGAGAGACACTAACAAGTGCTGACGAGGACGTGGAGAAATCAGAACCTTCGTGCACCGCTGGTGGGAAGGGAAAATGGTGCAGCCGCTACGGAAACCATTTGGAGGTTCCTCAAAATGTTAAATACAGAGTTACTATTAATACTTAACCCAGCAATTCCTCTCCTAGCTATGTACCCAAGAGAAATGAACACGTGTCCACACGACAACTTGTATGTGAATACTCATAGCAGCAAGATTCACGATAGCCAAAAGGAGGAAACAACCCAAATATCCATCAGCGGACGAATGGATAAAGAAACTGTGGTCTCTCCACACAATGAAACACTCTTCAGCCATATAAAGGAACGAAGTACTGACCCAGGCCACGACATGGATGAACCTTGAAAACATGACGCTCAGTGAAAGATGCCGGACACAAAAGCCACATGGTGTATGATCCCATTGATATGAAACGTCCAGAATGGGTAAATCCACAGAGATAGGGAGCAGGTGAGCGTTGCCAAGGGCGAGGGGGATTGGAGGATGATTGCTAAGGGTTTCTTTTTGGAGCGATGAAAGTGTTCTAAAATTGACTATGGTGATGGTTTCACAACCTATGACTAAAGACCAGTGGATAGTACACTTTAAATGCTTGAATTGTACTGTATATGAGTTATATCTCAATAAAGCTGTTCTAAAAACATACAGCATCTGATGGTTTTAGGGGATTGCATACAACCTGTCCTACTCGATTTAAACTCTCACAGGGGCCCCACCTCACAGTGAGGATGCTTGGCTCAAAGGAGGCAGGTGACTGGCCCAAGGTCTCATGGCAGGCTGACCACAGAGCTGGGATCTGACCCAGGACCCCAGAGTCCATGCTCGGACCACTCCCCCCGTACCCACCAGAACAGGGAAACCATACAGTCTGTCTCCCCCCTCACTGACCAGGCCTGAGACCCAGGCTTGCATGTGTCACGCCCGGGCACCCTACTCCATCTCTCACCCTTCCCTCCCTCACTCCTGTGCTACCATCCCAGCACCAAGCATGGCCTGCAACCCCAGGGCCCCAGGGAGGAGGCCCTCAGCCCCTACCCATCCCCAAGCCCACGGCCAAGCATACAGCAGGACAAGACTAACACATCACAGCCCAGGGGACCAGCGGGCTTGGCAGGGTTCACAGGGAGTGCAGGCAGAGGGCCTCAGTCAGAACCACGGACGGGACAGCGGGGCGGGTGGCTGTAGGGAGGGACTTGGGTGGAGGATGCCCAGTGCAGGCCCCTCTCAAGAAGGATGCCGAAGGTGAGTCCTAAATGACAAGAGGAATGACCCATGCAAAGGCGCAGGGAACACTGTTCAGGCAGAGGGAACAGCAATGCTAAGGTCACAGGGAGGGAATGAGCCACGCGTGTATGGTTTGATGCAGAAGAGACAGCCACTCCATGGTGACTTTGGGAGCCCGTGGGGACGATATTAGATTTTATTCTATGAACATGGAAAGCCCCTGGAGGGTGCTGCTGTGACCGACATTGGACATGGGACGGGGTGGGCTTCCCGAGTCCTTGGCCCGGCCAGTGGGACAGTGCCAGCTGGTGAGCTCCCCCACTCCTCTGAGACCCTCCACCACCACCCCATTCAGCCCTCAGGCTCCCAGGAGCTTAGAAGGGGTGGGAGAATACCTCCCCCTGCCCACAGTTTACAGGTGGAGAGATGGAGGGCAGGGAGGCCAGGAGACACCCTAGGCCACACCAGCAGCTCCTGGGGTCCCCTAGCGGGGCAGCGCAGTGCCCGTGTCCCAGCCTTGGCTCAGTCATGGGGCCTGGGCACGCACCCCCTGCCCGAGCTGCATCCCAGCACACACGGGTGAGGTGGAGAGGCTGTGGGAGGGGGGAGGCAGGGGAGCCCATAGATGCCTCGAGGCCCACCAGGCCCCAAATCCCCATTTGTGCACTTGAAGGGTCAGAAGCCCAGAGGCCCCGCCCCACCAGGCCCCCCGCCATCCTGACCTAGGATTCTGGCGGTGTGGGGGGCCTGGCCTGGACCACCACCGGGTGCGATCCACGCTCTGCTGAGTGCCTGCTGGAGAGGCTGCCTTGCACCCCGGTGCCTGTTTCTGTACCTGCTAAAGGGAGGTGATAACATCACCCACCTCGCGGGGTCCAGCGCCGCGTGGGTGAGGAAGTGCTCCGGGCGCGGAAGCTGCTCTTATCACCCATCGCAGAGCGGCCTGGACCCTGGGACAGGCGAAGGCCTGTGCCGGCGCTGTGTGTGTGCACGTGCGTGTGCCTGTGCGTGTGCGTTGCCCTCTCTGTGTCCCTCTTGCCGTAGGTCTCTGTCTGCCCTTCCCTCTCAGTTTCTGCCTCTCTCTCTACGTCCCTCTGTCCCCCCGGCTCTCTCCGGCCCGTCCCAGCCGCCGCCCCGGCTCGTCCCCGGCTGAGTCAGTGTCTCCACGCTAAGCTCTTCCCTGCCGTTGTCATAAACAGAGCACTGGAAACAGTCGTGCCAGGTCCGAACACGCCGGCACACCCACGCCCGCGGCCTTTGTTCTGACCTGGCGGGGCCCTCACAGCCGCAGCGGCCCTCCAGGGGGGTCGTGCTCCGGCTGGGCCCAGGGGGCCTGGCCCAGGGCCACGCGGCGAGGGGCAGCCAGGGCCGGGGGGTCTGCGTCCCCAGCTGGGCTGGCCTTCCAGGAGCTTCCACCCCTGCCCCGTGGCTCTGGGGAGGCTGGCAAGGCCTCTTCTGCGGCCTCTCTCCTTAGGGAGGTCAGCCCCGGGCAGCCTGCCTCAGACCACGCCCTCCTTCGTCGGGCCTGCGGCAAAATCAGCCACTGCCTGTGAGGGGGGACACGATGGAACCAGAGCCCCTTCCCCGCCCCCCCGCAGCTGCCCCCTGTCTCCACCAGCCGGTACCCGGACCCCGCCGGGGCTCAGGACTGAACCGTGGGTTCAGATCTCTAGTTCTCACCGGCGTGTGACCTTGGCCAAGACAGGCTTCCGCGGGCCTCAGTCTCCCCATCTATGCTGTGCGGACAGGGGAACCAGGAGCGAGTGGTGTTTGTGCACGGGCCGGCCGCGGCGGCCTCGGGGGAATGGTGCTCCCACAGTGGCGGCAGGAGGGGTCCCAGGTGGAGACGGACTGAGGTCTGGGCCAGGCCTTGCCCTTGGAGGCCGGAGGTGGAGGCCCGCCCACCTGGGATCTGTGTCCTGCTTGGTGGACCAGACCCCGGCATCCTGGACCCCTCGTCCGTGGAGCCCTGGGCAGATGTGCATGCCAAGGAAGCAGAGGGTCTTCCTGCCCCTATTCTGAGGAGAGACGCCCCCCCCAAGTCCTGGTGGCGTCGGGGCCCCAGCCTCAGCCCTGGTGTGGGTGGGTAGACGGGGGCCCGGAGAATGGGAAGCCGTGCCCAGGGTCACACGGTGGGACCGCGGCAGCGCCCTCTCCCTTCCCAGACCCCATCCGCCCCCCCACAGCCTGTCCTGTCTGTCCGGGCCCTGCCAGTGAAGGTGGAAAATTCCCATCCTGGATGAGCTCCAGGCGGACCTAGAGGAGTCACGTGGAGGGATCAACCACCGCCCAGCCTAAGCCCCCAGCTGCTCACCACTGGCGGGTCCAGAGCCTGGTCGTCTCAGGAACCGCTGCTCCCGGGAGCAAGTTGGCCTTCCGGTGCAGGGGCCCAGAGCCAGGGCCACCCGAGCGACCAAGGCTCATCACACCCTGAACCAGGAGTGGGCTTGGGGAGCCCTGCCTCCAGGAAAGTCTTTCTGATTCTGACATTCGAGGCCCCAATTCTCCCTAGTGTCCTGGTTGCCTGGACCCCGAGCCTCGAGCCTGGACAATGTCTGTTCTGCTGCCTCAGGCTGGGCCCCCGGGATGGGGGTGGGGGTAGGGAGTGACCAGGACAGACAGGACGAAGCTGTGTGTCCCTCAGAGCCGGGGCCTGTGGGCCGAGAGGGCGTGCCCGGTGTAAGGCCGGGGCCCAGGCAGGCCTCCCAGTCCAGCCCCATCGGCTCACCCAGGACATCCCGGGTGCAAGGCTCCGAGAGCAGGGCTGGGCGGTCTTCGCTCCACTGCCAGCACCCTGCCCCTGGCCTGACAGGCAGCGGGCACTCAGTGCTTGCAGGCTGAGCAGTTACAGGGGCTGCCAAAGGGAGCCACCCTCACGCCCTGCGCTGCCCCAGGAAGCAGATGGTCAGTGACCCTCTGCCCTCAGCTGAGCTGGAGGACGACGTCCTGGGAGAAGGCAGTCAGACCTGGGTTCGAATGTCCACTCTGCCCCTGACCAGGGTGACTCCGGGCAACTCCTGACGCCTCTGACAGCAGTGCCACCAACAGAAGTCTCACACAAGCCACGCAGGTCATTTTAACTTTTCTAGTTTCCACATAAAGGAAGTGAAGATAATTAGGTGAGCTTAAACTTGGTAACACATTTTACTTAGCCAATATATCCAAATATTACCATTTCTACATCTTAATGTGAAAAGATCACGAAAGAGCTATTTTTCTTGCTTTTTTTCTCTCCAAGTCTTTGAAACCTGTCATGTATCTTACACTCAACAGCATATCGCAGCTCGCACGCACCATATTTCAAGCGCTCTCCTGCCCGCGGTGGCCTGTGCCCCCAGAGTGGACAGTGCAGGCTTCGTCCCTCCTGGGGACTCGTGTCGGACCTCCCTGAGCCTGGTGTGCAAGCCCCGGGCAGGGGGCCGGGCATGCAGTAGGTGCACAGGGCCTGGGAGCTGCCCTTTCTCCTCCAAGGCCCCGGCCAGTGGCCGACTTGAAGCCCCCAGACCCTCGCCTTTCAGACACTCAGAGGTAGGCCACTCTGCTCCCTCAGAGTGTCCAGAAACGGATGGGCTTTGCTGAGCCCCTACTGCAGGCAGCCAGGAGGCTCAGGGCTTGCTCCCAACACAAATCTCACCCACGAAACAAACGGGCGCTGCGTGAGGCAGGATTAGGGGTGGCCCCTATGCCCGGTCATGTCCGAGCGGCACATGACGGGCGGGACTCAGTGTTCCATGGCAGCTCGGGGTGGGCGGGGGCCCGAGTGCGCGCAGCTGCAGCCCCCATGCCCGTGCCAGTGGGTCCCAAGGGGCTGGGCTCAGGCAGAGATGGGGTGGTGGGCGGCAGAAGGCCCTCTGTGCTCAGACCCACCTGTGCCTTCCTGGCCTTCACAGCGCTCACGCCTCAGCCCACAGCCCTCCAGCCGTGACCCCTCCTGCCGCCTCCGGTCTCCCCACCGTTCCATTTGCTCCAGACGCTCCCACAGTTCCTGGAAAATACCATCTACTTTCTTCTGGCCTCTGGACTTTGGCACATGCTGTTCCCTCCACCTGGAGCCCCCTTCCCTGCTCTCACCTTCAGGCTGGTCTGGGTCACTCTGATCCTCCCTCGGGTCTCAACGGACACATCACCCCATCAAGGAAGCCCTCGACAGCAGTCCTCATTCCGTTGTGGTGCCTGTTAGAAATGCCCTGCCTGGGGACCCTGAGTTTCTAACGGGTGTCCCTGGAATACGAGGTTCACCCCTGACTCTCATGCTTTCCCCTTCCTCCTCCCGCACCCCATGGAAGAAGACAGTTGAGTTGGGGACACATTCACATACCCCACCCCAACAAGCTCATTTCCAGGTAACGGGAGAGACGGGTAGGAGGGGCCAGGGTGGCCCAGCCTCGCTCTGTAGGGGAGAAAATAGGCTTGGGTGGGCTCCGGTGGCCAGAGGGTGGAGGCTGCCCGGCGTGAGGGGAGACCTCGTTGGTGGAGGGAGGATTAGGGTGGGCCTCAACTCCCCAGAGGAAGCACAGCAACGGGCCCCCAGAGGCCCCAGGGCAAAGCCGGCACAGGCTCATCATAAGAAAGATCTTATGTGGAGTAGTAAGCTCCCCATCCCTGGAAGCATCCAAGCAACAGCACCAGGTGCTGGAAAAGGAGTTGGAACTTTGCACAGGCGTCGATTTGCGCCTTTAAAGGGTTTGCCTTCAGCTCTCAAGATTTAGGCGTGGCCCAAGGTCACAGGCAGGGCCTGAAGGGGGCCTGTCCCACCCACCCAGGCCATCCCCCCTCTCAGGGCCAATCATTAATTGGCACCGCTCGAGTGGCTGCCTGCCAGCCCATGGCCCGGCTCCCATCCCATGCCCGGGGCACCTGCATGCCTCTTACGTGGGCTGGCCTCGCTGCTCAGCCTGACTTCCTGCTTGTGAGTCCCGGGAGCTGAGCCCTGGGCGGAGCAAGGGGCTGCTCAGGCCACCATGACAGCACGCAGAGGGACTCCTGCTGCCTGCAGGGCTCAGCCCAGCTCAGCCTGCAGCCAGGGCCCTCCTGGCTGAGAGCTGGGCCTTCCTAGGAGGGCAGCGAGGAGCCGGGGGGTGGGGTGGGGGGGGCTTCAGGCTGGTCAGGAGACAGCCTGGGTGTTAGGAAGCCCACCCCCCGGGGGGCAGAGAGCAGAGGGAACCTCAGGCAGGTGCTGAGCTGGCCCGGGGCTGACAGACCCAGGAGGAGGAAGCACCAGGGCGTGGCTTCAGCCCCCCTGTGGATGACGGAGAGCCAGGAGGGGTGAAAAAAGGCGTTGCCGGCCAGCGGGGAAATCAGACGTGAATAAGCAGGCGAAGGGGAAGGGCCTCCCAGGGTGAGAAGCTGCAGGAGGGAAGCGGCCCGGCAGGCTCAGCGATGGCTAAAGCTCTAGTTTCCAGAAGGGATGGAGGGAGGCAGGGGCTACTCAGACTCCAAGCTAGGAAGCTAACTTTATCCTGGGCAATAGGGAGCTACTGAAGGTTTTGGAGGAAGGGAGTGACATGGCATGGACGGGGCGGGGAAGGAGGCAGAGGGAGGAACTGACAGCTGCCAGAGGAGGGCCAGGGAGGCAGGCCCGCAGCCGCCATGGGGCAGAGTGGGGGGATGGACAGAGGGGACAACCCCAGGTTTCTGCTGGACGACTGGGTGGTCAGGCCAGCAGGGGAGGCTGAGGATGGAGATTTCAGCAGCAAGATGCTGAACGTGTTGACCAGAGGCTCCCATGGGTCAGCCGCGCCGAGTGGTCCACAGGGGGCAGCCGTGCCGGTCTTGACCCCGGGGGCGGGGTGGGGGGGGAGAGCTGATTGGGGCGGGGCTGGGAAGGAGCAACCAGAGGCTAGAGGAAGCCCAGGTGAGCTGGGGCCCAGCCAAGGAAGAGGGTCAGTCGGCCACACCAAGGTCACTAATGGCCGGGACAGGGGTGACTGGAGTGAGAAAATGAGGGACGGGGACAGTGGGTGTGGACATCTCTGCCAAAAACTCTGCCTCTGAAATGCTCATGAAAGTGAGAGGGGGTGTCCTAGGTGGGCTCCCTAGAAGCAGAGCCTGAGATGCCCGATCCCAAGGGGAGCTCAGGGCATGAAGAATGTCACAGAGTAGCCCCACCTGCACAAGGGGACTTTACATGCTCTGCGTCAGCCCGTCCCTGGCTGCAGGCGCCCCTCTCTGTGGCAGAGGGCTAGACTCCAAGGAGGAACAGCTGTGAGCTGTAAGCCGCGATCCTTACAGCACCAGGGGCTGCTCTCAGGGAAAGTGATGTGGGTCCCCTACGCGGGGACCGGTCGCTGGCAGGGGGGCCTATGCCAATCCTCTGGGCTTTGGAGGGTGCATAGGAGCCCGGCATTTACTATTGGTACTGTGGGTGAACTCCCCGCCTGGGGCCTGACCCTGAGGAGAGGATCAGAGTGGCCAGGTCTCCCTCACCGCCTATGTCTTGAGGTCCTAAATGAAGGGCAAGTTCCCACCTGTCCTCAGGCCACAGGACCATGTCCACTGCCCATCCCCCTTTGCACAGGGAGGCAGGGAGGGCTACCAGAAAGGGGATCTGAACCCAGCTCCCCCGTGTGGCCACTGGCCACCGCACAAGTCCCCTGGCCTCAGTATCCTCAGCTGTGCCGTGGGGATGGTCACAGCTGCATCGGAGCCCAGGGTCCTGGGGGGCGGGGTGGGTGGGAAGGGGACGGGCAGTGCCAGGCAGGCAGGTGGGCACCTGGCATGAAGCGGGCACTGGTGCCCATGCCCTCCCAACTGCGGGGGACGGGGCAGGCAGTCCCACCCTCTCCGCTGGCACCTGGAGGGAGGAAGCTGCACTTGGGTGGTGCGGCCCTCGGGAGGGGGCGGTGCCACCCTCCGTGCCAGGTGCCACCCACAGGCTGCTCACCGCAAAGGAGCCCCTGGGGGCTTTCCCCTGTGCCTCCCCCAGCCCCACACAGGCGTTCCAAGCCCTGCAGAGCTCAGCTCTGGCCTCCGTCCCGCCAGCTGTGACTCCGCTCCAAAGGCCCAGGCTCCTTGGCCCTCTGGGAACGGAAGGACCTGTTGTAATCACACGTTTGGAGGCTCACCTGTGCCCGCAGGTTGGGGTCTGGAATAACAGGGCAGCCCTGCATGCCCGGCACTGTGTCCCCTTATCACTCTCTGTCCTCTGACCCTCACAATGGCCTGGGGGGGCGGCAGGTGTCTCACCATCCCCACCCTCTCTCGTTCAACAGCTGTTTATTAAGTACCTACTGCACACAGGCACTGGGAGAGGCGCTGGGGACCCAGATAAGGGCCTGCTCGCTCAGAGCTCAGGTTACGAACGAGGAAACTGAGGCCCTGAAGCCCCAAGGGCCAGACCCAAGGTCACACAGCGGCTCCAAATCAGGTCAAGCTCCGCAAGTCCCACTTCTCCCTTTCACTCCTCAGTCTCCTTCCCTGTAAAATGGGCACACGGGAGCCTCCCCCGGGGCCGTGTGGCCCAGGGACTGTGCAAAGCGCAGCGGGGCTCAGCCCACAGAAATCTGGATGTGCCACTGCCCACGGAATCGGAGGCCACCCCTCTCCCCCGTCCCAACACCCCCTGCACAACCCCCCAACCCTGCCCTCCCTCCAGCCGGACTCCTCCCTGCCCCCACCTGTCACACTGCTGCACCCTGCTGTTCCCTCTGGCCAGAGTCCCTTCCACTCTCGGAATCCCAGCTACAATCATACAGCGCTTCCTGTGGGCCGGGCACCTTTCGCATCAAGCCCCCCAACCGCCCCCTGCAGGAACCACTACTGTTACCCGTTTCCAGACACAGACACAGAGACATGGAGAGACATGTCGCGCCTAGGGCCACCCGGCTGCCGTGCATTAGCACGGCGTGCCTCTAACCACGGCGCCCCCAACCTGCCCGCTCACGTCCACACGGGACGGTGTCCCCCAGCCTGACAGCCCAGAGCAAGGGCCCTCGTCCATTCACACGGGCTGGCCCCTGTCGACACCTCCCTCGTTCCAGACGCGGCAGTGTCCCAAAGGGCCAGGCCAGGTCCGGGTCCGGGTCTCCCTGGGGTCCTGGGCCTCCAGCAGGCCAGACCCAGAGAAGTGCTGTTACAGCAAAGAAATCAGCCAGCAGGTGTAGAAAAGTGAGCGTGGGCCACCTGGCCTGGCCTTCAGTGGGTGGCCTGGCCCCCAGGCACCCAAAGCCCCGAAGGCGGGGTCCCCGCAGGCCCGGAGGCGCCCTTACCTACTCGGAGCTCTTGCCCGAAGACAGTCTTCTCGCCGAGGGCGGAGCAGTTCCAGCGTCCGAAGCGGAACTGGTACTGGCACTCGTCGATGCCCATCTGCGCCCCCTCCCCGATCACGATGATGGCATCGGGCCGGCTCTGGCAGATGGCACGCTGCCGCGGGGCCAAGCCAGGGATCTTGTTGCAGATGGTGTTGGCTCCCAGGGCCACGACGGAGGACAGCGCTCTGCGGGGGAGAGGGTGCCGAGGAGGTGAGACACCTGGGCAGGCTCCCGCCACCCCGCGCCTGCCACTCTCCCCACTCAGTCCCTCGGCCAGCAGACATGTTCCAGGAGCCCACCTCGTGCCAAGCTCTGCCCGCCAGGGAACAAAGCACGGAGCCCTGCCCTCAAGCACCATGTTCCACTGACCTGCACACAGGATTCCAGCTTGAAAAGGCACACACACCCGTGCCCCCTCAGCCTCGAATTTGCAGGAACGGGATCGCAAGAACCACGGGATCACAAGTTCCATGAATCAACAGTCCCGTGGAATACAAGAACCACGCCTCTCTGTGCCTCCGAATCAGACACACAGACCCTTCGTGGATTTGACAGCCACCAGCTTGCAACTGTCCACAGCTGCCCCCAAGCAGCAGACCCCAACTCCCAGACAACTGAGGCTTTTCCATCACTTGTAGACCCCTGGCTCCCTCCACCCCAGGGTGCCTGGACCAGGCAGGCTGCGAAGTAGGCTGGGCAGGCCGGGAGCCAAGCCCACCGGGTCCTGACTGCAGCCACAGTCCGTGTGTGACCTTGGGGAGACATTCTGCCTCTCTGAGACTCAGTTTTCACACCCATGACATGGGGTATAAAACACCTTTCTCCCCCTCTCCAAGGGGAGAAAGGCTGCACACACACGTGGGGATGACAGTTGTTATTGTTTCTGGAAGACTGGGTGCACTCAGAGGAGGAAACAGGAGCTGATGTGAATTGAGCACCTACTGTGTGCTGGGCTCGGCAGGGTGCTTTATTGCAACATTGTATCCTCAGAGTGGTCCCCTGAGGGTGCCTTGTAATTAATCTCCCAGCACCCTGCAGGAACTGGGGGCACTTGCTCGGCTGTTTCTCTCTTCCCCTGGGTGTCATCAGTGTGATTGTTTATTTGTTTAAGGAGGTGAAATTCACATTGCAGAAAGTTAACCATTTTAAAGTCCTGTGGCATTGAGTACCTTGCCAATGTTGGTCAACCACCACCTCTATCAAGTTCCAAGGCACTCACCACCCCAGAAGGCAACCCCTACCCCTTAGCAGTCACTCCCCTAGCCCCTGGCAGCCACTAGACATTTCATACGGATGGAATCATACAACATGTGACCTTTTGTGCCTGGCTTCTTTCACTTAGTATAACCTCCTCAAAGTTCATCCTCATTGTATCATGAACTTCCTTCCTTTTTATGATGGCCAAATAATATTCCATTGTAATGCGAGATCGCATTCTGTTTATCCCTTCATCACTGATGGACATTTGGGTTGTTTCCACCTTTTGGCTGTTGTGAATAACGCTGCTCTGAACACGTGCACACAAGTTTTCTTTGAGTCCCTATTTTCCATTCTTCGGGGCATGTACCTAGGAGTGGAATTGCTGGGTCACGAGGTCGTTGGTTTTGCTTTCTGAGGAACTGGCAGGCTGTTTCCCCACAGAAGCTGCATCAATTGTTTGGTTTTAAGCACCCAGGGAAGGGACAGCAAGCTGAAAGGAGGCGGGCTGGGTTCCGCAGACCCACAGCAACAGCTGGGTTTCAAGACAGAGTCTGGGGGCAAAAGGTGGGAGTGGGGAGGCCACGAGGGGCTCCCCAAAGCCGCTGCGCAGGCCCTGGCCTCCTAGCACGGTGAGTTCCCTCCCTCTGCCCACAGCCTGCCAGCCCCTTTCTTGAGAGAAACGAGTCAGTGTTTTTCCAGGGCAGCCGAGCACCCACAGCCAGCTGGGAAAGTCCCCGTGTGGCCTGAGCCCACAGCACATGCTGCGACCAGGACGCCCCGGCGACACTCAATCCCCGTGGCCCGCCAGCCCCACCCACTAATCTGGCCGAGACCCCCCTGGGTCTCCCACGGGCACAAGGGGCAGCAACGCCTGAGGCTGGTGTGAAGGAAGAGCATCTGGGCAGGCGGGGCTGGGAGCGGGCTGGAATCTGGGGAATTCAGCCCAAAGTAATTGTAGATGCTCAGAAAACCAACCCAGGGAAATGAGATGGATGGGAACCCTGCCGGGCACCAGCCTCCAGCCCTCCCGGTCGGTCGGTCGGTCGGAGCCTGGATGCGAAAAGCACATTCCCCATCCCCAGATCCTTCCAGCAGGCTCTGGGCTGCCAAGGCCCTGCTGCCCAGGGTAAGAACCCTTGCTCCTGGGGGCAGAAGTTCAGACAAATGGGGTCTAACTGGATGCACCTGGGGGCAGAAACAGATTATTGCAGCCCTGGTCTCCCCCCTCCAGGCAGGCCACCCCTAGCACCCACCTCCCCCCACCCCACCCTGATGGTGTCCCTGAGAGCCCACCTACAGCTCCCTGGGTTCCTTTGATCAGAATCGGACGCCTCCTATGATCTGGCCTCTGACAACCCTGCCACCCCTGCTTGCGCTCGTCCCTCTGCTGGCATGCTGGTCTCCCTCCCTTTCTTCTGTCTCGAAAACTCTCCTGCCCTTCCGGGCCCAAGGGCAAGCCCCACTGGGCTCAAACCCCTCTTCCCCAGGCACCAAGGACACACATTGTGGACGCTTGTCCCTCGAGTACCAACCTCACCCCTAGTCTCATGGTCGTTGTTTCCACCCCTGGCTCCCCCACCAGCCCGCAAACACGTCGAGGGCAGTGCCAGGTCTGAGCTGGCCCTAGGGCCTCGGGGACTGCCCCGTGTAGCCGACCATGAGTGTGGAGTGGATGAATGAATGAACGAATGAATAAATACTCAGGGATTATGTCAAAAAGAGCTCCTGCAAGTCAATAACAAGAAGACCACATTTAAAAAATGGGTGAAGGACTTAAACCTTTCTCCAAGGAGAGACAAATGGCCAACGAGCATGGGAAAAGATTCTAAACATCCATCATCATTAGGGTAACGCAAATCAGAGCCACAGAGAGGAAACACCTCACACCCACCAAGATGGCTATGATCAAAACAACAGAAAATAGCACACATTGGCGAGGATGTGGGGAAACTGGGACCCTTAGGCATTGCTGGTGAGAATGTAAAATGGTGCAGCCGCTGTAGACAGCAGCTGGGAAGTTCCTCACAAAGGAATGACCATAGCACCCAGCAATTCCACTCCTAGGTGTGTGTTCAAAAGAATGAAGGCAGGCATTCCAACAAAAACCTGTACACAGATGTTCATAGCAGCACTAGTCACAATAGCCAAAAGGAGGAAATAACCCAAATGTCCGTCAACGGATGAATGGATAAACAGAATGTGGTCCACCCGGACCGTGGAATATTATTTGGCCATGAAAAGGAATGAAGTACAGACACATGCTACATGGATGAACCTCAAAAACATTATACTCGGGCTTCCCTGGTGGCTCAGTGGTTGGGAGTCCGCCTGCCGATGCAGGGGACACGGGTTCGTGCCCCGGTCCGGGAAGATCCCGCGTGCCGTGGAGCGGCTGGGCCCGTGAGCCATGGCCGCTGAGCCTGCGCGTCCGGAGCCTGTGCTCCGCAACGGGAGAGGCCACAGCAGTGAGAGGCCCGTGTACCGCAAAAAACAAAAACAAAAACATTATACTCAGTGAAAGAAGCCAGACACAAAAGGCCACATATTGTACGATTCCTTTTCTATGAAATGTCCAGCAAAGGTAAATCCACAGAGACAGAAGCAGGGTAGGCCAGGGGCTGGGGGAGAGGCAATGAGAAGTCACTGCTTCCTAGGTGCGGAATTTCCACCTGGGGTGATGGATAAGTTACAGAACTAGATAGAGGTGATGGTTACACAACATTGAAGATGTATGAAATGCCACGGAATTGTATACTTTAACACGGTGAAAGTGAAGTGGCAAATTTTATGTTAAATGAACTTTGAACACGATTTTTAAAAATGCTCTCTGGGCTTCCCTGGTGGCTCAGTGGTTAAGAATCCTCCTGCCAATGTAGGGGACACGGGTTCGATCCCTGGTCCGGGAAGATCCCACATGCCGCGCAGCAACGAAGCCCGTGCGCCACAACTACTGAAGCCCACGCGCCTAGAGCCCGTGCTCCGCAACAAAAGAAGCCACCGCAATGAGAAGCCCGCGCACTGCAACGAAGAGTAGCCCCCGCTCGCCGCAACTAGAGAAAGCCTGCGTGCAGCAACAAAGACCCAACGCAGCCAAAAATAAAATTAATTAAGTTTTAAAAAATGCTCTCTGTACACAGGACTTCCACACCCCCGGCCATAGGTGGGATCTGTGGAAGGGGACCAGAGGGGCCTTGCCCGGCTGGTACCCTGTATGCTTCTCCCAGGCAACTGGTGCTGATGCAATAGGGGGATGGGAGCCCCCAGCCATCCTCCGGATGTCAGCGTGTAGATTAGAGGTAAAACAAAAGCTTCAGAGAAGAGAGTCGCACCGTATACCAGGAGCAAAAATAATCAGATATGGTTGATAATTCAGAAATGATTTCAACATTGTCTCCCTTAGAATGTGGAGATTTTTTTCCCCTAAAGATATTAAATATTCCCATTCTGAGCACCCGCCTTGGACAACACAGCCCTCCGCTGTGTCTCAATCCTCTCTTTGCAAGATGAGCCTTGCCATCCCCGTGTTACAGGAGTGCGGACTGGAGCTCAGAGAGGCTAAGGGACCTGCCCAAGGCCACACAGCCAGGTCTCTGCTTCCAGAACTCAGGTGGAGACAGCACTGTGGCTCAGAGCACAGCACACAGTAGGAGCATAATATAGAAGACGGCCTGGAGTGGGAAACTACACCCACTCTTCATTCTCAAAACACAGCTTACATCCTGCCCGCATTTAAAATCCTCCAGGTCACTCGTTAATTCGTGCAGGTTTCTGGACAGCTGCTGGTGCCAGTGGTTGAGCTCTGGCAACCGGTCCGGTGCCCCGTCCATCCCCTCTCCCACAGTCTGACCACTGGCCTCCCTGAACAGGCCTGGCCCGCCTCGCCCCAGGACCTGGCCTCACTACACCTGAAGACCTGCCCGCACTGTTCCTTCCACCCGGAGGGGAGGGGGCTGCAGATGTGGGCGGCGCGTTAGGAAACCGTCAGAGTGGGAAAGGGGTAAAAATACACGGTGGCTACAGAACTGATGCCCTGCTGGAGACAGGAAGGGGACTCAGGCAGCATTCTGGGGTAACTGCAGTTTGGGGTGAGGACATGCTATGGGCACCCTCAGCAAGGTGTCCCACCGGGTGGGCCCGGCTCTCACCCTCTGGGAGGCTGCCCTCCCAGGTGCCCCAGGAGAGGCTGGCAGGGCGGCTCTGCGTGGCCCTGAGCACAGAGGAGCCGGGCGGGGCGCTCGTGTTTCAGTTGCTGACTTTTTCCATGGAAAATTCTGCTCTGGGCTCATCTCCCTGCACTATTCAGGGAGGGGCCTCGGGACACAGGCAAGATGCCAGGGGGAGTGGGCAAAGCTGAAAGTCTGGAACTTTCCTCACTCCTGGCCTGGGCCAGTCCCATGAAGGGAGCTCGGAGGAGGAGGGTTTCAGGCCCTGCAGACAAGAAGCCCCCACCTCGTCCCCATCCCCGGGGGCTGTGGGCAGGGCTCTCTGATCTCAGACCAGAGGGCGCTGGGCTGGAGCCCGGCATTGTGCAAGGAGGGGGCTGCCACTGAACAATCGGAAGGTCTTTCTCCTGCCAGAGCGGTCCAAGTGGATGGGGCTGCCCCGAGGACGAGGGGGTTCCAGCGGGGCTGAGGGGCAGGTGACCACTGCCGGGTGACAGATGGGCAGAGAAGTGGCCAAGGGCGGGGGGCGGTGGGCTTTGCTGTTCATTAGCTGGGTACCAGGCTGCCCACCTGGCAGCTCTGCGGGGAGGGGTTAGGAACATGAGCCCTGGTGCGGGCCAGCTTGTTTGGAACCCTGGCTCTGCCTTTTCCTAGCTCTGAGACCTCAGGCAAGTTTCTTGACCTCTCTGTGCCTCAGTTTCCACATCTGTAAAGTGGGAGTAATAATAGCCATGATACATCACAGAGCTGCCGGGAGGGGTACTTGAGTCGAAGTACATGGCACTTCGTAGCTGGCCTGTGGTGAGAGGTCATGGACGTTGGCCATTATTAACTAACCCTCACAGCCTGAGACTGGAGCCCCATTACTGACCCTCATTCATTGAGCCCCCAGGATCCAGCCCCCTTGTGGGGGGGCTGTTTCTATCAGGGGGACCGATTCTTAAACCGGCAACTCTTAAGCCAGTGGGTGCTCATATCGGCCCCTGCATCCACCACCAAGGGGTTCATTCCTGGACCAGCTCTTCCCTCTGACCCAGCAATTTCACACTAGGGTCTATACACCCAAGAAAAGTAAGCACTTACATCTGCCAAAGGACATGAACGCGGGTCTCCAGCTCAAACTGGGAACAGCAACCCAGGTGTCCATCACCAGGAGAATGAGAGATAAACTGCAGTACATTCACCCAGCCAGATGCAAACCGCTTACACGGATGACTCCCCCAGACACCACGTGGAGTGAAAGACGGGAGAACGCCGATGCTACCACGTATAAGAAGCTCCAGGCAGGGGCTTCCCTGGTGGCGCAGTGGTTGAGAATCTGCCTGCTAATGCAGGGAACACGGGTTCGAGCCCTGGTCTGGGAGGATCCCATGTGCCGCGGAGCAACTAGGCCCGTGAGCCACAAGAACTGAGCCTGCGCATCTGGAGCCTGTGCTCTGCAACAGGAGAGGCCGCGATAGTGAGAGGCCCGTGCACCGCGATGAAGAGTGGCCCCCGCTTGCCACAACTAGAGAAAGCCCTCGGACAGAAACGAAGACCCAACGCGGCAAAAATGAATTAATTAATTAATAAACTCCTACCCCCAACATCTTCTTAAAAAAAAAAAGAAGCTCCAGGCCAAGCAGAACTCAGAAGTCACCCTGAGGTGGGAGGCACTGATGGGGAGGGGCCAGGGGGGAGCCTGCTCTGCTGGGGGCCCGAATGTTCTCTATCTCAAGCTGGGCAGGGGTTACATAGGTGCCCATGTAGGTGAAAAGGCATCAAAATGCCCATTAGAGATTTCTGCACTTTATGTAAGTTATACCTCGACAAAAAAGTAAACTGTTGCAATACAAAAGTTTACAGGGCTGGCAGAACAAGGCAAGAATACAAACTCCAAGTTTTCTTACAAAAATTAAAATAAAGAAAGCACAATTAAGAAATAAAATGTGTGGGGCTTCCCCGGTGGCGCAGTGGTTGAGAGTCCGCCTGCCGATGCGGGGGATACGGGTTCATGTCCCGGTCCGGGAATATCCCACATGCCGCGGAGCGGCTGGGCCCGTGAGCCATGGCCACTGAGCCTGCGCGTCCGGAGCCTGTGCTCCGCAACGGGAGAGGCCACAGCAGTGAGAGGCCGGCGTACCGCAAAAAAAAAAAAAAAAAGAAATAAAATGTGAACATTAAAAATCATTCCTGGATGCTTTGTGTGCCCGGCCTTGAGGGGTGCTAACCCCTCCTGCAGCACATGCTCCTGGGGGCTGCTGTGGGCTGGGCCCCCGCCCCCTGCAGGCAGAGCTGGGTTAGGCCAGAGTACAGCCCAAACCCGGGCTCAGAGGCCCGGGGATCCAAGGGCATCCTCAGCCTGGCTCTGCTGAGGGCTGCCCCCTGCCTGCCTGCCGCCCTCTGCCTCTGCCTGGACTCCGTCCAGATGCTGCCAGCCTGTCCCCACTGGGCCCTGGTCCTCTGGGAACCCTGAATAGAGAGGCAGGCTGACCCAGCAGCTCCCGGGGCAATAAGAAGCATGGGCGCGGGAGACCCTGAGGACCGTGACATTGGAGGGAGCCCTTCTTCAGTGGGACCCCACCAGGCAGGGCCCTTCTGCTCTCAGCCTGCCCCTGGGCAGCACTCGGGGCCAGGGGGCAGAGCTGCCCACCTGCTAGCTGTCCTCTGCCCCGAGGAGCTGGGCCCACCAGTGGGGCCAGACCCTGACGGGCAGCCTCTTCCCAGTGCCACCCAGCTAAGGCCCCTGTCTAGGCCAAGCGCCAGTCCTGCCATGGCCCAGCCTTAGGGCTCTTCCTTGGGAAACAAGAGCGGGGACCCTGAGGACCCAAGAGGGGTCAAATGGGGGAGCCAGTGTCTCACCAATGCTCAGGATTAGAGCCACCCTGCCCCTCCCTGTCTCTGTGTAGGACACCCCTGCTTCGTTCAGGAGCTAATGCCCTCCAAACCTGCCTCAGCAGCTAGGAGTCTACCCTAAACCCCTCATGCTGTTGGACTCAAGGTGGCGTGAGCACCTACTGTGTGCTGGACTCTGGGCTCAGGGGTCGCCTCAGTAGCGGGACGGGGGCAAATGTTGTGAAAATAATTATAATTATTATTGTTATTCCTCAGAATAAGGACTGAAAGGCCCAGAAGGTCCAGCCACCTGCCGAGTAGCTCAGGGAGGGAGGGAGGGAGGGAGGGAGGGAGGAGGGAGGGAGGGAGGGAGGGAGGGAGGGAGGGAGGGAGGGAGGGAGGAAGGAGGGAGGGAGGGAGGGAGGGAGGGAGGAAGCCGGGACCAGGACCCATACATCCTGGCTCCAGACCGGTCAGTGTCTCATCACCCTGTCCCTGACCCTCAAAGACAGTTGGAGAGGTCACCTGTCCACCTGGAGAACCATCCTCCCCCATCGGTCCCTGGGGGCACGAGGCTACACTGGGGGGAACCTCCCAGGAGGGCTGCTGAAGGAGGCCCCCAAACCTGAGCCAGACCCTCCCCACGCAGGCCGTGCGCTGCTCCAGGGTGGTGGCCCATCTCATTGCCCACTGTGCAGTCTGCCTGGCCTGCGCCAGGCCCAGCTGAGCCTCAGTGGTCACCGTGGAGCTGCCGAATGAGTGACGGACGGACGCATCAGCCAGTGGGACGCGTGAGGGCAGCTCGCACTCAGCTGCTGGGGCCTCCCAGGACAATGACCCCGCTCGCGTGGACAGCAGGACACTGCAGCTGGCACGCTCTCAGCGGGGCGGGGGACCCAGGCGCACCCCGTTTTCTCTTCGACTGTTACAGGTCGATAAAGAGCAGATTTTATTCCCACTTTACATATTGTTGAGAAACAATATGTTTCTCCGGATGAGGGCCTAGCACTTCGACCCCAGGATGTGGGCAGGGTGCCGGGATTATGGGAGTGAAGCCACCCCAAAGTGCCCTTGATAGGGCACTGATCCACTGGCATCTGCCTGTCTTCCTACTTAAAGAGCCAGAGAGAAGTGGCATCATTGCCAGCCCGGGCCCACGTGACAGAACAGCCTCTCAGGCCCAGAGGAAGCCTCGCGCCATCTGATCTGTCCTCGGGGCCTTAAAGCTATGGCCATGGATGTGGCCGCAGGAGCCAGGCACCTCCACCTCAGCATCTCGTTTCTCCTACAAATTCCCGAACAAGGACCCCACAAACCACAGCACAGGATAGAGATACCCCCGCAGAGGGCAAACGGCCTACCACGGCATGGAGCCCCAGCTCCCTCTCACTGGACAGAACGCCAGCTCTAATGCAGCCCAGCCATCCCCAGGGCTCTGGGTTGGAGCAGCCCCTGCCCCTAACCAACCACAGAATCCTGGGCATGTCCCCGAGGCTAGGACTGGGGCAGCACTCCATGGGGGAGACTAGGGTCTAAGTACTTTCCGGAACCCAGACCTCATGACTAAGCCCACTGGGCCTCAACACCCCAGACCCCTCCCAGAGCCCCGGGAGCCAGGAGGGGGTCGCTGGGGGACATCCTGCTTTCCTCCTGGGGAGGAGGCTTGTACCACCTTTGGGAAGGTGAGCAGTGATGAGAGAGGGCTTCCCGCCGGCAGCCCAGGGCTCCCTCTGCCCTCCGGGGCGGCCCACCCCACCCCCAGTCTGCCCCTCCGCCCTGCCCCCGTACCGGCAGGACATGGCTTCAGGGCTTGAGCCAGGCCTCCCGGCCCGGCCCTGGGCTGCTCCTCATTGGCCCTGGGTGCTGTCAGTCATGAGGCTGGCCCCGGGCACACCCCTACCACTCACTCTTACCCTCCAACACTCGGCTTTCCGCCTCTGCACCTTCACCCTCCAGTTCCTCTTCCCAGACCTGCTGATCTCACCACCGCAGAGACCCTCCTCCGAGAGGCCTTCCCACCCACCGGACCCCCAGGGAGCCAGGACTCTGTGCTTGACCCCCTCAGGCTTCTCCTGATGCCGTTTGGGGCAGGGTCTGGCCACCACCACCAGCTGGGGGATCCCCAACATTGCCCAGCACCCAGCCGGGCTCTGAGCTGCCCTTGGACGTAAGCACCTCCACCCCCATGGAGGTGGGGACAGGCGGGCCGAGATGGCCAGATCCCCAGCCTGCCTCCAGGCCCCCATCCCTGGCCTGGCCCCGGCCGCCCAGCTGCCCAGGACTCCTCCAGCCCACGCTCCTGGCCCGGGCGCTTTGTAATTCTTCCTCCTCAGGCATCCTCCGGCAAAATATTTGAAGAATGTTCTAATTATCTGCGATCAGCCAGGGAGGCGAGCCGGGGTCCACTTGTCCAGGAAGTAACTCCGCAAATACCTGGGAGGGCGGCACCTGGCCCCCACGCCCACCCAAGGCTGCGTCCCTGCCAGCCTCTCCCTCAGGTGGGCAGAAGTTGGCCCAGGACGTTACAGCCACAGATGGCCTGGAAGAGGCTCTCCACCGGCTCTGGAGCCCAGCAGGGCCCCGTGGGCAGAGTGGGGGGCAGGGGTGCACGCTGGCCTCAGTGCTCCTGTTTGTCAAATGGGGACAAGAATGTCTTCCAAGTCTGGGGTCACACTGCAGACCCCCTGGGCCACCATCACAGTCCCAGAGCCGGCACCGCAGGGTCCCCTCAGCCTTCCCCTGTCAGATGGATCAGGATAGAGCGGAACAGGAGGCTGGGGGCTGATGCAGCCAGTGCAAGGGCCCAGTGGCACGCAGGCCACCTGCCCCTGCTCTGATCTGCCTTGAATCTGCACATCTCCTTCCCCAGCCGGGGTTCTAGGCCAGCTTGGGGGAAGCATGGGGCTTGGGGACATCCCCAGACCTCAGGAAGGCCACTCCAAGGCTGTTCTGAGACAGTTTTCTCATCTGAAAATCAGACACAATCAATCCTCTGTTGGCAAATGGCTTCTCCCTCTACTGGGTCAGGAAGTACCTGAACCCCCTGGGACGTGGCTGGAGGCGATGCAGGGGAGTGGAGCCTGTGCAGAGGGCAGGCCTGATCGCAGCCTGCCTGACCCTCTGACCTGTTGCCTAACCTGCCCAGTCACAGGGCCTGCACTTATGGGGGCGACAAGACAAAACAACACCCTTGTGAAAAAAAAAAAATCCAACAAAACAAAAAGACCACCCTTCCTAAGCAGTGTCCCGCACCCTGTCCTACTGCATCCCCATGGGGTCTCTTCAGGGTGGGCCTTGCCAGCCCCCTTTACAGATGAGGAAACTAAGCCTTCAAGAGGACACCCAGCAGGGAGCTCCGTGGTGCTGGGCAGGGAGGAGGGTGTCCCAAGCAGCCTGGAGAGAGGCCTGGAGGCAGGAAGGGGCCCAGCTGGCCCCCCCCCCCGCCCTGGCCTCACTTCCCATCTGCGGAGTGAGGGGCTGAAGCGACAGTCTAGGTACCTGCAGCTGTATCCTAAAGAAGGTTCTCTGGGTTGGGGTCCTGTGTTCGAATGCCGCTCAGCCACTGACTCTCACTGGCCTCTGGGAGCCTCAGTTTACCCATCCGTCCAATGCTCGTGGGCAGGGCCTCCTGCAGGCTGGCTCCCTGCACCCGAGTCTGGCCGCTGCAATCTTTCCAGGCCACTGGTCCGCTCAGCTCGCTGCCCGCAGCGTTCCCGGGGAAGAGAGCAAAGCGTCCGCCTGCTCCCTCGTGCCCCCGGCGGGCGGCTGCCAGCCCGCCCTCCCCACATAGCTGGCATTCCTGGCCTGGCATCCTGGGACCCCACCCTGGTGAGAAACCAGGCAGCCTGAGGGAAAGCAGGTGGCAGGCAGGGGGTCTCGGGCAGGGCTGCGGCCACCACCATCCACCCCCACATCTGCCTAATCTGTGAAGTCGGAACCTCACCTAGTCATTGTGACCCTACAACTTCAGGACGTTGACCTCTGACCTCAGAAACTTCCAGACCTCTGCTGGGCATTTAGGCCCATCATGACACTCCTGAATTCCGACCACACTGGACCAGCAATTCCCCCTCCAGGGCCACCCTGACCCCCCCCAGCAGCCAGGCAAAATTCAAGGCCCAGCTTGGTATACCCCCTCCTCCAAGAAGCCCACTCAGGTCTCTCCTCTGTTCTCCCTTCCTCCTGCCCAGCATGGTCACATCTAGCCAGGCTCCTGAGGAGGCCTTTAGGGGCTGAGATTCAGCAATACCCGCCTGGCCAGGCCACACTTCTGCATCCTCTGCTGTGCCCTAGACCTTCCCTAGGCCTAACCCCTGACCTTCCCTAGGCCTAACCCCTG
>NW_021703783.1:96994926-97008652 GCF_005190385.1 Monodon monoceros
TTACCCCTGACCTTCCCTAGGCCTAACCCCTGACCTTCCCTAGGCCTTACCCCTGACCTTTTGCCTCGCTTCAGGTACAGGTGGGGATACTAACATCCAGAGGTGCCACAGCACCTGAGGTCCCACAGTGAACTGAGGCCTGAGCAGGGATGAGACACCTGGCCTGGGCCTTGGCCTCAGCCCCGATGCCCCAGATCTGTCGGACGCGGGGGCGCCTGTGGGCCTGGATGACCAGGATGCCAGTCTGAAACCTCAGGACAGACGGATGGACGGACAGGCGGGCGGAACAGGTGGGAGGAGGCTGGCAGGCCCCACTGGCCCATGGCCAGGCTGGGAGTCTCGGCGCCTAGTGGCTTGGCCAGCACTTCGGCCTTCCCGACCACCGCAGACCTGGTGTGAGCAGCGGGTCTGGGGACCAAGCCCCTGTGGACAGTGGGAAGCGAGCCATCCCCTCTGTGCAGACTGCAGGGCTGAGTCCCTGCCTTGGCACTAAGCCTCGGGCAGGCATCCTGGAGGGTCCCTCTCCCAGGAACAGATGAGGGTGAGACCCTGCCTGGGCCCCTCAGCACCTCACAGTGGAGTGTGAGTGTGAGTGAGCCCAGCCCCTCCAGGCTCTCCCCTGTCCCACAGCCCTGCCCTCTGCTCTCACCGAAGCTGGGGCCCACTCTGGGTCAGAAGCCGCTGCACAGTGCCCTCACCACCCACCTCTCTTTTCAAGCAGCCCCCTGCTCTGGGCTGCCCCCTCCAAGAATTCCTGGGCCCCTGGGGCCTGCCCAGCCAAGTGCCTCAGCTTGGATGCCTTTTGGGATGGGTGCCCACCCTCCCCAGGAGGAGCCTCCTCCTCACGCCCCCTTCCCCCCCACCCTTCAGCCTGGCTGTGATGACCTGAACGATCGGTGAGCGCGTCCTGGGGCTAGAACACCTCCCCGAGCTCAGGGGGCCCCAGGGCTTGACTCAGGTGGCCCGGGGTCCTGAGCACCACCCTTGCCTTCCACTGCCAGCCCCCGGTTAAAGGAGAGGGGCAGTACCTTGTCCCCAGCCACCTGGCAGGTATTTGGTATCAGAGCCCAGAGCAGGACGGGGCTCTGCAGCCCTTCTTCCCGCCTCCGGCTCTGCCCCAGGCCCTGTCTGTCCCCTCAGCATCCACCCACGGCCCTGCCACCCTCCTGCCTCCCCTGCTTCCTCCCCTTTTCCCCCCTCCCCCAACCCCCACAGGAGTCCCAACCGCAGAAGGAAGGTCAGGAGTGGGCTCTGGGTTACGCTCAGACTTGACTGCAAACCCTTGCTCTCCGCTCCTCTCTGGGACAGGATGGGAGACAAGCATGTGGCCCAGAGGGTCAGCCAGAGGCTCCCCTCCGACGCCCACTCCTCAGGCAGAAGCTAGACATCGAGGACTTCCCTAGGCCATGGAGTCATCAGCGCTCGGACCCTGCCTCACCCCTGGAGCTGCACAAAAGGAAATAAAGAAGGGCCCGGGAGGGGGTTGCAGGGGGAAGGTTCCACTCCTTACACAGCTCCAGGAGCTGCGGCCTGGAGTGAAGCCCTGCCTGACCACACAGCCCCGATGTGGCATTTCCAGGCCAGTGTCTCCGGGGTCCCCCGCGCCCTGGGTGATGAACCCAGAGTCCCTGTGTGCTCCGAACTACTGGGGACAGGGTGAGTGACCAGAGCCCAAGGCTTTTGATTCCCTGTCCGGTGCGCCACGGCACCAGCCTCACGGCCAGCCCTGGGCTCCTGCCCCGTCACCCTGTGCACACTCCTTGAGCACCCCGACGGCCCGGCGCCTGGCATCCCAGCCTATCTCATGGACCTGAGACTCAGGAGGGTCACCCTGGGAACCTGGGCATGCTGGACACCATGCTCCACCGCCAGGGCAGTGCCACCATGAGGGGTGACGCCGCCAGGGCACTGCCAGGGGCTTGGTCCATTGGGGCCACCAGGCCGGCACTTTAGCCTGATGCAGGGCCCAACCCAGGCAGATGGGGCACAGGACACAGGACAGGCCCGGGAAGATGGGGACAGCAAGGTGATGGATCCGGCTGCTGCCCGAGGGGGCATGTCAGCTGCACCTGGAAATTCCCAGCACTCGCAGCCACTCACCCGGGAAAGGTGGGAGTCGGGATCCTGGCAGTCATCCTGGCACCCAGACCACCCCGTGTCCACCTGCGCCAACACACCTGGGACCTGGAGGCCTCTGCCACCACCGGGCAGTGGGCCCTGACCAGGTCAGCGGGCCTCGCTGAGCCCCAGACACACAAGCAGCCATCTGACCATCCAACATGTGTTTACTGGGAACCAACTGAGAGCTGAGTGCTGTGCTGGGCGCTGGGGGAGGGGGCAGCGGTCAATCCCACAACCGCAGGCCTGGCCTCTCCGAGCCTGGGTGCTGACAGGGCTCCCCTCCCACACTCGGCCTCCCATCAGCCCTGCAGATCCCGCCGGGGAAATCCGCCCCCTCCCCTCAGCACCCCCTGCGTCTGAGGCCAGCAGGACCAGCCTCCTCCCCTCTCCCCTGTTGTCCACCCTGAGCCCGGGGGCTTTCCTTAGCTCTGGATGAAGCTGCCAATCCCAGCCCTGCAGCTCCCCAGGCCTGGGGCAGCTGCCCTGCCAACACTCCGACCTCACCTCCCACTGCGCACCCCACTCTAACCAGCCGCCACCCACTCCCCGTCCCCCCAGCCCCAACCCCACCATCCCCGTCATCCCGCTGCCTCCGCTGCAGCCAGCAACGCCACCCTCCTTCTCTCCGGCACATTCTTTAGGACCCAGTTCAGAGGTCACCTTCTGTGAGAGGTTTTCCCTGGTCTACCCTCACTGCACATGGACTACTGTTCCTGCTGCGGGTACCACAGGGCTTTGCATAATCGTGGGGAAGGGGCTTCCCAACTCCACCTGCACACATGGCCAGTCTCGTTCCCCTGGCACAGGGGCTGCAGTGGGTGCTGCTGGTGTGGAGAGCAAGCTGGGACTGCTGGGGAGGACGGGCGGGAGGTCAGGAGGGGAGAGGAAGGCCCTTGAGCACTGAGGCCTATCACCCGGATGGAGAAACTGAGGTCCAGGAAAGGGGAGGGTTGCCCACAAGGTTTCCTCAAGTCTATGGCACAAGGCACCATACACATGCTGACCCGGCAGAGGTCACCAGCTGGCCAGCTGGGGCCACCTCCTCTCTGCTCAAGCCGGTCTCAGAGGAAAAAGGTCAGGGCCCATGGCAGGGAGGGACCCAGGGCAGGAATCTGAGGGCTCCTCGGCTCCCCCGCATCTACCAGGAAAGCTGTCCCTCTGGCCCCAAATCCAAATGTGGAGGCAGCCCCTGAGCTTGAGAGTCGGAGCCTCATGACTCCTGGTCGACGGACAATTCTAACCAGCTGGGTTAGTTGGTTTCTCCACCCAGGTGAGGTTACAGGCAGCGAATTAGAAGCAGTGGAGTTTGCTCAAGGCAGGAAACCTGCATCAGCAGAGCGCCATGAGACGCAGCACAGGCCTAAGGGCCAGACAGATCCAGGTTCGAATCTGGGCTCAGCCCTGTTGAGCATGACCTAGAGGGTTATTCGGTGCTCTGACCTTCACGCTCCTCCCAAGTGGGAGGCCCTTGCTTAGCTCCCCTTTTCTGGCAGCCTGGGAGGGAGCAGATTCAAAGCAGACCCCAGGTGTCTGCACACATCCACTCCACGAGAGAAAGCCTTTCCAGGGGGGCCTGGTCCCGCAGAAGTGGAATGCAAAGCCCTGTGTCCCCACTCAGGGGCCCAGGGGGCAGGTAGTATGTTCTGGAGGAATTCCTATTCGAAAGGGTTTTGCAGTTTGGGACAGTGAAGGCCTAAGTCTCAGCTCTGGATCCCTCGACACCCTGGCCCTTGGCACCCTGGCAGCACTGCCACATGCTACAGGGAGGGTGAACCCAGCCACCACAAACCCTTCCAAAGGCTCCTGCCAGGGGCCTGCTCCTTCATAGCTCCAGCTGGACATGGCAGCAGGGCTTTCTAGCACAAGGAATACCTCTGGCCTGGGAGGCACGTGGAGAAAGGTCGGGAGCAGGGATGGCCATGGGGGGTGGTTCCAGAAAGGGATGGAGGCCCACAGGTGTCACTGGGGTGGGACTGCCAGGGGCTGCTGACTTGGGCTCTTCCAGACCACAGCTGATGCCAGGGAGCTGCTTGCTGGGCAGGGTGGAGTACCCCCTCGGTCCCGCTCCAGGCAGCCGGCAGGCTTTAGGGTCTGCGGCAACAGTGTCTACCTGGGGGCTGCAGAATTTTAGTGTCTTCTACTCACAGCCTCAGATCGAGCCCTTCTGGCATCCCAGTGCCTCAGAGGCCACCTGCTCCGGCCCGAAACTGGGAGAGGCATCAGTGGGCAGGGGTCCAAGCCCTGCTCTGTGTTCCGCTGCTGAGGCTGTGGGATGACCTGCCCAGGGCCTCAGCATCTCCATCCACAGAGCAGGCCATCCACACCACATGGCTGCCTTACACAGGGGACCAGGAGTTCTGGCTTCCTTCCAGGCAAGGCCTTTCCCCATCATCCCGAGCCCTCACTCCTACATCTGCTTGTATGCCTCCAGGGCTGGAGAGCTCACTGCCTCCCTGCCAATAGAGGGGCTGGCCCAGAGGATAAGGATGCCCTGGGTGGGAAGCAGGACCAGGAGGGGGCCTGGGCAGGCGGAGCAGCTCTGTGATGGAGACCGGGAAGACGGAGAAAGGGAAGAGGAGCGCACCTGTGCCCACCCCCACCCCACCGGCTGGCCCAAAGGGAGGCCCCTGCCCTGAGCCAGGGAAGGAGGACAAATGGTGGTTTTGTCCTTGGCCAGCCGGCGGCCCGCACCACACAATGACCCTTTCATCAGGCTGAGGGAGCCCTGGGCCGGGGTTTCATCTGACAAGGGAGGGCGCCGGCCTCCTGTCCCCTTGCTGGGGGAGTTGGGGCGGGGGGGAGGTGAGCTGTGTCTGAGCTGGACCCAGGACCATGCAACATGGAGGCCTCAGGGAGCCAGCTGAAGCCCCTCCATCTGCCCCAGGAGGAGCGAGGCCCCAGGAGGTTAGGGGGCTGGCCACAGGCCACATGGAGGGGCCTGTTCTGGGTACCCCAAATCCTGAGCTGACAGAGGGTCTGCATCCCCACACCCAAGGCCTCCACCCCACCTCACCCCCTCGTCTGCCACCACCCACAGGGTCCTTCCAGGGCAGTCGGACCATGGCATTGGTCCAGGTCCCCAGCCCAGTTCTGGGCTCCCCGCAGGCTGAGCAGCCCTGGCCCCCTGCTCCCCAAGGCTGGCATGAGGCTCGGGGGGACATAAGTGTGTGGGGAGGGCAGAGGCAAGGAGTGCAACTTGCCAGACCTGTGTCCGTGGTGTCCCCAGAGAAGCCCAATGAAACAGTGTGCAGTCAGGGCGTCAAAAATCAAAAATCACCCCCCTTCGTGGTGACCTCCCCTCTCCAGGGCACCTCCAACAGCTGCCTGTACCACCCCGGAGGCCCCAGAGATCCCGGGACTCCTCTCGCTATTGGACCAGAGCCGGGAGGGCTGTTACCCAGAGGTGGCCTCAGGAAAGGGCCTCTCTCCTGGACCCTGACATTCTTGTCTGCCCACCTCAATAAGATGCCGAGAGGCTCCCTGGAGAGGAACCCTGGGTGGATGTGTTTGCCAGTGAGTATCATTCCTTCTTCTAAGAGTCTCTGTTGTGCTCCTGTTTAGTCTGGGCAGCTCCTATCCATCCTTCAAAACCCTGTCTAAGTGTCACCTCCTCTGGGAAGCCCTCCGAGATCCCCTAGAGAGTTCATTACTCTCTACTGAACAAGCACAGACACAGGGCCTCCCTCTGTCACGGGTGGCCAGCCTCCCTGCTCCTAATAGCTGAGAACGACCCCATCTTCTGAGCACTTACTGTATACCAGGCAACCAGCAGAGCTCATCTCAGCATTTGCCTGTTGAAGTCTCACACCCCCTCTAGGTTACTGTTCCCATGGCCCCCACTGTACGGAGGACACAGCTGAGGTTACGGGATGTACCCAGGCAGTAAGAGGAGGAACGGTGATGTGAACCTGGTGTCTGTGTCACCATCAGGCCCCTTGGCTTCACAAGGACCAAAGGGAAACATGGTTAGAAAATGGGCCCTTCTCCTGCGGGCCGCAATACATAGCTGCAGGACCTAACGCAGCCCTGGGAGGAAGCATGGGGGGACCCACCTTCCCCTCCTGACCCTCCCGCCCCACACACAGAAAGTCGAAGGAGTCATGTCCCAAATGCACCACTTCCCCCTTTAACTAGTGGCTGACGAGACTCACTCACATATCAACGATGTCTCGAAGTTCTCTGTGATCAGAGCAGTTCTATTCGTATATCTTGAGCTGGGGGTCCCTTGGGGGTTGAGATTTTGTCAGGTTCCCCAGCTCGGCTCACCCGTGTGCACACCCCTCCACAGAGCCACACGTGCTTTTGAATCCCAGTGGCGTATGGGCCTGACCTGAGCCTGTGCTGGAAGGATCTTCATTTCCAAGTGACCGACGGCAAGCATACTGAGGCCCAGAGAGGCCCGTGGACCTGCTCGAGGCCACACAGCAGAATTCCTCCCGTACCGGGACACGCACAGTCTCCTAGGCCAGGAGCTGCTCCTCCCCAGGGCAACCTGTCCCCGCCTGAGCCGGTGGCCCCATTCTGACCCCACGTAGGCTGCGATACCACGGGAGTGGGCCTGATTCAGCAGCCCCCTTCCAGGGTCGCGTCCACAGGGCTTCTGGAACTGCGGTTGGCACCGCCAGTAAAGCCACAGCGGCAGAGCCGGGAAGAGGCCCAGCCTTGGCAGGGCAGTGGTGAGCGCCCTCACCCCCACGGCCAGGTGGTCGGTGAGTAACTGCCCCGTCACCATGACTCACTCTGGTCCCCAGAGTGGCGGTCACCATGAGAAACTCGTACCGGAAGATCTGGGGGGATCACTGCAGCCAGCCCCACGTCTGGGAGAGGGAGGCCGAAACCGGAAGGGACCTGCCCAGGACAGTAGGTCAGCCTGGTCCTGGCACGAGGCCTGAGCCTGGCCCCCAGACCCACCGAGCCAGCACCGCAGGCCCTCCCCTCGGCCTGCAGCCCCCCACCTGCCCTCCCTCAGGCCCTTGCTGATCCTCACTGGCCCTGAGATCGCCGGCTCTGACAACAGTGGAGAGCCACGCTGGCCGGAGCTGCCTCGGATGGCCAGCCAGGCCAAGCTCAGAGTCCGGCAGGGGCTCGGGGCTCTTCCAGGCCAGCACACCCGTCCGACCAGATCAGTGGCAGCGGCCCAGGCATGCATCTGGGATTCGCTGTGCACGGACCACAGCCCGGGATGCGGAGCCGGGAGAGCAGCCCAGATGAAAGGGGCAGGATCAATTGTCCGCCAGTGTTTGTGATCCCAGCAATGGATGCCTTCTGGAAAGTTCTCTGGAGCAGAAAGAAGCCTCTGCCCAGGGCCCCCTCCTGCCCCTGGCATCCTCAGATCCCCAGGGCCAAGCTTTGGGAGCATTCTGAGAAGGCTACTGAGATGGGCTTTACCACTGACCCCCAACTGTGACTGAAGCACTTTGCACGGCTGCCTCACCTGCATTCAGGCCTCAGCTCATAGGCGGCCCACAGGGTCTTCTCTCCACACTCACATTCATTTGCACCACTGAGGACCTGCTTCCACCCACGGCATCTTACACACCTAAGCCTAACCCTAGTCAGCCCTATGCCCACCAACAGTGGGGGGAAGCCCAGCGATGCCGGAGCCTCCCTTGCTCCCTCTCGGGAACGCTCGTGTTAGTTTCTGCTCAGGAGAGGCTGGCCTCGGCACTTTCTTCCCGCTGGGGCTGAAGGTCAGGCTGGACTGACGCTGGGCAGGGGTTGCTGATGGCGGGGCAGGGGGCAGAGTCTGCCTTCCTGCCCTCCCCCCCCCCCACACACCCACTCCAGACCCCAGCACCGGTCCAGGAACGTTCGGGGAAGCTGTTGCCTTAGGAGAATTTCTGCCAACAAAGCTGGCAGTGCACACTCGAGGAGCGAGCCTCTGTGGGCACAGATGGTAGTCACGGCAGGCCTGGATTTGGGGTGCCAACCCCCAAAGGAAAACTTAGGGTCTGTGGAGGTGTACTGGCCATCACCTGCCCCAGAGCCCCTCAGCTGCTGCCCCGGCATCCCACTCTCACCAGCTCCTGAGCCCCGAGCCCACCTCCTCGTCCCAGATTCTTACTCCAAACCACCCGGGGAGGACTCCTGGTTTCCCACCCCTGGACACCTCCCCGTTAACGCCAGACCTCAGCCAGCTGGCTCCGAAAGCGATTTCTTAAGCAGAGTAGCTACCGATTCCCTAGCAAGGCTTAAGATTGACATGCTGGGGATTCTGGGAGGGGGAGACTTCTGGATCTCCACCCCCGACCTCTGAGAACCAGAGGCTTGAGATTTCAAGACCTCCTGAGTCGATCCAGATCCCAGGAGGAACGCCACAGCAGGACTTTCTGGCCTGGCACTTCGCTAGTCTGAGTCCCCAATGATCAGGCGTTCCCCACCCGGCTCGGAGCCCTGCCCTGGGCGGCCTGCCCCCCCCCCCAAATCCAGGCGATGCCTCCGCAGCCGGGGCTGCCCGCCGGGCCTGGAGCGCTCTCTGCGCCCGGACCTTGTAATTATGTCCCACAGCCCGGGAAACCGCGGGCCTTGCAGCATCTGGCTGCGGTTGCGAACTTTTGTTTCAAGATGCGCGACTATTTATAGAAGGAAAACTGGTAGGATAGTAATTTCCTAGGAGCTGGAGGAGAAACTGGCTGCGCCTCTATTAAAAGGGGGCGGGGGCGCGGCGATTTATTAGGACTGCGGCCGCGCGGGGGGAGGAGGTGGCGCGGGGAGCGGGAGGGCAGCGGCTGCCCCCTCTGGCCGCGTTAGGCGACCCCGGACGTGGCCCGCGTGTAAAGGAGGGGGAGGGGGAGGGGAGGAGAGAAGAGGGGGAGAACTGGCTCTGAGGTTTAATCAGTAGCATCCAGCTTAAATTCCCCCAAACGGCGGTTCCATAAATCAAACGTCTTTTTAAATCGGAGGCCAGAGCATATGCGTCCCATTAGGAATCCGGCGAAGCCACTGCTGCGCCGACGCGCCCCTCGGCTCCCTGGGCCCGGACGCGCCCTGCCGGGAGCTTCCCGGAGCCCGGTGGGCGCTGCCCGGCCCGACGCACCCGCGCCCCACGCTCCTCGCACTGCCTTGGCCGGCCGCACGCGCTCACTGCGCGCCCCCCTCGCCCCGGACGAGGAGTCGGCCGCGGCGAGGGTCGGGCCGCTCGGCGCGGCGAGAAGCCGCGCGAAACCACGGCAACCTCGGAGGACAGCTTGGGTGCTGTCTGGTGGGACGCGGCGTGCACGTGTGTGCCAGTGTGTACGCGGGGGAGCGGATGTGTGCGTTCGGCTCTCTCGAGTGTGGCACGGCCGTGCGGCCGCGTGTATTTATATAGGGAGGGGGATCCCGTTGGTCCAGGATTCGGCTGGGAGGCGCAGGGTATCTCCGCGCTACCCGCGCGCCCTCCGGCCCTCGCGCTCCGTGCGCGCAGCCAGGTCTACCGGCGCCGTCAGGCCTCCAGCGGGCCACCCTTTCCCTGACCTCAAGGCCAGAGCTTCTCACTGCCTCAGCCGCCCCCCCAACTGCTCAACTTCGGCGGCCTGGGCCGGCTGGAAGACCCACAGTACCCCCGCTCCCGCGCGCGCCGGGCACCCGGCGCCCCGCCCAGGGACCTCACTGCCGCGTTCCCTGCTCGCCCAGTTCCAGTGCTGGAGCCCAGGGAGGGGGGCCCCTCACCCGCCCACCCCGCGTGTGACCCGCGGCACTCACAGGTAGCTGCCGCTGGACAGGATGAGAAAGATCTGCGGGCAATAGACGGAGAGGAGCGCGCTGCGCGGCGACAGCAGGAGCATGGTGGGCCGGCGCTCCTGGCGGGGCTGCGCAGGCCCCGCGGGCAGAGCGCGTGGGCCAGCTGAGGCCGGGGTCTCCGCGGCCCTCCCAAGGTAGGGCGGCGGAACGCGGCGCTAGGGACCCGAGCGCGCGGGCCCCGGCGCAGTGGTCGCCCGTGCCCCGCCTCCAGGGCCGCGCATCTCGCTGGGGCTGGGGCTGCGGCGGGCGCTGGGGCTGGAGTGCCGGGAGGCGAGCGGGCAGTGGGCAGCGAGTGCGCCTCGGCCGCCGTCTGGCCCTCCGTCCGTCGATCGGTCGGAACCAGCTCTGTCGCTCGCTCTGGCTCACGTCTTCAAGTCTCCTGAGGCGCGCGGCTGCCATTGGACGGGCCACCCCTACATCCGCCTCCTCCGCGGGCGGGTTTTTTAAAGGGGAGGCTGACCGAAGCGTGCGGCGGGAGCCGCCTCCAGGGCTTGCCCAAACCGCCTTGGCTCGGACAATCCCCCCAACCACCAACTTCAACCAGCCACACCGCTCTGGCCCGCTCTGCAGGGTGCACCTGGGGGGAGGCACCGCGGGAGAACCACGCGGGGGCGTGCGCTCCTCCTGGGTATTGTGCTCCGCAATGTGTGCTCCTGTGTGCGTGCACGTGCCTGCATGTGTCTGCGCGTGACTGCGGGAGCGTGGGCGCGTCTGTGAGCCCGCAGGTGTGTGCGCCCAAATGCACTGTGTTCGCTGCGCCTCTGCCTGCGTGCGCCCCTGGGTTTGGTGACACTGGCTGTGGGTCGCATGCACTCACTGCCATGGCCAACCAGGCCCAGCGTGGTAGGGCTCAGCAGCGCACCAGCGCGCCGGCGTCCCTGCAGGGTCCTGCCTCTGAGTCTCTTTGGACAGGCTGCGCACTTGTTGGAGACCCCCCAACAAGTGCATAGAGGCCCCCAACTCTGGCTTCCCCCACCTCACTTCTACTCTCCTCTGAGGGGTTGGCTGGGATAGGTGTGGGGCAGAGCACACCCACAAGAACACACTTCTCTGAACAATCCTCCTTCCAGTGATCTTTTTAAAGCCCAAAGCACAAGGCTTTGAGTCCCACCTCCTATTGTCCGCCAAGCCAGGCTACATATGAATGTCTCTCTAGATGCAGTGTAGATCCCTGAAGCAGGAGTGAAGGCACAAAGAGGGAAGGTGACAAGACGGGAGAGGTCTGTGCAATATGGCCAGGGGGCCCTGAGGGAGTGGACTTCCTGGCTCCTAGACCTGGCATGGAGACTGGTCCCCAGCATCCAGGAGGAGGGGGGGCCGCCTCCCCTACCTTCACCCCTCTGGGCCCTTCTGCCTCTCCTGAACCCCAAGAGCAGGAGGTGGTCATGGAGCAAGGCTCATCCTGAGGCTTCATGACCCCAGCTCCAGTGCGCAAAGGGTACCCAGACTCCAGATGGTTCCTCGCGGCCCCGGCTCGGCCTCCTCCAGGGCTGCAGCTTGGAGGCTGCTCAGTTCCAAAGTGAGGAACTGTGCCTCCTCAAAGCCATGCGTTTTGAAACCGCCCCAATCCAAGGTGCATCTGCTCTTGAAGCCCCGATCCACAAGAAGGTTTCAAGGGCTGAGTTCTCCGTTCCTGCCAGCCCAGGGGCTCCTCCAGAGGCGGCACATCTGCACTGGCACCCGGGCTGAGGGGCATGTGTGTATGGGGGCTGCATGTGTAGACATGGGGGTGAGGGAAGCTGCTCCTGAACATTCATAATCATGGGGGTATGGGCGGGGGGAGGGGGCTGTGATCATGGAAGAGTCCCCCAATACATACAATCTCAAGATATTTCCTTGGAACTTTTATGATCCTAAAATCCCATCTCCTGGGATTCGTCAGGGCCCTGGAATACACTATCTGGAGGAGTCCCCAGGTGCCTGCAGCGGCTGTGATATCATTACCAATAAGAAAAGGTCGACTTTACTGGGACGCCCCCAGGATTAACCTTCCCAGCAGCCAGTGAAGAAGGTGCTACTGCTACCCCATTTTTCAGACGAGGGAAGGTGGGCTGGGAAGTTGAAGAGCTCGCCCAAAGCCACCCAGTGAGGAGTGAGGGGGAGGTTGGATCCCTAAGCCTTGTCCTTAGGCACTGGGCTTCCAAGTCATTTAACTCCTTAGGTCACATCTGGCCCAGCTGCCCCTTCTCCCCACCTTGTGTAGCCAAGATGGCTTGCAAAGAAAGCAGGCCCCTTCACTCCAGTACAGGCACCACCAATGTGGTGGTGACAGGGGCTGAGTCCCCTGAGTCCCCTCCCCTCCCCTCCCCTCCCCTTCCCTCTCTTTGGCAGGTCCCAGGCTGACTCTCTGGCTTTCCTGGATGTAATTCCACAGGGGTGTTTGGAGGCCACATCTTCTGTCCCCCTAGGACTGGGAGAATATATGTTTTAGGGGGCACGCCGGGGGAGGAGTCCCCCCTCCAGGGCTCCTTGGTGGGGCAGAGGACAGAAAGGCTCAGCGAGCTCTGGTTCGCTGTCTCACGTGCTCCCAGAGAGGCTGGCACAGGTGCCTGGGCACACGGGCTTGGTCTCACTCACTGGGTTCTCTCTACTCAGACACTGGCCACCATCCTATTGAGAACGGCCAGAGCTGCGGTCCCATTTACAGAGCGGAACGAGGAGGTTCAGGAAGGATAGGCGAGGGGGAACCTGCCCGAGCTGACATCCACCTCGAGCCCTGGCCCCAGTCCTGGGAGCCCAGGCCGGGCACCGCCTTCAGCTCCTTCCACAGTCCCGGGCTGGGGAGGTGGGAGTGGATCCATAGAGTTCTTCCTGCAGCCGAGGGAAGGGGTGCTTGCAGAGGACTCCTGTTGAGGAGCTGGTGTTAGGCAGAGCAGTCAGAAGCGGATGTCACAGCTCCGCCGCTTACCCTTGTGCACAGTGACTTGGCCTCCCTCGTTGCATCGCTTCCTAGTCCTTAAAACGGGAAGAGTAAAGGCACTCACCTCCACAGCTGCCAGAAGGCGGCAAGGCCTCAGTGCTGAGAACCAGGCAGCACAAGGCAAGCCTCATTAGGGGGTGCCTATTACATTAGGGGGCACAGGGGGAGTAACTGCAGGGGCTCCTGGAGGGTCCGGAAAACAGTGCCTCCCTCCCCACCCCCACCCCCCAGCAGACTCAACACACTGACTGCACCCTTACCTCCCATAAACACACACCCAGGGACACAGCCTACAACAGACCCACAATAAACAGTGCCACCAGCAGCCGCAGACACGCCCGCCCAGGCCTGCAGAGCTGAGGCTGGGACAGGGAGCTTCCAGCCCTGCCTGTGCGGCCGCTGGCCTCAGTCCCTGCCGGCCCTGGGCCTCAGTTTCTCCATCTGTAAAATGGCGGAGGAGGCGCTGGATGGAGAGGCAACGGATGAAATTACTCTCAGGTCTGCTTCTACCTCTCCGCCTGGGAGGCCGCGGCTCGGCCGGCGGCACCGGCGCCGGTCCTCCCTCGGGGCTGTTCACCGGCTTTGCCCGCGGCCGGGACCGGGCCTGCCTTCCCCGCCCCCCCGCCCCGCCGCCCACCCTTGGCGGCGCACAGTAGGCGCGCAGAGCGCGTCGGGGCGCGGAGCCGTGGGCCCCCCGGGCTTGGCGGACCGCGCCCCCCCCTCACGGTCACACTGCCCGCCCACCCCCGCTTCGAGCGAGGCCGAGACAGATTCTGTCTAAAGGAGATCGCAGCTCAACAGGTAAGGACTCGGCTGGGTTCAGGAATGTGGAAATACGACTCGGGGCAGCTACTGCCTCAAGCAGCGAGCGCGGCCCGCCGGGAGCCCGCCCGCCCGCCGGGCCGCGCGAGGGGGAGCGCGGCGAGAGGGGGCCCGGCCGAGGGCCCCGGGCGGGCGGGGGCG
>NW_021703783.1:97009052-97064811 GCF_005190385.1 Monodon monoceros
GCGCGTCCTCCTCTCCCTCCTCCAACCCTGGGCTGGGCGCCCCTCGGGCATACCCGCAGCTCAAAGGGCTCGGCTGCGTCTCTGCAGGGCCGGGGCGAGCGTCCAACGCGCAGGCCAGCCCCGGATCCCCGAGAGCTGCCCGTGCCCCCTTCCGGTCCCCACGTCCCCTGGGGGACACCCTGGAAGCGGCTCCTCTTGGCTGCTCCGATCCCGGGCACCGGACCCGACCACGGGGCTACTCACCCGAGCTTCACGTAGAGAACGCCAAAGCAGAGAAACACGTAGAAAATCCACTTGCGAAAGTTTCTGTGCATGATCCAGGGAGGGGGGCTGCGCCATAGACAGCGGCGGGCGGAGGGGACGCGCGGGCCGGGCGAGGAACGGGCAGGAGTTGGGGGCTTCGGTGGACAGCTCTCAGCCGGCGCTGCGGCTCCGGCGGCCGGCGACGCGCTGGCACTCGGAGCGCGCTGCCACCATGGTGAGCCCGGGCCGCCGCCGCCGCGTGCGCCTGGGGGAGTGACCTGGGCCGGGGGCCGCAACTTCGGAGCCGGACTGTGTGACCGCGGGGCCCCACGAGGGCCGGCGGGGCCGAGGCCCGAGCGCGGCGGGCGGGCGCTGCCTCCACTGGGCGCAGGCGCCTGGGGCCGTGCGCGCCTCGCCGAGGGCTGCGGCGGCCAATGTGTCCGCACTTGTCGGCCTCCGCAGGTGACTCGCGGCCCCGGCGAGCGAGCTGCGAGCGTGCGAGCGCGCCCCAGGTAGGAGGATCCGCCTCCCGCCCGCCCTCCTCGCTCGCCGCGCGCTCTCTCGCCCTCGCTCGCGGGCTCTCCCCTCCCTTTTCTCCTCCTCCCCCGTGACACACAAACGCATCTATCCCCCGGAACCCCCTCCCCAGGCCGGCTCTCTTCCGATCGCTCGGCCGGGACTGGGAGGGAGGAAAGGGGTTGGGTGCGCGGGGAGGGGGGCCGCGCGGGGGAGGGTGCGGCACCGAAGGGACACCTGCGGAGGGGCCGGTCGCTCCTCTGCGCCCGCCAGGGTGGGGGGCCGGGGGGAATGGCCGATTCAAGCTGTGGTAGCCACTCGGCTTCCAGTTTCTAGTGGGGGAGGGAGAGACCACCCACCCGCCCCCGTTGCCGTTCTGGGCACGCTTACCCTACCCCCAGCAATTATCCACACGGGGTCCACCAGGGCCACACCCTTAGCCCAGGCACCTCTGCCAAGGCCGCAGGGCTCGATCAGACCCTCCTCCAGCGCCCAGGGTCCCCCGACACCTGTCACTACCGCTGCCAGTGGCGCTTACTCAAAGCAGGGACAGGGAAGGGACAGACAGATGCAGGGCGGTGGCTCAGACGACCTCCTACAGAAGCTGTTTGGCTCAGCACCGTGATGGCGAGGGATAGGAGGAGGTTACGGGGGCTTCCCTGGCTGTGTGGCAGGCTCCCACCCCAAGGACTCCCTGACGGCTCTCCCCACCGCCCCCGGTCCCCTCAGTCTGCACCACCCCCTCTGCAGCGCCAGGCTCAGTATTCACGTTCGGTGCCCAGAGCGCGAGGTCAGAACCACCGCGGTGCCTCGCATACGGGAGTGGTCTGACTTGGCTCGGTCCTGGGCAGTGGGCACCCGGGCGGGCAGACCCTGCTGCTGGCCAAAGCCCTGTCTGTTCCGAGAGGGCAGGACGGTGACCCTCTGCCTAAGCGCTGTCCTGGCCAGGCTCCTGTCCCGCTCCGAGTGTCTACGGACCTGGACTCCTCTTGGGCGAGTGGATGGAACTGGGAAGCACTTAGTCCCTGAGGACCAGCCGAGACCCGAGACTTGCTGGGGAAAGAGTGCCAGAGGTGGGGGAGGGGTGTTGCTTCCAGCCACCCTTGGTCCCACCTAGCCAAGCCCCAGCGGGGGCTTTACCTCAGAGTCTGCCTCCCTCCCGCGCCCCACCGTCCCTCTCGACCCCCTGCTCCGGATCCCCTCTTAATTCCTTCCAAATCCCCCGAACCTTTGTCACGACCCGGGCGCGGGACATTCCCCGGCCCCTGGATCCGAGGTGTGGCGGGGGCAGCTGTGCAGAGCGGGGCAGATAGGGAGCGTTCACAGATGAAAGGCACGTTGGAGATAAGCACAGGCAGGGAAATGGAGGCACAGAAAGGAGTGAGACGACAAAAGCAGCCTCACCCCCAAGTGTTCCCTGCGTCCCAGCGCCCCAGATGTCACCCCATTTCATGGAACGGGAAGCTGAGCCCGGGAAACGAGAAGCTGCTGGCTGGAGCCGGGCGGGCTGGGGAGCACGAGCCGAGGCTGCCACCCGGCGGCGACGTGGAGGACGCTCGGACGCGAGGCTGCGGGCCCGCCAAGACCCGGGCGGGAGGGCGGTGTCTCGGGCCGCTGGGGCCACGCCGGGTCCCGGGACTGCGAGGCGGAGGGGGTGCCCCACCTGGCACAGGTTCCGGGGGCCACTTCCCCCCCACCCAGCGCCACCAGCCTCAGTCTCCGCCTCCGATAATGGGGCGAATCCTCGGGAGCTGAGGAGTGTGGCGGGACTTAAGTAATGACCCCGCAGCGGCTGCTTCCTCCCGTCCCGGGGCCTCGGCGACCGCCCCAGACCTCACGCCTCGCGGACAACCACCCCCAACCCGCTCCCGGGTTCGAGGTCGGGCAGGCTCCCGAACCAGCCGGCCCGGCGTAGTGGGTCCAGGAGAGGAGAGGGTTACGGCTAGGGTGTGGGACGCATAGGTTAGTCCACTCACTCAGCGTGCTGCTCCGTGCCTCAGTTTCCCCGGGAGAACTGCATGTAGAGCCGCACCTCTCCGGACACTGGGAACAGCGGCGCAGCGTCGTGCTGCCCCCTGCCGGCCACGGGAGAAATGTCGGCGGAGCAGGTACCGCTGGGCCAGGTTTGAGGACGCCGCCCGCGTGACCTCCAGCGAGTCGCTCCCCGCCGGGGTCCGTCTCCAAGGGGGTCCCTGAATGGCTCCAAGGTTAGGGGAGATCTGGGGTGGAAGAGCTCTATGAATCCCCTCCCCGTGTGTGTGCGCACGCGCATGTGCAGGGGCACACACACACACACACACACACACACACACACACACAGAGGCAGGCAGCAGGCCTGAGGTTCCTACCCAGCCTGGGTCCCTGGGGCTGATTGCAGGGCTCTGAGGTCCACTGGCGCAGTTACCCCTACACCCAGCCCCGTCCCTCCTCCCAAATGGAATTGCAGCTCCCCGTCATCCTGAACAGGGTGGTGGCCCGTGGCTGGCTCCAAGGGTCCCGCATCTGTTTGGGTGGGGGAACCACTGGGTGGAAGTAGAGGGCGTAGCTCTGCTGGGAATGGGGTTCTGGTACTCAGTGAATACGGCGACCTGCCAATGCCAAGGGGCAGAAGTCTCCAGAGTCAGGATGCCCTGGGGACCCTGGATGAGTCTTAGGCCACCGTTAGGCTCAGTGGGGTTCAGTGGCCTCAGCCACTCTTCCCTGGGTGACCTCAGGCAAAGCTCTCAAGCTCTGCAACCTGGGTTTCCTCATCGCTACATGGGGACAACAGTAGCACATACACCCTGTGGGGTTCTGACGCTTGAATGAGTTAACCCATGTGGAGGTGCTTGGACGGTGCCCGGCACATGGCAGGCACTCAGTCAGTGCAGGCTCAGCCCCTACCTGCCCCTCAACCTCATCACACACGTGAGCACCCTTATCCTCCTCTCCCTTGTCTTTCCTTCTGTTACTTAACACATCAAGCTAGTTCTGCCCCAGGGACTTTGCACATGCTGCCCCTTCTGGCACAGTGCTCTTCCTCTGGTTCTGTGTGGCCTCAGCAGAAATGTCCTACATCAGGGGGCACTCACATTCCTCCCCCCCCAATCATACTCACTAGTGTTCTCTATCATAACACTGCTGTTCCCTTTGTGACGCTGGGGACAAAATGTCATTATTTGTTTCTTGGGTACCACCAGCCTATAAACTCCATGGGGACCATCTCTACATCTGCTTTGGTTCCTGCTCTATTCCCAAGATAAGAGAGAGAACCCGGCATATCGTAAGGGCTCAATAAGCAATTATGGCATGAAAGATTTTCCAGGAGGCAGCTACAATCGTGACTGCAGTACTGCAAGCTGTGGAGAGCATGGACCTGACATCGACTCCTTTGAACCTTGAGTTTGGACTCAAACACCATCTCCCACATCAACCACACCCCATTCTCGCACACTTTCTCCTGCCTCATTCTTGCATCTTTTGTTGGCTTCACTGTTAAGTGTTTCCTGAACCCCAGCAAGTCCTACTGAGGAGACCCTGAACGTGTGTTGGGCCCTGTCTAGATAAGCAGCAAGTGCTCATCTACTGGGCTTCGCACAGCCTAGTGAAATGGTGCTACTAGACTCGTTGCACACATGAGGACACTGAGGTAGAGAAGGAAGTGCTTGGCCAAAGCCACACAGTCGGTCAAGCTGGGATGCGAACCCAGGCCCATCGGGCTCAGAGCTCAGCATGTCTCAGCATCTAGGGAGGCAGAGCCTGGGCTTCATGGAGTGAAGTGTACAGGGTTAACAATTCACTTCCTGCTGCTGGGAGCCCCGGTCTAATGGGGGGACACTGAGTGTGGCAAGAGGACAGGAGGCCGTGAGGAAGGAAGGTGCCGATGGGAAAGAACCCAGGGGAGGCGAGGTAGGTGAGGAGGGCCTCAAAAGGAAGGGAGGTGTGGTGGACAGAATCCCTGATGGGCCCCCTGCGGGTCCTGTCCTAATCCCAGAGTCTGTGAATTTGATGAGATATAGTGCCCATGACGATGCTGCGTTGCATATGGCAAAAGATGTGATATGTTTACTTATCAGTTGACTTTAAGTTCATCGAAAAGAGGATTACCCCAGTGGGCTGAGTTAATCACACGAGCCCTTTAAAAACAGAGAATTGTCCCTGGCTTGTAGCAAAGGGGACAGTCAGAGAGATTCGAAGCACAAGAAGCATTTGACGTGCCATTGCTAGCTTTCCTCGTGACGAGGAATTCAGGTTGCCTCTAAGGGCTGAGAGTTTTTAGAATTGGAGAAAGAATAGAGACGGATGCCCCATCTACTGCAGGAAGGCCCCTTGGGCTGGATGAGGTGCAGAGGAAAGGGGCTGTGACCTTCAAGATTGGGCTCAGAATGGAAGAGGGAAGGGGGAAGGACTAGAGGTTGGCATTGGGAGGACATTTGGGCCAGTCCTTGGAGAGTTACCTGGACATCATCCATCACATGGAAGTTCATCCGATGCCCGAGGATAGCCACCATTCAGGAGAAGGCCACCAGCTTACCCAGGCGGCAGAGCTACTGTTAGGTTGACCAACTGTCCTGGCTTGCCCGGGACAGAGGGGATCCCCAGGAGGAGAGATTTTCAGTTCTAAAACCAGATAGTAGTCCCAGGCAAACTGGGCCAAGTTGGTGACCCTAGCTTGAGCAGCTCTTTTTCTCATTGCTGTGGAGTAAGAACCTTCCATTAGCAGATACCAGGACATAATCCATGAATTTTCTAGTGGAAGGATGTCTGCCTAGGGACTTTTCACTCCCTATCCAACTTTCCCTTCCCTATCCACCTTCTCCTCAGAATACTCAGAAGCCCCACAGGTCAGAGGGTGGGGGCAGTGATGGACAATGAATATGGAAAGAAAAGTCCCCATATCAGTCCCCAATCAGTACTTGGGTGGGAGCAGACAGCTGGGAAAATAACCTCCATTGTATTACATGTCACAACTTGCAGAAGGCAGTCAAAGCCATACTCAGAGGCAAATGCATTGCTTTCATCACTAAAAGGAAAAATGAAAATAAGTGAACCAAGTTTGAGGTTAAGAATTTTTATAAGTCATGTATTAGTTCAGGATTCAGCAAACTTTTTCTGAAAAGGGCCAGATAGTAAACATTTTAGGCTTTGCCAGGCCACATGCAGTCTCTATCACATAGTCTTCTTTGATTTATTAATTTTTTACAACTCTTTAAAAATGTAACGACCATTCTTAGCTTGGAGATTTGGCCCCCGGCCATAGCTTGCTGACCCCTGTATTAGTCAGGACTTTTTCCATTGCAAATGACAGAAGCCAAGCTGTAAGCAATAAAAAAGGGAAACCATTGATTCACATAACTGAAGAGCCTAAGGGCAGGCAGTGTGACTTCAGGCATAGCTGGAGCCAGGGCTCAAACAAAATTACCAGTGGTTTTTGTCTCTCTTTCTGTCAATTTTGCTTACTTAGAAATAAGCCTCATTCCCAGGCAGGCCGTCTCCATACAGTGGCCCCTCACTGCTCCAGGGTTCTGCCTTGCAGGTTGACAACCACAGAAAAAGAGAGCTTCTCTCTCCCAGGTTCCAACAAAATTCCAAGATTGACTGTCATTGCCTTTGACTGGCCTGGCTTGGGTCACATGACTATCCTTTAGCTGGCCACTGTGTCTGGGGAGGGAAGAACCGGCCTAGGATTTTGGAGCCCCGGTTGGGGTCATTGCCATCCTGATTACATAGACAGAAAAGAGCAGCAGTGGCTCCATGAGAAAAATGGAAGAAGGGAGTAAATCCTGGGCGGGAAAAATAACCAGTGTCCACTGCATGCTTAAAGCTCTGTGTTTAACAAACACTTATATAGCACAGCCTCTGTCATTAACTCATTTACTTTTTTTTTTTTTTTGTAAATTTATTTATTTGTTTGTTTGTTTTGCTGCATTGGGTGTTTGTTGCCGCGCACAGGCGAGCGGGGGCTACTCTTCGTTGCAGTGCGCGGGCTTCTCATTGCGGTGACTTCTCTTGTTGCGGAGCACAGGCTCTAGGCACGCAGGCTTCGGTAGCTGTGGCATGTGGGATCAGTAGTTGTGGCTTGCAGGCTCTAGAGCTCAGGCTCAGTAGTTGTAGCCCACGGGCTTTGTTGCTCCGCGGCATGTGGGATCTTCCCGGACCAGGGCTCGAACCCCTGTCCTCTGCATTGGCAGGCTGATTCTTAACCACTGCGCCACCAGGGAAGCCCTCATTTACTCTTCATTGCAGCCCTGTGAGGGAGGTTTTATTATCACCCGCATTTACACGTGAGGAAACTGAGGCATAGAGATGCCCTGCTCAGGGACTTGAGGATGATCCAATATTGGAAAATTACTCTAGCATGTTCCATCTGTAAGCCAAAGCAGAAAGGCCACAGGCTCATCTCCAAGGATGCCAAAGAGGCATTGAGAAAAACTGAAGACTCCTTCCCGGTTTGAAGAAACAGGCATATAGCAAACAGAACTCTTAGAAAACTTGGACCAGAGGCTGCTTCCTTAGCATGACAGGCTTCACCATCTCTCCATTGCTCTCTCCCCAAGGCCAGCTTTTTAAGCCCTTCATGTTCTGGCCTCCTGACTTGTGCCCCTAAAGCCATTCAACCTGGAGTCCAGGAAAGAGTCTATGGTCCACAGTTTGATCCTACCTCTGTGCCTTTTCCATGCTGTTCCATGCTGTTCCCCACCTGGAATTCCTTTCCCTCTCCTTTCCACGACTATTTACAGCCTGACTCCGACCATTGACCTCCTGAGCCCTTAGGCTGGGTCAGGCCATAAAGGGCACCGAAAGCCAGACCAAGACCTTGGACCTTGTCCCAGACGAGGACCAAACACTATGCACTCAGGTGCCTGAGTAAGCTGGGGTTTCTCCACGGTGGCGCCATGGACATTCGAGGCTGGCGGGAGGTTGCTGTGCTGGGCACTGTAGAATGTTTAGCAGCATCCCTGGCCTCCACCCACTAGAAGCTTAGAGCACTTCTACCCCGTTGTGACAACCCAAAGTGTTTCCAGACGTTCTAATGAGAACCAGGGGACTAAGCTACAAGGTGTGGACTTTTTGGTATGGACAATGCAGGTTCTGTCCATCCTGTTGCTCGGATGGACAGCTCTGTCCATACCCAGGACGTGGCTGAGTCAGCCAGGCTCAAACGGGCATGGGCACATTTGAGCTCCCGCTTGGCAGAAAAGTCCAAATAAGCAATTTCCTTTTAGGCCAGTGACACAGCATCAGCATTCCCTCTGCCCACATCCCACTGATGCTGGCCTGTCTCTGGCCACACTCAGCTACAAGGGGCAGGGAACACTGGTCGTGGGCTGGGCTGCTGTCCGGGGCCAGCTCCCAATTTACGGGACAGGTGGGTACACAGACCCAGACCAGGGGAGAAGGGAACAAAGGGTTTTGGAGGGCAAACGGCAGTCCCTCACACCCCCTTACACTCTGGTCCCTACCGCGGTCCTCTCCATACCCATTGCCTGACGTGCTCCCATGCTACTCATCATATTATTATGGACCCTTCTAGGCCTTTGGTCTAGAGGGCGCAGCCCGAGCCCCTTAGCCTAGTGCAGGAGACCTGACCTGACCAGTCATCCACTGATCCTACGTGAGCCACTCAAGACACCAGGAGTCCTACAGCCTGATCAGTCCTCTGGTTTTCGTGTTGTTCTCTCTTCTTCAAGAGCTCCTCCCCACTGTACCAGTTCTGATTAGGTTTGACTGCCTATTACAGCAAAACTCAAAACTGCGGGGCTTAAACAAGATAAATGTGTGTTTTTTCTTTCCCATAAAAGAAGTCCAGATGTAGGCAAACCAGGGCTGGTATAAAGGCCATACACGTCATCGTGGACTCAGGGTCCTGACACCTCATTGCTCTGCCTTCCTGAGCATGTGTTCCTTCACCTCAGACTCCAGGTTGGCTGCTTGAGCTCTGCCATCACATCTGCTTTCCAGGTTGCTGGATGGAAAAAGAGCCAAAGAAGGGCATGCCTCTTCCCATGCCTGGACACTCCCTCTTACTTCTCATTGGCCAGAACTTGGTCACATGGTCATACCTAGCTGCAAGGGAGGTGGGAAGTGTAATCTTTCAGCTGAGCTGCACTAGGCCCAGGTGAAATTGGAGCTCTGTTACTAAGGCAGGTGGGGAGACGGATATTGGGGCACACCATCACCAACTTCTCCCCACCCCATGATCTACTCAGATGCCCCCTTCCTGGATCCACCCAGCCTGTGGGCAACCGATTGTCCAGACGTTCCTCTCTCGGGGCTCAGCTGGACCCCAGCCTGCAACTGGATCCAGAAGGTCTGTGCTGAAGGAATAAAGGAGCAAGTGGACACCCCCACCTCCCCAGCCCCAGTCACCCCTGTTCATGAGAAGAGGGGTGAGTCAGACCCACCCCGGGCTGATCTGGACAAAGCCGCTGACACAGGGCCGGGAGGGGCAGGCGAGGCCTCATTGTCTTAAACACTTTCATGTCTCCGGGTCGTCACTCTGCCACTGCATTTAACGTCATGCATTTTTCATGCCTCTTAAGCCAAGTGTATTCTTTAGAAAACAGGGCTGAGTCACTCACTTTCCCAGCCTCTCAGAGAATGACTGGCCCATCATTTGGTGGAGGGGGAAGCTCATTGCTGAAGCAGAGGCTCATCCTTAAGAAGCTGGATTAACTGTCTGAAATGTAATTGCATCTCTAGCCATAATCCTATTTGCCAGGTTGGTCTCCTAAAAGCAATGAGGTGTCTGCTCTTTGTCTCGGGCACCAAGAGCCAGGGCACCAGGGCCGACCACTGACCGCAGCGATGCCTGGGAACCTGCATTCTTACCCCGCACCCCATGTGACTCATGAACAACAAAGACTTTGACTCATGGCCAAAGTATTTGGATGGAGCCCCTTGCTTTCAGGGTGGGAAGCCTGAGACTCAGGGAGGGAAAGGACCGCCAGGGTCACCCAGTGGCCAAGCAAGGATTGGATCCCGAGTGTGCTACCCCAGCACCCAGTACTCTGAGCTCTTATGGTAAGGGGTGCCCAGGGCTTCTTGCACTGCCCCCACTCCCGTAGCTGCAGCCGGCAGAGCCAGCATCCAGCCCTGGGGCTGGGGTCCCTGGCCTGGCCACATGGACTTCCTTGCCTGCAGCCATCCCGCTATGCAGGGCCCTGGGGAGGTGGGCACACAGATCCAGACTCCATGGAGGCCCCTCACCTCGGCCTGAGATGCACACAGGCCACCAGAGGCAGCACCCAGGGCGTCAGGGCAGTCTCCAGTCCTGCCCCAGAAAACACCTTGGGATCTGAAAAGCTCCGGCCCTCATTTTGCTCAGCTGTGAAATGAGAGGTTGTCACCAATGCTGAGGCCTTGGCCAGCACTGATGCCCTGCGACCGCTTATCACTGGTGGTGTCCCCATAATGGTGAATGAATGAATGACTGGGTGAATGAACAAATGAAAGAGGTGATGGGCCCGCCTTGGCCTGCCAAGCCCTGCTTCTCTCCTCAACACCTGTCACGTTGCACCCCCCCAGCCGGGTCACCCCCAACCCGGTCGCCCCCACCCCCACCCCGGCACAGTGGGGGTGGGTGGGTCCTTGGAGGGGCCCCTCACAGCTGGCTCTTAGGTTCATGGTGAGCAAACAGAAAGTGGGGGGGTAGGGGAGAGATGGAGGCTGCGGGCACCAGGCTCTGTGACCCTGAGCCTCAGTTTCCCCATCCATGAAACGCTCGCTGCCTCCTTGGTTGTCATCCTGCGTGGCGCCCGGCACATGCTAAGTGCCCCCGTAGACAAGAGGCTTCTTGCCTGTGAACGGCACTGACTGCAAACACTAGGACATCTCCATGGTGCTCGTAATATGGAAACTGCTCTGCTCTGTGACCCCTCGTCTTTTGAGGAACTGTGCCCAAGAGAGGGAGCAGGTGGGCACATGGGGATGGCAGACCTGCCCACACCCCCCTCCTCCAGGTGGGCAGCTGGGACCCCTGTGGAGAGACAGGGCAGATCCAGGCCAGGGCCCAGGACAGAGCCCAGCCTCTGGGAAAGTGGGTCCTGCTGCCATACCACCAGCCAGAACATGGGGGACGGCAGCTCCCGCATCCCACTGCATTTCCCTTCCCACGATTTTCAAGCCCCTTGAGCCACCTTAGCGCTCCGGGTGCCTCTGCCCTCCCTGCCTGGTGGGTGGTGGACGTTAAACGGATGCCAAAGCACCTGGGCTTAGGGACCACTCTCAGTCTCCCTCCTCTTCCCCTCTGTACACCAGCACATCTTCTCTGTGTGCGCTTTTTGGTTATTTTTCTAAATTTTTTTGGCCATGCCACAGGGCATGCGGGATCTTAGTTCCCTGACCAGTTATCAAACCCGCGCCCCCCGCAATGGAAGCACAGAGTCTTAACCACTAGACCACCAGGGAAGTCCTCTCCTCACCTTCTCTGGTGCTGGTCCTTCCACTTGGAAGACTGTTTCTTGGACTGTCTGCCTGGCTCATCCTTCAGGGCTCAGCAATGGTTGCCCTCCTCTGGGAAGCCTTCCCTGAACATCCCAATCTGGGGCTGGCTTCCTTGGGGCTCCCATGGCTCCCTAGGCTCCTGTCTGTTTGTGTAGCATCTCCCCTGGAGGGCAGAGCTACCTGATTTCTTCCTGGGGGCTGGGACTTTTAGGACATTCTCCCCAGAAACTGGAGAAAACATGGGAAAGATTTTAGGGAGTGGGAATCAGCGTGATGCAAATGAACGGGCCTCGAACACGCATATCTAACTGATTTCCTGGCCAGGTCAAGAGTCTGAACGTGGCCTTCTCTCACAGCCGGGCCAGGAGGAACTAGAGCCTGGCCCAGGAGAGAAAAGCACTGAAAGCTCGCGGCGGACGCTGGGTGGGCGTGTAGTTGAATTATACTGGATCTTCGGTCCTACCCATGAGAACAGCTGGCGCCCTGTGGGCCGCTAGGTTATTAAAGCAAATGAATTCCTGCAATGCTGTGGTTGATGGGGTCCACCTGGCGGACGCATCTTTCTCTGGCCGGGGAGAGGGGCTTTTCGGGTCGAGCTTTTGAGAGCCCAGACTTTATGAGGCCCTGAAGCTCCCATCATCCCCCCCGGCCCCCACACCGTTGCCTGTGCCCCAGGCACACGTGGAGGAGGCCAGAGATGGGGGCACAAGCTGAGGGGCCTGCTGTTCCAACCTAGCAGGGAGACCGTGGTGAGTTTCCAGCCTCTCTGGGCACAGCGTCCTCACTCATTTGGGCCAGAGACTCATTCACAGGCACTGGTGACAGCAGCAGGAGAAGGGGGACCACCAGCTGTGTTGGACGGGCAGGCCATGCTGTCCAGAGCCCGGGGGTGCAGAAAGAAATCAGGTGGCTCTGCCCTCCATCTTAGTTCCCAACCAGGGATCGAGCCCGTGACCCCTGCAGTGGAAGCGCCGAGTCCTTCCCGAGCCTTGAAAGATGAGTGGGCAAACAGTCCAAGAAACAATCTTCTGGGGCGAGGGACCAGCCTGAGTGAAGACACAGAGATGAGCAAGAACGAGCCTCTCGGTTGAGCATGGGGACCAAAGGCCTTGACTCCACTGCAGTGCTGGGCGAGTGGCTTCCTTTCAGAAGCTTCAGGGTTCTGATCTGTAAAATGGGGTGACAACGCCTGCCTGCCCCCAACAGACCCTGCAGACACCTCCCTGAGGTTCCCAGGAGCACGGTCCTGCAACCCACCCTCGGCAAACCCACTTGCACTAAGCCCCCAGCCCCAGCTCCCACCACCCCCTCCAGCCACACAGAGGGGTCAGGGACCCCTTGTGCTCTATTTTAAACACACTGCCTAGATCTCCTGCCCCCAGACCTTCACCAGAAGACTCCTGAAACTCCTCTTCAGCCCGTGAAGAGTCTGGCACCTCCTCCAGGGAGCCCTCCTGGTTGTCCCAGGTAGCCTTTAGATGCTCCCTCCCCTTGGCCCCCCACAGCCCCTTTGCTCTCCCATCTCAACCTGGATCCCACTGTGCTGTCTGTCTCTGTTTCTCCAGGAGAAGCCTCCGGGCAGATCTGGGATGATGATTTGTCTATACTCTGCACTTGTCAAGTCCAGAGTGGTGCCTGGGCCGTGACTACTGTGGGCTGCCCAGTAGTGACTGTTGCGAAGCCTTCTTTGGCAAGTGGAGGTGGAGGTGGTGATCGTGATGGTGACGATGGTGGAGGTGATGGTGGTATTTTAGAGACTAAAAAGAGGGGGAAGTGTCTGGGCTTCCCTGGTGGCGCAGTGGTTGAGAGTCCGCCTGCCGATGCAGGGGACACGGGTTCGTGCCCCGGTCCGGGAAGATCCCACGTGCCGCGGAGTGGCTGGGCCCGTGAGCCATGATCGCTGAGCCTGTGCGTCCGGAGCCTGTGCTCCTCAACGGGAGAGGCCACGACAGTGAGAGGCCCGCATATGGGGAAAAAAAACCAAAAAAAAAAAAAAAGAGGGGAAGTGTCTTCCCCAGCCACTGGGTCCAGTTTTGAACCTGGATTTGCCCTTATGTGTTACAGTCCCTGGACAAGACCTGCCCACTTCAGCCTCAGTTTTCCATAGTGGGGTATTAGGTGTCTCAGTTACTCAGATACAGGCTGGGGGTCCCACAGTTCAACTCAGTTCTGACACTATCTACCCAGAGGTGGTGTCAGAGCCCCCAGGTTAAGGGCTCAGTCCTACAAGACTGCTTCCCACCCTTCAGAGGCCAGTTGTAAGTCCAGGTTGTCACCTGTGCTTCTGACCTGCTGGTTATAAATTGGAGGCTCTGATGACCCCCTCCTCATTAATTTGCTAGTGTGGCTCCCAGGACTCAGAGAAACATTTCATTTACTAGATTACTGGTTTATTATAAAAGGATAAAACTCAAGAACATCCAGGTGGAAGAGATGCACAGCGCGAGGTGTGAGGAGAGGCACAGAGCTCCCACGCCCTCCTCAGCCGCGCCCACCCAGCACTTCTGTGGCTTCGTCATCCCAGAAGCTCTCAGAACCCCGTCCTTTCTGAATTTTTGTGGAGGCTTTATTACCTTGGCACGATTGATTAAGTTATTGGCCATCGGCGACCGAGTCAACCTCCAGCCTCTCTCCTCTCCCCGGAGGTCGGGGATGGGGAGGTAGGACTAAAAGTTCCAAGCCTTTAATCATTTGGTTGCGTGACCAGCCCCCATTCTTTGGTGCTTACCAGGAGTCACCTCATCAACATAACAAAAGACACCTTTCTCACCCTCTGCACTCAGGAAATTCCAGAAGTTTTAAGAGCTCCGTGCCAGAAGTGGGGACGCGACGAAGACCAAACTTGTATTTCTTACAGTAAATCTCAATATCACCCTTCCCAGATCCGCCCCTCAGCTCTGGGCTGCCGGGGCGTCTTTGCTGTCCTCCATGGGTAGAGTCAGGATCAGGGCTGGGTGACTGCCGCTGGGCCAGGCAGGGGGTTCGGAGGCCTGGCACCCCCTATGCACGGAGGCCTGCCTGAGCCTGCAACCCCAGCGTGCCCGGCCTGGAAGGGTGGCCCCGGCCTGGGGGCAGAGGCGGGTGTAAGGAAGTGGGTCCCTGGGGTGAGAGCGCTGGTGACACCTCCCTTCCCGGCCTCATCTGCACCGTGGAGACAGTAAACGACACGAGGTCGCTGTCCCCTCCCCCATCCCGTCCAATGTGCTTCCCGCCCTCGTCCCCCAGGACTCACGTGGACAGGTCTTTGTCCCCAGACAGCCCCTGGCCTCCCGCCCTTGACCTTGGGGGCCCGCCCAGTTCTGGCTTCCTCCAGAGTCCCCGACAACCCCCCCGTGTTCCCACCAGAGGGCGCTTTGCAGCCGGGAAATGATGGGCCCGTGGAACTGGCAGTGCTTAAGGAAGGGCGCTGGGGGGACAGGCACCGCAGAGCTGTGACCCCTGCAGGCCCCTCCCTGGTGGTGCTGCCTGGGGGGCTGCGAGGAGGACATCTGAGGGTCTGGAAAGGGCTCAGGCACAACAACCCCCCAGGCGGGGAGACTGAGGCCGAGATGGCCGCGAGAAGTGGTAGGAAAAGCATTTGAATGTAGGGCCCCCGTGGGGCTAAGGGGCTCCATAAGGCCCCAGAATTGCCCTCTTGGGGGGCCGAGGACCCTGAATGGGACACAGCAGAGGCCAGCGCGGCCGAGGGTCTGGGTAAGCGTGGAAAGGATGGATTGCATTCCGTGCGGCCATTCATTGCTGGTGGACACCAGCGTGTTCCCACGGTCTGGCCGCCGTGACCGGTGCCGCGTGCGGGCATCGGAGGGAGACCCAGCTCTCAGGTCCCTGGGACACACCCAGGACTGGGATTATCGGGTCATACACGATGTTTCATTTTTGAGGAACCACCAAACTGTTGTCCACAGCGATGGCACCGGCTACCCCCAACCCCCCGCATGTTCCACTCTCTCCTCCTTGTCATTTCCCTTCTGTTTTATTGTTGTCATTATTTTTAGCCCCCAGTGATGTGAAGGGGCATCTCGTTCATGCATTTTTATGGCTGTATAATAGCCTGTGCTCTTCCCTCAGGAGCTCAGGGTCAGGAGGGAGGCACCCTAAAGCCAACCGACACCCCCAGCGTCAAGGAAGGCCACAGAGGCAGCGGGTTGGGGAGAAATCCGTACTTCCAGGAAGCGTCCAGAGGACAAGGTGAGCTGACCAGCAGGGCAAGTGTGGAGTCTAGTGTGCTCCAGGCGGTGGTGGGCCACACACACGCAGACGTGCACACGCACGCACACAGACACGCCCTTACGGAGACACACACAGACTGACACGCGGACACACCCACACGTGCAGACACACACACTCGCACACACGGAGACACACACAGACCTACAGACACACACACACACTCACAGACACGCACTCACAGAGACACACACACAGACACACACCCTCACCCTCTGAGGACTGTGCTGTCATCACAGCTCACTCACTCAGCCATATGTCAACCAACAAGGATCTTTTTGAGGCCTACTATGTACCAGGTTTTGTGCTAAAAGTTTTGGGGGGTACAGAAATAAGCAGAAATTTAACTCCTTCCCCTTGAAAAAAAAAATGGAGCCAAGTCTGGCAGGAGATATAAGACCCAGTTGGAGCTGCACAAACCTCACTTCTCAGTGCTGGGAAGGGCTCGGACACCAGAGAGCTCGGCAGGCAGATCCCGGAGGTCTTCCTGAGGCAGCGTTGCTGGCCGAGTGAGGCTGAGGCGCGGCCAGCAGCGCTGCTGGCGCAGGGTATGGGGCACGCAAGGCCCTGGGGTGACCCTCAGCTTCAAGGAGGCTGTGTGGCTGGGGGCCTGGGTGAGGGCTGAGGGCGGTGGGCACAGCAGCCAGCGGGCAGGGCCCGAGGCCTGGGAGGGAGCTGGTCCTCGGCCAGGGGGCGGGCGAGTGCGAAGCTCTCCCCAGTGAGCAGGGCTCAGGGAAGGGCAGTTCCGCTCTTGAGACTCTTTGCTCTCAGCTCCTTGCATCCGGTTCAGGGGGCTGGTGCACAGGCCTGGAGGCGGGGCCGTGTCCTGTCTCCTAGAGCAAGCCCTGGGGTCGCAGAGGGAGGGGGTCGTCAGCCGGAGCACCCAGCCGCCAGCCGCCGGGACCCTCACCCCAGCCTTTGGGCCAGATGAGCACACTGGGTGTGGTGTGTGCGCTACAGGGGCTGGGGGGCCACCAGAGCTGCGCCTGCAGGGAGGGGATGCCTGGAGGGGTGGGCGGGGAGGACCCACACAGTCCCACAGCGGGGACCAGGACAGGCAGGTCCCAGCACGGGTCTGAGCCTGTGTGGGTGGGGTGGCCGCAGAGGGGCTGCTGGCACGGGAACACCCCGACAGGAGGGAGGGGGGTGAAGCCCACGGGAGGCCGCGGCAGCTGAGACCAGGGGAGGCGGCCTTGAAGGGACCTGTAGGCGAGCTCACAGCCAGCACAAAGGCCCTGCGGTCTGTAGGAAGCAGCTCAGCACAGCCCGAGGGCAAGGCTGCAAGACAGGCGCAAATGTGAGGCTGAGATTTTCTAAAGTCCCCCCAGCTCACCCCCGAGGCAGGGTCCCAGGGCCCCTCGTCATTTTCAGGCTGAAAGGAATTAGTCGGATTCAACTGGAGGCACCTCCTCTGGGAATGTGGCGCCTTGAATCACGACGCCTGATGGAGGGTTCACTCCAGGACACACTGTCTTCTGAGCTCCGGCTTCCTGTGTGGCAGGGACGGGGTGGGGGGGTCTGGCCCGGGGCCACCCCTCCCCAGGCCAGCGCATTGTCCGCCCTGTGGCCGGAAGCGGCTCCTGCCCAGGGCAGGCGGGGGCTTGGGGACTGCAAACCTGGCTCCGCGTCTGCGCAGAGGCCGCCCTGGCCCCCATCACCCTCTGCTCACTGGCCTGGATAGTGGGGCTGGGGGAGGGCAACCCACCCCGGCTCCCACCCAGGGCCGCCTCCAACTAAAGTGAGGGGGCTGGACGTGGCTGGCAGGCGGGGGGGCCCTGCCTCCAGCACGGCCCCCCAGGCTGGGGCCCCTTCCCTGTCCCTGCATCCCCCCAACTCTCCCCGCGACCATCTAGTCACCCAGCTGGGGGTGACCACCCCATTATTGGCCTGTACTGCAGATGGTCACCTCTCGGCCAAGGCAAAGGGGAGAAAGCCAGAGGGGAGAAAAGCCAAGACCTAATTTACAAGTGAAACGACGCCAGGGATGGCCTCGGCCTCCTCCCGCAAAGGAAAGTAATCCTGCTGTTCGGTCCCCACCAAGGCCCTATAGCCTCAGAGGCTTCAGCTCCTGGCCCCAAGGGAACTGGGCCTTAGACTCCAGGCACAGGCATTGGTGGCTGGGCCGGTGCAGAAGTCAATCCTGGGAAGCCACAGTGTCCCCTGGACCCCATGGCGCCCACCCTGGGCTGGGGTTTCAGGGGCCGAGACACCCCGCCTGGCCGAGCATCCTTGAGGAAAGATGGCTGCGTCCGGCGGGCAAAACGGAATCCAATTGTTCATAGTCGAATTCGTATCTAATGCTCTGGCTCTAGCAGACCCGTGATCTTGGTCATCAGGGTAACCTGAGTCCGCTCAGAGCACTCTTTCTCCAGTGGCATCTCTCTCCTTCAACGTCACCGTGGGCAGCGCCCAGCCTCGGACACCCTCTGTCCAGGCAGGCAGCCTCCGGGGTCCTCCTTCCAGCCAGGTCCCCCTGGGCCACCCATGCCTCGATCACTGCACATCCCTCTTGGGGCATCTGGAAGAGTGGACGTGCTCTCGTGGCCACTGCAGGACCGCCCCACCTCACCTTCACCAAAGCCGGGAGCAGCATGTGGCTCCGCCCACTGTGATATCAGGGCAGCGGGCACAGGCCAGCCTCGCCAAACCCTCAGAGCCCAGCCCGGCCCTGTCCTGAGGGTCTGCAACCCTTTTAGGTCCAACCCCCTGGAGGCCCGCCGCAGTGGCAGGTCAGGGCCACTGGCTCATCATCTCCCCAGAGCTATTGTTTGGGACGTGAACTCACGTTGGCTGGGGCTCCGGCTTCTAGAAGCTCCTTTTCTTGTTTTTCTTTCAAAAATGTGGTCTCAGCCATGCTTTTCAAAGTCTATTTTAGTGTCAAAAGCTGGACAGAATCCGTTGTCCTTCCCTGAGAGATCTCCCTTCTCTCTGCCGCTTCCTGGAAGGGTGTGGGGGATTGGAGTGCCAAAGCTGGGGAGAAACACCCCCCCACCAGGCAAGTAGGGCCAGGCTCATTTGTCAGAGAAGTCTTCAGGTCCGATTGAATGATCAGGTCAGAACTGTGCTCTGAGTGAGCATCTGAGAGCCTGGCACACGCTCCTCCCATAACCTTCCGTGGCTCCCCGTTGCTCTCCAAGCCTCCCACCTGCTCCCTCCTCCCCAGGCACCCGGGATCCCTGCCTCTGCTGACGTAGACCCCAGAGCCCCATCAACACAAATTCACAGGGCCAGCTTCAAACGACCTTCTCAGCTCCTTGGCTCCAGAAGGGCCATGGACCCACCTGTCCTGCCCACTGCTCATGGCCTCCTTCCCACCTGTTCTCCCCTGCACCACCTTCTCTTGATTGACCCTATTCAGCTTCAGCTCTCACCTGTGAGGCCCCCTCCTCCAGGCAGCCTCTCCGGATAGCCCTCCGCCTCACCCCTCCCCACCCCCCACCTCCAGGCTCTCACGGCCCGGGACTTTTTCCATCATCCCCGCCTCTTGGCTAGACTGAGTTCCTTGGGACAGAGGCCTGGGATGCCATCTGCAGGGCATTCTCTCCGAAGAGAGGGGACAGCTCAGGGGTGGGGAGCGGGGAGTACTTCCTGCCTCCTGTACTCAGGAGCCTGGGGGCCAGGCTGGGTGGAGGGGCGGCCTTGACACGGCCGTGAGACCGGGAGCAAGGATTTGAGCCCAAGCTGAGAGCGTGAGCGTCCCGTGCCCTGCTGGCATTTTTCCCGAGGGCAGAATTCCATGTCATTCGGGGGTGGGGGCTGAGGAGCCTGAAGGAAGGAGTCAGGGTCACCTCGCCCAGAAGGGATTTGGGGGTACAACCAAGATGCCACAGGACGTGGGATGAAAAGTAGAGGTAAAAGATGAAAGGAAAGCACGGGCAAGAAGGTAGGTCTAAGTGGAGCCAGGGGTGAGCTCCCAGCTTTTGTTCGAATCTTCCCAGCAGCCAAGGCAAAAAGGGAAAGTGGCGGTTTCCAAAAGTGATTCCTCTGTGGTTAGGGTCGGAAGGTGTCAGGTCTCAACCCAAGTCGGGCTGCCGGGCACAGGGGCCTCACCTGCCAGGCCCTCAGCCCACGCCCATCACTGCCACTCGCTTCGACCTGACAACAGCCCAGCCCAGTGCCTGTCACTCCTCCCACTGTACAAGTAAGGAGATGAAGGAAAGGTGCAAGCGGTCTTCATGATCCAGTGGGTGTGTGTGTCCTCGGGGTGCAATCCCTCAGCTTTGTGCGGTGATTTCACTCCACAGCCTGGTGTGCTCTCTCCTCCTTGACTGACCCTGTGACCCTGTGATGGGAACACTGAACCCTAGGCATGACCTGTTCACCCCGACCTCCCAGCCAGGTGCCACTGGATGCTGGGTCTGTGCTGGAGGACTTGCCTCTGCCTGACTCCTGGGCACTGCCACCTCTGTCCTCCCCCTTCCCCAGCCACTGCCCAGGCCACGGCCCTCTCCCTGCCTCTCTGCAGACCAGCAGGGGGCCAGCCCATGAAGGTCAGGAGGTGTCATTCGGAGTAAAGAGAGAGAAGGTGGTGGTTCAACACTGTCCAGAGAGACTGCACAGAGAGGCCGGGGCCCACCTGTGTCGTGATGTTTGTCCCTGTTGCTGGGTTAGCTGCTAACAGATCAGCCCGAAAGACAGAGGCTTGTCATGGCCGTTTTATTACCCTCATGGACTCCCTGGGTCCAGAATTTGAACTGAGTGCAGCGGGAGCGCCTCACCTCTGCTGCACCAGGTTGGGGGCCTCGCTCGAGGTGGCTCAGGGTCTGGGGGCTGGAATCACTGCAGGAGCCTCACTCACACGTTGGGCAGTACCGGCTGTCAGCTGTGACCCCTCAACGTGGCTGCACCTCACCCGGCTGGGTTCCTAGAGCCAGTGCCCGAGAAGGCCGGGTGGAGGTGCCAGCTGCCACAGCCCAGCCCCCGAGCCCACCCAGCACCCTTCCACACCTACTCACCCAGGCCGTCAGGGGCCCATCCAAACCCAGGGCGAGGGAAATTAGATGCCGCCTCTGGACGGCGGCATCAGTAAGGCTCTAAAGAAAGGCCACAGACTTCCATCTTTTTGGTTGGCTTCAGGCGGTGTTTCTCTGCGTTTCTGTAGCAAGAAAGTACGGTGGCTGCTTCCACCCCTACACCTGACGAGGAACTTTCTATAGCCACAGTCTCCCTTCTTCGCGGGCTTTGCCGCCCCCTTTCCCTTTGCATCTGCAGACCCACCCTCCACCAGCTCCAGCCACCCGGAGGCTGACCTGGACGGAGGGACGCACGTACAGGCTTCCTGAGCGCTGACGTCCACTTGGGCTCAGCCCGTAGGTGGCACTGGCAGGAGGACGGGGGCCTCTACCAAAGGCCAGCTCCAGGCTGGGGGCCCAAGCCCGCCCCCGACCCTCCGCCACCAGCCCCAGAGAACTGCTCATCCCCGGCAGCTCATCCTTAGCTCTGCACACGGCCATGTCCCTTCATGAAATGCTCCTCAGATGCTCCAAACCGAGGGTGCTCTCCACTTCCTTTAGCAGGGCCCTTGCCCCGCAGCAACCTTGGGGAGAGAAGATGTGCACTCCTGTTCGGAGAGGGTGGTCCCTGGGTCCCACCGTCTCCACGCGGCTCGGGCCGAGGCCCGGGCCTCCACTCCTCGGCTTTGCCCGCCAGCCTCCTGCAGAGACCTCCTGCTTTGAGCAGGTCACTGCCCGGTGGTGGGGGCAGGGCTGGGTATTTTAACTCCAGAAAGACCAGGCCCCAGAGGGGGAGCAGACGCCAACGCAGACAGCTGAACAAACAGCCCCGGTCGTGTTTCCAAGCCCCTTGCAGCCTGGCTGCCCTGCGCCGGAGGCCACTGGAGGCCAAGAGTGGGGCTGCGTCCCTCGGTGGACAGGGCGGCAGCCCCCCGCCCCCGTTTCCCAGCTGCTGGGTCCCACACCCTCTGTCTGGTGCTCAGTGGGAGGGGTTCAGACCCTGCCTCCCAGACCTGGCTTTGCTTTCACCCCGGGACCTTCCGGACGTTCCTTCCGCTCCCTGGCCTCGACGTCTCCATCTGACTGAAATGCCCCCTAGTGTCGTGGGACAAAGAAGGTAGTGGGTGTCAAAAGCCACGGGAATTGGCGTGCAGGTTGGGAAGCCTTGAGGGGTGCAGTGAGGTCTTCCCAAGGGTGGGGAGCCAGGACTGGGCCACCTGGAAGTTTAAGAAAACCGCCCAGGTGGTGGACGAATGGAGGTGGAGGGGAAAGGTGCGGGGGAGAGCCAGCGGAGGCGGGGCAGGGCTGGGCCAATAGTGCAGCTGAGCCGGGGTGGGAGGGGGCGGGCTCAGCGGGAGGCGGACGGAGCTGGGATTTGCGGGATGGGGTGGGAGGAACCCACGCCCCCCTGTTCCGGCTGGACCAGGCCCGCGGGGCAGCAGGGCCCTTACTATCCTCTTTCCACACATCCCTGGAACCCAGGGGCCCCGCTTCCGGAGCCCAAGGGGCTACATCGTGAGAATACACCCTTGAGGTGTCTGGCCATCACCTTGGGGAGATTAGTTTCGATTTAACCCGAAAACAATAACGTCTCAGCTTTCCTAATTGCATCCAGCTGTGCAGGGCCTCATGCAGGCCTCACGCAGCCCCTGCCCCCCTTCAACAGCCCCCGCCTGGCCCCGAGACGGAGACTCCAGGACTCAGGGGTGATGGGGGCCAGGTACCTCCGGTCTGCCCAGGCCCTGTGGAGGCAGCGCTCACCTCGGCCTTCCCCACAGGGGCGTCGTGGCCATTGCCACGGGGACGAATGGATGGCTTTTCCAGCTATTGGCTCTAGGGCCACTCACGGCACAAACTCAGACCTCCTAGAACCTGCCTGCCTAGCACTGACCTTGCCCTGCACCCCCCCCCCCGCCTCCTGCACCCCTGACCCCAGCCCCTCTGCCTGTGATGTGATGCTGCACACCTCTTCAGGGCCAGGCGGGTCCCTCCCCGCCCTCCTTACCATGTCCCAGGGAATGAGTCACTCCCTCCTGCCCCAGGCTGCCCGGATGGTGACATCAGCCAAGTTTCTGCCTCTAGACTTGGAGACCCCAAGAGCAGGGCCACCTCTGGTTCCCCTCCAAATCCCTGGCTTTGACCCATCACATCAACAACGCTACCTAGGATCCATTCAGTGTTTCTCTTGCACCAGGTGCTATAGCATCTTCTGTGTGTTTGTTCACTGTGCTTTGTGAAGCGAGCACTGTCATTACCCACCACGGCACAGAGAGGTTGAGTGAGCTGCCCAGTGACACACAGCCAGATAGGCAGGGACCTGGAAGGAGCTGGGCAGACTGGCCCGAACACCTTGCATCCTACCCGAGGACCCCCGGGTGAGCTGCCACAGGACCAGTGGCTGGGCACACGGGCAGGCCCTGGGCGTGTTTTTGGCACGACTACCTCGGGCCTTGTTACCTCTGCTTGGCCTGAAGGCGTAGGTCATGGGACAGCAAGATGGTGTCCCCTGGATTATGTAAGCATTCTCCCCACCTCCCGTCAGGTCATTCCATAGGGGTCCCCGGGGACTGCCCAGGGACGAGCAGGAGACAGGGTATGCCCACGGCTTCCCCTCGCTGCCCCCGCTGGGGCCCGGCCAAGCCTCACGCCCGCCCGTCACCAGTCACACAGGCACAGTGGTGCCCCTCCCTGTCTCCTTTCCTGTGGGAAACTCGGGGAGACAGGGGTGGAGGGACTTGGGAGACCCCACCTGTCCTCTGTCCCTGCTGTTCCCCCGGGACTCAGTGCCACAGATGTGGGACCAGTGATGGGAACCCCTGGATTCTGGCTCTGATCCCACTCCAACTCTGTGTCTGGCCCATCCTGGGCCTAGTCAAGCCCTTCCTCTCTCTGGGCCTCAGTTTCCCCACCAGCAAAAGTTGACACTCGGGTTCAGCGGGTGATGACCCTTCCCGTCCTAAAGCCATATGGCCCTGTGGGTTCCTGTCTCGTGCCTGGCCTGGCACCAGCACTGTGCCCACTGTGATGGGTGTCCAGGCAGGCGCCAGGGAACGGGGGGTTGGGGTGGAGGCTAGCCGAAGAGCCTGATGGTGCTTTCTGCGGGCAGGGAGGCGAAGGCAGTCAGACCTTAGGGAGCAGAGAGGGCGCCCAGGTGAGCAAGCACCTGCAGAGAGGAGTGGCCAGCATGTCCTTAGCTACTGACCTGCCAGCCTTCCCACCCCCATCCCGAGGATGCTGTCGGGAACGTGGGTCCTCAGGCAGCCCGCCGCTGTGGCCACCACGTGGCCCTAGGCAGGTTGCTGGACCTCTGAGCGCATCTCCCTCCCCTGTGAAAGCCCTCGGTGACCGGTAAGGACGAGGGGAGGGGCGTGCAGCCTCGGCGCAGAGCTAACACGTGGTGGGGACTCAGCCAGTGCAGAGCCTGGTCCTGGAGGCCAGAAGCCGGAGAGGGTAGTGATGGCTCTGGGGACTCCAGGTGTGGGCCTGGGTCCCGACTCCCCTCTGTCCCAGGATGGTGGCACCACCCCACTCCTGCCCCTACACCCAGGGCCCCGGGACGCCGTCCCAGACACGCCTCTTCCTGTTCCCATGAACTGGGCCCTTCTCTTCCTCAGCTGGGTGGCCGTCCCGCCCGTACAGAAGAGGGAGCCCCGGGCTCCCTCACTCCTCCTCCCCTCCCACAGCCTCAAGCCCCGGTGGCTGCTCATTGGGGCAGTTTTCCACCCTGAGGTGTGTGATGACGAACTTCACCAGCCATCTGACAAATCACCTCCCTGCAGGGTCTGCCCGGCTGCCCACCGAGCCCCTGAACCTTGGATTCCCTATCTGTAAAGGGGTAACACCGTCTATGGGAAGACAGGGAGATTCAGTGAAATAACACAGGTGATGCTCTTAGCCAGGGCTGCTGGTGAGGGCATCTGTGTCCCCGTGGGTGCACACATCTCTGGGTGTCTCTGGGTGTGAGGGCGCCCGGCCCTGCGCTGCCCCGGGGTTTGGGGATTGGGCCGCCATGTGTCACTTCAGCCACCAGGGGGAAGCAGAGGGGAGCAGTTCTGTTCCGGGAGCCGGAGTCGGGCCCTCCTGGAGCCTGTGCTTCGGGCAGGGAGAGCGGGAGGGAGGCGAGGAGGCCCAGCGGGGTCACTCGGGGCCAGCAGAGGAGTCTGGGCTCGGATCCCGGCCCGGCCGTTTACTGCCGCACCCGGGCCCTCCTCAGTGCGCGGGGTGCTACCCGGCGGTGGCTGGATCTCTTCCAACGCGGAAATGCGAGGCGAGGCCCAGAGAGAGGCTTCCCACCCCACACAGCTGCGGTCCTGGGCCTGAGCTTTCAGGCCTGGGGGGCCCCTGACCCCACGCCTCCGGGCTGCAGATGGAGAGCAGGGGCTTGGCCAACGTCACACAACGAATTCGAGGCAGAGACGGGACTGGCCAGGCCTGCAGAGGCCGAGGCCTGCCCCGCTCGCTCTGCCCACCACCAGTCCCAAAGGCCACGAAGAGCAGGGATCCTGCTGCACCTCCAGCGGGGCCTACCCTCGGGGTGGGGGTGACCCTCCTCTGGCTGCCAGGCCCCAGGGAGGACCCGATGAGGCCTCCGTGGACCCTGCTCCACCAGCCCTCATGGGGCAGTTTCAAATCTCAGTGTCCCTTCCTCCCCCCTGGGAGGCCCGGGGGCTGTTGGGTCATGCTGGCTCCTGTGGCCTCCGTGGGGGAGGGAGGTGAGTCACCCCTTGGGACCCTTCCCTGCTCAGTTCCCAAGTCTCCTGGGCAGGTCCCACCTGCAGAGGAGCCTGGCCCAGAGCCCCAGGAAGGGAGAGGTGCCAGGCTTGATGGAAACGGGGCCTGGCTTCGCATGGGGCAGGGGAGGTCTGACGGGGACGCGGGCGAAGGCCCTGGCCGCCCTCTGCATGCGCCAGCTCGGCATTTCCTCCGGGCCCCGGCACAGGAAGGCGGGCGGCCTCGAGCTCTCTGCTCTGTGGCCGGAAAGGACTCGTGTTCCAGGAACCTGCAGCTTGGCAGGTTGGAGCCGGCATGTCGGGCAGTTCCCGAGGCGACTGTGCTGCGAGGCCGCCCTTGCGGCCCAGAGTGCGTCCCCTCCCACTCGGCCCGGGCCTCGGTCCCCTGCGGGCGCTGCTGTGATCACAGGCGGGCTCCGGGCTCAATGCGAGGCCGCGGCCGAGGTTGGGGGCCGGGGGGCCGCGCTATCGAGGCCAGGAGACGAGTCAACATCCGGGGTCCCCTGGGCCGCCCCAGAGCGAGGCCGCCAAGCGTCCCAGCCCGGCGTCCTCTCCCCGCTTGGCCCCGTGGCCCCCGTCTGGCAGCATTGGGCGGGCAGGCCTGGAGGCCGCGAGCAGCCATCTTCCAGGCGAACTGGGGCCCGGCCAGCAGCGTTTCCCTGCGGCCTCCTCCCTCGCTCTGAGCGGCATGACCTCATCGGGAAGCCATTCCGGAAAGGAGCTGCAGAGCCCCTGGGAGTGGGAGTGGAGAGGAGCTTTCCAAGGGCCCTCCTGGCAGCCTCCCGTGCCAGACCAGGGCAGGCATCACGCCTCTGGGTGTCTGCCTGCCGGGCAACCACTGGGAGGGCAGCTGGCTTTTGTCAGCTTTTCGGGGTGACCGGGCCAGTCTGAAGCAGGCAGGCAGCAAAGCACTGGCCCCGGCCGGCTGGCTACCCAGTGGGCAGAGCCGGAACTGAATGCCTGGACAGGAGGGGAAGCCGGGCCCAAGCTAATGGCAGAAGCTGAGCCCACCCCCATTCCGGGCCTTGGTTTCCCCTCAGTCCAGCACCCCTCCCCCTGAGATCTTACCCTCCCCCTCCTGTGGCCCCGAGGAGCCCTGGACATAAGTGAGCACATGACCGTGCTCCCTGCTGCCTCCTGATCTAAACCAGAGGCCCGGCTGCCTGCAGCTGGCTCTGAATCAGTCTTTCTGGGCCATGTGGTCAGGGCTGAGAGGGGTGGGGAGCCGCAGGGGCAGCTGGGGTGCTGGGGAAAGAGGAGGAGCTTCTCGCCCTGCCTGAGGTGGGTACCGAGGGCTGAGGGTGTGGGGCAGACAAGAGGAGCTCCGAACTCTGGTCCCAGCCCTTCCACCCAACTTGGAGTCCAGAGAAACCTCTCAGACCCTCACTGTTCTCATCTGTGAAATGGGGCTAACAGTGCCCTCCCCCCGCCCCGGAGAGTGCTTGGAAGGACCCTTGAAACCACATAAAACAGGGAATAGGAGGCACAGGCAGATAGGCTCTTGTGGGGGGATGTGTGGGCAATCACCAGCACCAACTCCTCCTGGGCCACTTGCCAGTCTTCACACTGCTGGGGCCGGAAGGGTCCTCCTAAGACACAGGTCTGTTTGGTGCACGTCCCCACTAAAAGCTCCTTGCCCCAGGGTAAGTGAAACTGTCCTCCAGCCACACCTGACTGTGCATGTGCCCAAGCTCACGACACCTTCTTTCAAATTCTGTCTGGAGAACTCCTACTCATCCTGCAAAACTCCAGGTGAGATGCCCCCTCCTCTGAAATGTCTCACAGGGTTGCTCTGAGAGCCAAAAAAGAACATATATGTGTGAACACATGGGCAACGTGAGGGGTATCGCGCTCACGTCTGTCCTTGTTATTCATCAGAAAGAGGTCAGAACCAAAGAAACATGTGTGAGCCGGAAGTGCAACTGGGGATGGGAGTTAGCAGGAAGGTTTTCTGGCTTGGGATGTAAGCCCAGCCTTGGCAGATGGTAGATTTTCAAAGACGAGAGGAAGAAATTGGAAGCTAGGAAGAGGCAGTAGTGCAGCAGTTTTCAATATGGCTGCCGATTCCTTGGTTCTCCTCTCATTGAGAGGTGGGGTCTATGTCCTCTCCTCTTGAATCTGGGCAGGTTTGTGACTACTGCTATCAACAGGGTGTGGCAACAGTGGTGCTGGGTAACTTCCAAGGCTGAGTCATAAAAGGCTACACAGCTGCTACCCTGGAGTCCTGAGTCACCATGCAAGAAGGAAATTCAACTCCCCTGAGACCTCCATGCAGTGAGGAAGCCCAAGCTACATGGAGAGGCCATGCAGAGGTGTGTTGGGTGACAGTTCCATCCTTCAGGTTGTCCTAGCCCAGGCACCAGACATCACAGAGCAGAGCACAGTTGTCCCCACTGTGCCCTTTCAGAATAACTGACCCACAGAACTCATGAGTAGAATAAAGTGGCTGTAGTTTTATGCCACTGTTTTGGGGTGCTTTGTTACGCAGCCCTAGCTAACTAGAACAGGTGAGAAGCTCAGCCAGCCACGTGGCCCCATGAAGCAAATTGTCCTAACCTGGAATTCAGTCCCAGGAACACATTCTCCCCAAATGCTCTCGGCGTTCCTCAGTCCAGCCTGACATGTAACCGGTGCTGTCAGGGCAAGCTCACTGAATAAGTGAATAATGTCCAGCCTCCTTCGTAGAGCTGTTCTTGAATCACTCCCCAAATCTGGAAAAGGGTCTCCCCTCCTCAGAACTCCCGAGAGCCTTTGCAGCTTGGGTAGCTATGGACCCAAAGCTCTGGGGAGTTATCCAGATTCTGTGTGGAATGTTTGCCCCCCGTGCCTCAGTTTCCCCACCCACAGAATAGGGCACAGAACTCATAACCTCTGGGGTCCCTCTGGGCTCCCAGGTCTGCCTGAGTGGGGGCAGAGCATGTGTATCTCCCCCCAAGTCCTTCTATCCACATGATTCCACCTTTCATGAAGGCAGGAATCATGACTGTAATCTCACCCGTACATGCTTAGCCCCTGGCCCTGGACCTAGCCCAAAGGTGGACACACTGGTGTTTACTGAATGAAAGAATGAGACAATGAATTAATGAATGAAAGAACTCTTCCCATGCTTATTCATTCAGTCAATTAATTTCCCACACACGCAACCAGGATTCCCTTATAGCAGCTCCAGGAGTCTACTCTTGCATGTTTCCCATGACGGGGAACTCACCACCTTTCAAGATAGCCTGTTTCACATTGGGGCAGCTCGGATCAGAGAGCATTGCCCTCAGCTGGCCTCCTTCCTGGGCCCCAGGGGAAGCAGGAAGGGGCGTATGGTCAAGGAAGGAGCCCTCGGTACCCATGGTCCTCAGAGCCTCCATCTGATGAGTGCCGGGGGCGGGTGAGGGAACCCCAGAGCTCCAGAACACCCTTGGCTCTCTCTGCCCCGGCCCAGCTGAGGTGCCAGGGTGGGTGGGGCTGAGGGCAGTGAGTGCTGTCCTGCTCAGAGCCCGGCTGGGGCAAGGCCAGCACACCAGGAGGTCTGCGGAGCCTAAGAAAGGAACCGGGCGGAGGGAAGAGCTGGGACGGGACAGGCGGTCTGTGCTGTTTCCATGGCTTCAGTGCTTCTGCCTGCCCGGCCTGGCCTGGGGAAAACAAGCTGGGCACAGAGCACGCGGCCAGCGGGACAAAGGCTGGCTGTGAGGCGCCCGTGGCAGCCAACCGGGCCTGGCTGGCAGAACATCGGTTTAGACCAGGCCAGTCGGGGCCGAGCTGCCAGCCCCGCAACCTGCGCCTTGGGCCCCCAGGGAATGAGCCGGGGCTGGGGGCAGCAAGGAGGACACAGAGCACACACCCTCCCCAACTCTGCCCTGCGGGCGCACAGTTCCCTGGCCGAGGCTCTCGGGAGATTGAGGACAGCAGAAGCTCCTTGGATAAGGGAATAGGATTTCCCCTCCATCGCCGGGTGTGTGTGTGTCGGGGGAGCCGAGAGACCAGGGCGTCAGCGGCAACATACGAGTGGGCCTCCTGCCCCTCCGTGGGGCACCCCCAAGAATGTGTCTCTGCTGTCTCTGTGGACAGATGCTGTCTCTGGCCCGAGCCAGACAAACCCGAAGTGCCAGAGCGTGGGTGCCCAGAAGCGGCCCCCACTCAAGCATGGATGGAGCAGGTGGCCGACTGCCCCTCGGCCGGGGCCACTCAGAGCTGTGCTCCGCCCCGGCCCCCAGCACTCCCCAGGCGACGGGGGCCAAGCCCCAGCAGCCTCAGAGGTGACTTGCTTGAGGACACAGTCTGCAGTGGCTCTGTCCCCTCCCTGAACACTCTTCACACCCTCCTCACGTCTCCTGGGGTCCCTTCCCAAGTAAGCCAGGCTCACGGGATGGGCGCTTCCGGGCTGGTTTCTGGGAAGACCCGGAGAGAGCCAGCGGCTCGCAGAGGGGTCTCTGCCAGAATTTCAGTCACAGGGGCTTTGCCGTCCTGGAACTCAGAGACTGAGGGGGCGGGTGCCATGTCATCCCATTAACTGTGACCCTGGGGACAGTGGGCAGCCTCACCGAGGAGGGACACTGAGGCCAGGAGGACCCAGAAGGCGTGAACGGAGGATGCTGCGCTGCAACTACAGGGAAGGGGCCTTGGGGTTTGCGGAGATGGGGAAGGGGCTCAGAGCAAGCCGTCTGCCCAAATCGCAGCTCTCAGGCCTACCGAAGCCCCTTGCTGACCCCTCCTCTGTGCCTCCCCCGGGGTGGCGGACTTCCCTGCACCCTCGCCTGCCCTCTCCCCACTTAAGGCTGGGCCACCTGCCTGCCGGGGTCTTAGCTCCACAGCTGAGTAGGTCGGAGTGTGGCAGTGTGGGCTCCCAGGAGGCCCCTCGGGGCAGGCTTCAGGGTGCGGGATGTTAGCTAGTGATGGCCTGGCGTCAGCACTGTGGCTGGGAGGGGAAGGATGCAGGCCTGAGCTGAGGCCTGACCCTGCGGGAGCTCTGGAACTAGAGGGGCCACCAGAGCTGGACTGAGTTGGGTGGAATCGGGCAGTCCTCCTACGCTTGCCTGCAAGCATCACTGGATGTGGCCGGCCCAGGGAAGCCATGACATTGGGCTAGGCAGGGCTCTACATCTTGGGGCCAGCCCCGAAGGGGCTAGGGCCCAGGGCTGTGTGCACTGAGGGGAGAATTTCGAGGCATGGGCAGGAGGCGCTCAGGGTACCACAGGCAGGTGCGGCCGTGGGGCCTCTGTCCCGTCCGGCTGCCCCTGGCTGTCCCGCCAGCCTGGCCCTCACCGCCCCTTCCCACCTCTCCACCCTCACCCTTACCCACGGACCTCACCTCACAGGCCCCAGGCTCCACTGCCCAGGCCTTTCCAAGCATAGTCCCCGCCCCCGGTCTACTCCACTCACACCCCTGCTCCTGTGGCCCATACGGCCTATAGCGCTTGACCGTGCATCCCACCCGCCTCCGCCTTCGCTACCTAAAACCCTCCCCTGCCCTTTCCCTGAGTCACCCCTTCGCTCTCAGCTGAGGTCTTAGGAGGCCTTCCCTGGCCCACGTTCCCAGCTCCGGATTCTCAGCCTCTTACCGGCTTTGCTGCTGCAGGGACAAAACTTCCATGGGCTCTGGGGCAGGGACATGTCTGTCTCTGTCACGCGGTGTCCCAGGGTCCAGCACACCTGCAGCAAACACGTGGAAAGAAGGAAGGAAGCAAGGAACTACTGAATGAACACGTGAATGAGTGAATGACATCGGGGTGACCGCGAACCAGCTTTATCACACTGAAGACGGTGAAGGATTTCCTTTAGAGCCCCATGAGGGGCAAGCCTTGAGCTCAGAGGCCACGGGACCAGCTCAGAAAATGTCTTTGATCTCTGGGAGGAGGTAAGAGGCCACCCTTCACTCGGGACCAAAAAGCACTCTGGGGGACTTCCCGGGCGGTTCAGTGGTTAGGACTCCGCACTTTCACTGCCGAGGGCAAGGGTTCGATCTCTGGTCGGGGAACTAAGATGCCACAAGCCATGCAGCGCGGCCAAAAAAGAAAGAAAAATAAAGGCACTCTGGAACATTCCCGGGAAAGGGTGCTCCGGGACAGGGCAGATCCCTCGGGACCCCCTTCCTCACCCTAGTGGCAGCCCTGCTGAGTCAGGGCCTGAGTCAGCCTCCCCTGCCCACCTGCTCCCGCAGGGGAGATCTGCTTGGATCTGCATCCCTGCATCCTGGTGCTGGCCAAGACCTGCAGCCCTGGGCGCCCGGCCGCCCGAGCCACAGCTCAGCACACCTCTGTGCTGGAACTTGTACGTTTCTGAACTGACGTCCTTCCAGCTGCCTTCCCACGGTGCGCCACAGCTCATCAGATTGTCACACGGATAAGTCATCGTCCCAGGTGCTGGGGCGGGTAGGCGGTGGTAAAAGGCAGTCCCTTGACCCGGGGCAAGTCGCTGCCTCGCCCACCTGCTTCTCGGGGGCCTCCCCCACCCCCGCCTCCTGCCACCAAACCCGCTGTGCAGAGTCCACACCCCTCCCTCCACGTCCCCACCTGCTCATCCAGGCCCCGGCCCGTTCCCTCTGCCTCCTTGGCAAGTGCTTTCTACCTCTGCTGCATCTCCCACTGCTCCCTTCCCTCTAGCACCCAGCACTCTCAAGCCTCTCCCTCTTCCAGGGGGAAAAGACACCATTGACGCCACACCCACGTTTCTGCCACTGTTTCTGCCATGCATCCCCCAACACATGTTTCTCAGCCCCCTGCTGTCAGGTGCCGTCCCCCCCTCCCCCGCCCCCCCCACTGAAATGGCTCTTACGGTGTGGAAAATGAGCTCCACCTTGCCAAAGCCAAGGTCCCGTCCGATTCCATCTCACAGCATGAGATGCAGCCGACACACCTCCCCCGAAGCTCTTGTCCTCGGGCCTGCGCCCTCTCCAGCCTTGCGGGATGCTCCTTTTCTGCGCCATGGCTGGTCAGCCTCCTGGTTGACCTTAACCACTGCCAGGCTTCAACGACCAAAACACACTGAGGCTTCCCACATCCACGTCTCCAGCCCTGCGCCAGTCCCCAGTCCCCTCTGAGGTTTCTGCAGTGCCAGCTGCAGAGAGAGGAGGCAGGGGGTGGGGGCTAATGAAGGAGGGGATCAGGTGAGCTGCAGTGAGGCCTGGACCACGAGGCCCTAACGCTATGAGATGCTCCCACGGCTGCCGTGGCTCTGTCTGGTACTCATCCTGTCATGGGCAGGCCCTCCCACCTCTGGTCTCCTGCGGTTCCACTCATCTCCCTGGCAGAGGAAACCTGGTGGCCCTTCTGGGATCCCCAATACCTCCCCGGCTGTCCTAACCCGCCGCATCAGGGCTTCCTGCAGCTGGGCCAGGGTACAGGCCACTTCTGGACCAGGAGCCACCCTCATGACTTCTGACCTCTGACTCACTCTGCCCCTTCAAGGCCCAGGGTGGAGACGGATGTCAGCCCCTAGGGGTGTCGCTCTCAGATCTCAGGCAGATGCCCCACATCCCCTGGACTTCTCGGTGCATTATCTCTGCCACCACCTGGATCTGAGCCAGGTCATCCATCACCTGGGCTACTGCCAACGTCCCCCACAGTCCCCACCCGCCATGCCCAGCAGCCAAAGGCTCTTTCTAAGATATTCAGGCCTCACAGGTAAGTCTGTCCCTGGCCAGCCCCTCACCACTCCCAGGCCCCTCTCCCCAGAAGTGACCATGATTTCAGGCCAGTGGAAAACGGCTGTGAGTGAAAAAGGATAAATTGCTCTTGTAAGTTTACTTTCTCTGATTACTAATGAGGTTACTTCTCTGTTTAACAACTTTGCTCATTTGTAATTGGATTTGTGTCTTCTTTTATGTATAGGAGCTCTTTTTCTACTTATATATCATATATGATGAATTCAGATTCTTGTGGGCACAGAATAATTTTTAAAGAGGTTAAAGCACGATCCTCATGGAAATAGAAAATGAACACATCTAAGATTTTGCTTGACTCACTAATTAATATGGGAATCAGTAAGATGCGAAAAACAGTTCAAAGGAGAATTGGAAGGACAGACATATTTGTAGGCTATCAGAAAGGCTGAAATGAATTTGCTAATAGGTGCAAAACCGGTTAATAGCCTATAGAGCAACAAAGTGTACTGTTTGGGATTATCTTTACTATAAGGCAGGGTATAATTATAGCTCTACTGTAAAAAATTTCATTTGCATTGTTATGGATAAGAATCATTTACCCTATAATCAGTTTTCTACAGCTTAACTTCTACTCTGACAGAGTTGGCACTTATAAATTTTTATAAGTACTTTTTGTAATATATAATACTTTTGTAATCTTTGTATAATTATAAAAAAAAACTAGTAGTATAGTGATTTATAGGTTTTTTTAAAAAATAATTTTAGATTTTTTTTCTCTCTCCTGGATGTCCTGAAATTCCATCATGATGTACCTTAGTGTGGAACGTTGAGATTTTTCTTTGTGTTCATTTATTTATTTGGCTTGGTGTTCACTGAGCATTTTCAGTCTGAGCCTTCACATCCTCCTTCAGTTTCAGGGAATTCCTGTTTAGCATGTGACTAAATATTACTTATTTTTCCTTCTCACTAATATATCTACTCTTGGGGCTCTTAATAGATAGATGAGACAACTTCTGGATTTGTCCCTTTGTTTCTTGATGAGAAGCCAGGTATTAAACATATCATAGCTCCCCCTCACGGAACACGCTGTTTTGTTTTTTTTTTCCTCCAAACTTTTCAAGATTTTCCCTTTTTTCTGGCTATCACAGTTTGACTATGATTTACCTAGAAGTGTTTTCACTTGTGTTTACCCTACTTGGGGCTTTTGAGCCTTTTGGATATTTCAATTAATGTTTTCCACTAATACTGAGAAGTTTTCTATCATTATTTCATCAGTTTCTTTTCTGCCCTATATCTCTCTCCTCTTTTTCTGGAGAAGAGACATGCATTTGGGCCACTTGATATTGTCTCTCAGATCTCTGAAGTTCTATTCTTTTTTCTCCAATCTTATTTCTCTCCTTTCTTTGAGTCGAATACCTTCCGATGATTTATCTTCGGGTTTACTGATCCTTTCTTCTGCCATCTCCAGAACTGGAGCCCATCTAGTGAATTCTTAAAATTTCAGTTATTGTCCTTTTCAACTCTGTAATTTCTATTAAGTTCTCATTTGTCTGTGGAGATTCCCTATCTGTTCGCTCATTGATATGATATTTTCATTTAATTCCTTGAACATATTTTTCTGTATACATATTTTTCCTTAATTCTTTGACCATATTTACCGCAGCTGCTTTGATGTATGTGACTGCTAAGTATTTGAAATCTGAGCCCACTCAGAGTTCATATCTATTGACTTCCTTTGTGAGGCACACTTTCCTGTTTCTTGGATAGTCTAGTAATTTGTGGTTGAAAATGGGCTATTGGATATAATACATTGCAGCAGCTCTGGAATCAGGAGTTGAGTCAGGAAAGATCATCTGGGATTGGAGCATGCCAGGAATCACAAGTGGGGGGTTAGGGGACAGTCCCAGAGTTCATCAGAACTTTTACATTGTCTTTTACATTTCCTCTGCCCAGGACAGTTTTCCTCTCTATTCTCCTCACTAAATCCTTCTCATCGTGCTAGACTTGGCTACAGAATCAGCCCCCTAGGGAAGTCTTCCCAGTCATCCTGACCAGGTTAGGACCACTTGTTAAACACATCTATAAGTACATTCTACAACTGCAGTAATTACAAACTTGTTTGTATACTTTCTTCTTTCATGTCTATCTCCCTCACTACACTGGAAGGGAAATGAGAGCAAGGATGAGCAGTATGTTGTTGCCACATGCCTGGCACACAGAGAAGCTCCATAAATATTTGTTTAATGAATGAACGTTGCCCACTTTGCCTCCAGGATATTTTCCCAATTCGCTGTCTCACCAGCAGCACGTAAGATTGTTCATTCCCTGAACACTCACTGGTACTTACAATCTTTTATAAGTATGTTCATCTTTTTATAAGCTTTTTCAATCTAATAGCTGAAAATGTTATCTTAGATTAATTTGCAGCCTTTGAAATTAAACCTTTTTCACAGATGTATTGGAAATCTGAACTTTCTCTGCTGTAAGTTTTCTTTCCATATCTTTGCAGATAATTTGTCTTGCTGATTTGCAAGGGGATTTTTTTATATTGAGTTAGAACTATTTTGCCTGGTACATATTTTTTCTGTTGGTTTTTGTCTTTCAACTCTGTTTATACTTTTTTCCTCACATGGGAATTTTTATTTTTATTTATTTATTTATTTATTTAGGCTGTGCAGCATGTGGGATCTTAGTTCCCTGACCAGGAATTGAACCCATGCCCCCTGCAGTGGAAGCACAGAGTCTTAACCACTGGACCGCCACCAGGGAAGTCCTGGGAATTTTTATTTTTATATAGCAAAAATCTCTGTTATTTCCTTTTTGGCACCTGGTGTGGGTGGCATTGTTTAGGAAGATCTTTATCCACCTCAAAATTATATAAATAAATATATTTCCTCCCGGTATATTTATGGTTTCACTGTTTTACCTTAAGATTCTTACTCCAGCTTAAGTTTATTTTGGTGCAAAAAGAGAGACATGGGTCTACTGTCAGGTCATTTTTTTTCAGAATGCTGCCAATTGCTCCATTCCTTTTTTTGGGGGGGGTATACTTAGAGAAACTTGTATCCCCTACCTTCATCTCCTTCTAGATTTTCTGTTCTTTTTATTGATCCACCCAGCCCAGTGATAGTCCTATACGTTTTTGAAAATGTTTGCTTTATAATACATTTTACAGATATAAAATTCCACTTGAGGGCTTCCCTGGTGGCGCAGTGGTTGAGAGTCCGCCTGCCGATGCAGGGGACACAGGTTCGTGCCCTGGTCCGGGAAGATCCCACATGACACGGAGCGGCTAGGCCCGTGAGCCGTGGCCGCTGAGCCTGCACGTCCGGAGCCTGTGCTCCATCCACAACGGGAGAGGCCACGGCAGTGAGAGGCCCGCGTACCGCAAAAAAAAAAAAGAAAAATTCCACTTGAGGTTTTTTTTTTTTTTTTTTTTGCTTTATTTATTCTGCTAATATTTGTTGAATTCCTATTTTGAGTCCAACATTGTTCTAGGTAGTGGAAATACAGCAATGACCAACACAGAGAAGAATTCTGTTTCCATGGAACTTTCATTCTCTTCAGACACCCTTTACTCATCCCTTCAAAATCTGGTGAACAGTAAGTGGCAGGTACTTTCAATGCCAGAAGGTGGGAGATAAACTTAGACATATGGTGGTGTGTCCCCAGTATTGAGAACACTTTGGTCCAGGAACCAAGGGGAATACACTGGCCCAAGAAGCAGAACTGGCTCCTTTGCCACCCCCACAGCCTTAGGCTTTGTCAGGTGTGAGGTTCTGGTTCCCACAGGGGGATTCTTCCACCAGGGGACAAACTAAAGATTCCACAGATCTTGAGGCCTCAACTATCTATTGGTCATTTTGGCTTCTCATGTCAGCATACATCCTAACAGGCAAAATATTATTCACCTAGCAGGAGGAGGTAGGCTTGGGGGGTGGGCAGGAGTATTTCTCAGAACAAGAGAATTCACTGGAAGCAATGCCTCTTGTTGCTTCCAAGATGGTGATAACAATGAGTTGTCAATGGCAGCCAGCAAAGGTGATGCCACAAAGTGCTTGAGTCCCTCAGTGATGAAGGTCTAGGGCCCCTTCACCAGCCAGGCAACTAGACCAGTTGAGCTGCTCACCTGGAATTTGTGATGCAGGATGGAGATGATGGGGAACAATCACGGCCTCAGACCAGCTGCAGTGGTGGAGGCTGCATCTTGCCCCACGAATAATCTTGGTTTTAAAAGTTATAGAGCTGTGGCTGGTCATCGACTTGAAGGGAACTCTGTGTATCACTTCTAGGCCTTCTGACTAAGATCAAATGAAGGGAACTCTGTGACAGGATAGACTTTATCAAAGGCCCAAGCAGATATGAGTAATGCAAGGGGTGGACTGTATTGATCTGTGGTGTTCCACGTCAGGGTCCTCTCAACCTCACCTCTTGCTCTGGCCATGGCCCCTGCAGTCCATTTCACGGTGGCTTTGGGCAGGTCCAACCAGACAGTACCTTCTTACCTTGGGCCCATGCTGGACAGCTCTTGCTTCCTGCTCTGGTGCTTGTCTGAGAATGTGACTTAGGACACCTGGGAGAACCCACTCTGCACTCACACTCACACAACCCACGAGAGCTGGGAAGTCAACGTTCACGGAGCCATCCTGGACCAACAGTGACCAGGGGCTGGTGGATAAATGCTTCTGCCTTTTATCCCCTGGGTAGACGGATCTGAGGGGTATTTCATGAGCACCCCAGAAGCTCCTGTAGGATCAAGTACCAGCCCCCAGTAGCAGTGATGAGGCTGAGAAGGCATCCTTTCTTCGTTACCCCTAGGATCTCATTTGCAACTGAGCTGTCGGCAGGCAAGCCTTTATCTCAGGCTCTGCTTTCAAGGAAACCAGGTTAAGGCACATGCCATCGCAGAGAGACAGATTACGAAAAAGTAAACTCACACATTTGAATAAATATATGTAGTATGAAGAAATGACAGCCTGGTGAGATGGAGTTGTGACTAGATCCATGCTGTCTGATACAGTAGCCTCTAGCCATGGGTGACTATTTACATTTGAATTAATTTAAATGAAATAAAATTGAAAATTCAACTCCTCGGTAGCACTAGCCACAGTTCAAGAACTCAACAGTCACATGTGGCTAGAGACCACTATATTGGGCAGTTCAGATATAGAACATTTCGACCATCACAGAAAGTTCTATTGGACACTGTTTCTCTGCCCTAAGGCCCGAACCCCTTCTCCCGACAGGCTGGAGCAGAAGAACCCTGCCCAGAAGGCTCTGCCTGGACACCAACGATGGGTGTGGGACACTCAGACCCCTTCCTTCTAGCTCCCAGTTTATTCCACATGGAGCAGATTGGGACCTCATACCTGGGGACCAGAAGGTGGGGGAGAAAGGACAAAACTGACAGGGTACCGCGTCTGGGTGTAGGGTTGGTGGGGGGGCGATGAGGGGGTGAGGCCGAGTGTCAGATAAATGTTGGCATTTATTGAGTTCTCACCATGTGCCAGACACCAAGCTAGGTTTGCTATCCAATCTCACAGAGGAGGAAACTGAGGCCCGGGGAGGCGAAGCAGCCTGGCTGGGGGCACAGGACCAGTGAGTAGAAAGCCAGGGTCAAGTCTAGGCAGGCCGGCCCCACTGCTATCTTCCGTGCCTCTAGGCCCACCCAGGACAAGAGCAGGCCGGCGCTGGGGGACCCGAGCCGAGTGTCCATGTTTCCTTCCCCTTCTCCAGGGCCCAAGAAGCTATGAGACCTTGCCATCACCCTCGGGTCAGCCAGCCACCAGCCCTGAGCCCCTCTGCCAGTGACCCAGCCCCAGGGTGGTGGCAGCCCTGGCGGAGCGGGTACTGCCCCAGCCAGAGGCCTGGGGGGCTGATTTCACACAGGACCACCGCCCGTGATGTCAGTACTGCTAAGGCTTCCTTGTTAACTGCCCCGGGGTACATAAGCCAGCTCCTCTCTCTGCAAGGGATCTGCGGGGGGACCCACCACGTCCCAGGTGCTCGCTAGGAGCCAGGACGGAAAATATGACTCTCTTCTTCCCCCAGCGTGGGATCACTTTTCCACTGCTAATTTCCGAGGAATCCGGTGAAGTAGTGGAAAGACCTAGAAGGCGGGAGACTGGTTCTCTCCCCGGCCCTGTCTGGGCTTCAGACAAGCACCCCCAGGGCCTCAGTCTTCCCTTCGGTGGGTCAGGGACCAGGGGCCGTGATACTCAGGGCCCTGTCCCGTTTGGACTCGTCAAGATGCCCTGGTGTCGGTGAGGCCCAAGAATATCAAGGGCAGCAGCCGGTGGACTGCTAGCTGGGGCTAGCAGCCTTTCTGGGTTTTGCTTGTTTTCAAATGTGTCTTTGGGAGTGAAGAACAGTCAACCGTGACTTACCAGTCTTACGTGGCTCCCCCCCCCCCCCCCCCCCCCGCCCCGCCATCCCACCGCCACTGCCCTCTGGACGTCTCAGTTTTATCCCTGGAGCAGCCAGATTTTCAGCCAACTGAGGACACAGAGGATGTGCCTATTGCCCCCGGGGCTTACCGAACGCCAGGCTCATTTTCATCCTTGCCCACCTGGGAGGTTTGTACCATTATTATCTCCATTTTGCAGCCATGCTAACCTCCCTGCCAGAATCAGACCAACCGTTTGCCATCACTTCCTCCAGGAAGCCTTCCCTGACTTCCAAGGCCTGCCCAGGCACCCTGCCGGGCACCCCCCAGCCAAGTGGACTGCGCCACCCAGTGTGTGTCCCACCATGTTGAGACTTCCTCTCCCCTCCCAGCTGTGCTCGTGCTAATAGCAGCGGCCCTGGCCCCTGGCACCATGCCCTGTGATGCTTGCTGCCCTGCTTGTCAGAGGAATAAGGTGAGGACTTGGTGCGTGCTTTCAGGGCCAGAGTCCAACTGCCAGGCTCCTGCGCACGCAGCTGCCCCGTAGCACCCCAAATATTTTGCTCTGAGGGCAAGGGTGGCACCACCTGCGACTCCTTGGGAGTGTGAGTTTTTCACCCACCTCACCCCTCCCCCATTTCATTCTCCTGCCCTGACACCTCCATTCGCCAGACCCACTCCTAGATTTTATTTATTTATTTATTTTTGAATGTCATTTGTTTATTTATTTATTTTTGGCTGCGTTGGGTCTTCGTTGCTGCACGTGGGCTTTATCTAGTTGCGGTGAGTGGGGGCTACTCTTCGTTACGGTGCACGGGCTTCTCATTGCGGTGGCTTCTCTTGTTGTGGAGCACGGGCTCTAGGCACGCGGGCTTCAGTAGTTGTGGCACGCAAGCTCAGTAGTTGTGGCACGCGAGCTTAGTTGCTCTGCGGCATGTGGGATCTTCCCGGACCAGGGCTCGAACCCGTGTCCCCTGCGTTGGCAGGTGGATTCTTAACCACTGCATCGCCAGGGAAGTCCTAGATTTTATTTTAATTTTGGTGTTTCTAGTCCTGCTGGCCACCCATGAGGCAGAGTGTATAAATGCAAAGAAGTAGAAAATTTTGCCTGAGGAAGGGATTTTCCTAGAGTGCATTCATCATGTCCTTTGCCTTTTAGAATGCTACCTCCTCCTGGAATGTTCCTTGTGCCAGAAGTGCTCCCTCTGTGCCCTATGAGCTCCCCCTCCCAAAGCGCTCCCCACTCTCTTCTACTGATGAGAAGCTACTCATCCTCCTTAAGACTTAGCTCAGACAGCCCCCTCCCAAGAGCCTTCCTAGACACCCCCCACCCATTGACTCCTGCGTTCTCCCACTCCAGCACGCCCACCACCCACCAAGTTTCCTCCTTCACCACCCTCACCGTCTGCTTCCTTATCCACCCCTTCCCACCCCTCCTGCCCCTAGCCAGGCTTTGAGCCCCTCAAGGACAGGGGCAGGGTTTCAGGCCTTTTGGGGGTCTGCTTAGCGTCCAGCCCAAAGAGGCCTCAGTGTACAAGTCAGCTGCTAGGCACCAATAATGCCCACATGTTCCGGAGCCCTGGCTGTGAAGCATGCGGCCCTGTGCTCTATTCCCATCCTTTAAAAAGCGATCCTATTCCCGTATCTCACAAAGCAGGAACGATCCTTAGAGACTCTCTCTACAACCCCCTTATTTATCACTTGGGGAAGCTGAGGCCAAGAAAGAAAATGTCTTGACAAGGTCACCACGTCTGAGCCTCTCACTCCTGCCATGGACCCTCTCCGCCGCAGAACTGGGCTCCCTGGCGCCTTGGTGGGTGGAAACGGACCCGTGCACGCTGCCTGCACGCACAGGGGCCTCCCTCACACCTCCCTCCTGCAACCCACAGGCTCGGCCCTCACACCCACTGTCTGTGAGATGGGCAAGCAGCCCGAGTCCCAGGAGAGCAAGGTACCAGTCAGCAGTCAGCTCCAGGGCTGCAACATCTGACTCTGGGCTGGGCCTCTGTCTCCTACTGAGAATGTGTCCAATTCAAAGTGCTAGAATCACCTGGTCATGCATCTGTGCCTAAAAACCAGCTTAAGCTTCCCACGTGGTATGCGTGCTTTCTAAGGTACCCACTTAGTCACATAATAAGGACAATATCCAGGCCAGTGAGAGATGCTGTAGGACCCACACTCTGGCCCGGTACAACCCTTCTGGGTTCAATTTAGCAACTTGTAATTTAGTGACTCATGGAGAGTTCCCCCGAGCCTGTCCTCTCTGAAGGGCTCCTTACGCAGTGGTACGACCCTGTTGACACCCACCCAGGGGACAGGGACTGCAGCTCAGCCACGGAGAGCAATACTGTTCACCCTTTAAAAGGGACATCGCTGAAGGGTGTGGACGACAAAGGGAAATGCCCAGTGACAAAGGCAAGAGGCTGAATTGTAAGAGTTCACCCTCCACGGGGAGAAGGAATATGCCCCGAGGAGAGGGAATGGCCCAGGAGTCCACCCCGGGGAGTACCAGGTCCTTCTGGGTGAGGCGATTATTGGGGCCACCTTTACTTTGTTACCGATCATTTAGAGGATTTAAAAAGTAAAACCAGTCAGAGAAAGACAGGAAGGGCGGGCGGGAGGGAGGGAGAGACAGCCACCTAAAAGAACCTAAGATCTCTGGGATGTAGCCACCGAGGTCGGGGGGCGCGGAGGGCGCGGGGCCGGGCCTCCTTCCGGGCCGGGGTCGCCTCCCCCGTCCCGCCCCCGCCCTCGGGCCCGCGCCTCCCCGCCGCGCCGGTGGATCCGCATTGGCATTCCGCGCCGAGCCACCGGGTGCGTGCCCGCGCCGTTCCCAGCCCGCGGCTCCGCGCGGGGACAGTGGCGCATTGTTCGCCGGGACACCCCGGGCGGCGCAGCGCCCTCGGGGCTTGGCGCGGCCCCGCCGCGATTTGCATGCGCTCCAGTCACAAAGGTTCAAGGTCAGGAGCGCAGGGCGGCCGAGCCCCGCCCGGCCCAGGCGCTATTCTTCGCCCAGGCGGCGGGAATTCCTCGCCGCCCGCACCCGGGCCGCCCCTACGCGTGAATGGCCGAGGGCCGCCGCCGTCTGAGGCGCTTTGTGTCTCGGCCCGGCCAGCTGGGCCCGCGAGGGACGTGCCAGCTCGGCCGGCGGAGCCCCCGCGCCAGCGCCCCTCGCCCATGCTAATCAGCCTGGCAGCGCGACCGGGCGGGCGGCCCGGTGGGAGCCCCCCACGTTCCCTGCCGGGAGCCCCCAGTCTCCCCCTGCTGCCCGGAGGCCCCCAAGTCCCACGCCAGGGATCCCCCGCTCCTCACTCCTCTGTTGGGGGCCCTTCATCCCACTCCACCTCCACCCCTCCTACCAGGAGACCCTCCCCTCCAGCCGCCAGGAGGACCCCCGCCCCTATGGGAAAGGCAGGGCCACATCTGGGGTAGTGGCTGGCCAGGGAGCAGAGCGAGGCCTAGGACGCTGCCCCTGTTCTGCCAGGACTCTGGTGCTGCCCGGAGCATCTTCTCTGGGCCTCAGTTTCACCGGAACAGTTGGGCAGGTTGCCCTGGATGGTCTCCAGGGGCCCATCTGGACCTGGCCATGTCTTCCAGCAGGCTGCTGGGGATGGGGTGGTAAGACAACGCTCCCGCAGGGTCTGGCCTCTTCTGCAGCCCTCCAGCCTGGCAGCCTGGCGGCCTGTGACAGTCGCTCCTCCTCAAAGTCTGAGACATTTTGAGGACTGACAGTGTGGCTGTGTGGGAGATGCCCTCGTGAGCGTCATTGTCATAGCTTGGCATCATGACCATCACTCCCCATCAAGGCCCTGGTCACCCGGCATTCTAACTGTCTCCCCTAGTTTCTTGTGGGCAGAAACTGCTCCATCCCCAGCACCCAGGCTGTATTTATTGACTTCATAACCGGATGGATGAATGCCAGCCAGCATGGGTTACACTCTGCAGTGGTCAAGGGGGCGAGCCATGGTGTTTAGCGTTTTTAGTACTTGGAAGGAGTCACAGAGACTTTCTTGCGAGGTGGGAGCAGGCCTCTCTTAGGGGAGCCCCACCATCCCCCAGGAGTGTCCCCACCTCTGAGCCTCCCGGGAGGCTTGGGAGTTGTCTCTCTGCAGGAGGCTGCGAGCTGGCACACACTGCCCCACCGGGGTGCCTGTCAGGAGGTCTAGAGGCCGCTGCTGCAGGGCAAGGGGCCCTCAGCTTTCCGCAGCGTCTGTCCTCATGGCACTAGCGGAGGCCTGCAGGTCGGGAGACATCATGTTCTGTACGCATTTCCGTGGCATCAGCAGCCCGGGGGGAGCTGAGCCTCGTAGCCAGTCCGCCCCAGCCAGGCCCAGGCCCAGGCCCAGGAAGGAGGGACTGGGTGGGGTGCTGGCATGGGGCACCAGAGAGGGGACTCCCAGCCCCAGTCAGGCCCTCAGGTGGTGGAGAGTCTGGCCTTGCGAGTCGGATAGATCTAGGTTCAAGTCCCTTCCCCAGCCTTCACTCACTGCATGCCCTGGGTGGGCCCCTCCTTCTCTCTATGCCTATGAAATGGGCGTGGTTATATTTTCCTCACTGCTCTGAGCATTCCTCGGGACCCTGTTGTTGGACTCTCCAGCTTCTCTAACCCCGTCCCTGCTCAGCCGATCCCACTCGTGGCTATTTTCAACCAGGATGTGATACTTCCCAGAGGCATGGAAGTTCCTCTCTAGCCTCCTGCCCACCCCCCTTCTCCATCTACCCCTTGCCAACTGGCTTAGCCAGTAAGGTTTGGTTCAGTTACCACTTCCTCCAGAAAGCTGCCCCTGACCTTTGCTTTCCTCCTTCCCTCTTCCCGTCTCCCACCATCCTAGACTTTCCATGCCACATTAAGGAATCTGGCTCCAAACCTGAAGGAATAGGGAGCCACTGCAGGCTTTAAACACAGAGCGGCAACCCTCCCCGGTGGCCTCAACAGGGAGCATGCAGAAAGGGGTTCTCAGACATCTGGAACTCACAGACCAGTCAGATTTCAAAGGAAATATTGCAGCTCTACTGCAGATTGCCAAATTTCTATTTTTCCATGTTGGGACCTTTAGAAAAATAACTAATTATAATTCCCTTTCCTGAAAGGGTATTTTTGAACAAAAACAACAAAAAATAGGAAGTCAGGCCTTCCCTGGTGGCGCAGTGGTTGAAAGTCCGCCTGCCCATGCAGGGGACACGGGTTCGTGCCCCGGTCCGGGAGGATCCCACGTGCCGCGGAGCGGCTGGGCCCGTGAGCCATGGCCGCTGAGCCTGTGCGTCCAGAGCCTGTGCTCCGCAACGGGAGAGGCCACAACAGTGAGAGGCCCGCATACCACCAAAAAAAAGAAAAAATAGGAAGTCAATCTCAAGATATAAAGTCCATCTCTTCATGCTGATCAAGCGTGTTATTATGAATAACTTGTCACGTCATCCTCGTACCTGACATTTCACCTGAACACTAGCTGCGCCCTGGTCATGGCTGGGCCCTCACCAAGGTGGGTCCTCCTTGTGGCATTTTCTCCTCTCTGGACCACTGCTTTCCTGGCCCCGTTGGACCGGGTGGGTCTCCTGATGGTCCCCTGACTCTGCTGGGTTCCTCTAACCTGGCAGCCCTCAGAAACCCACCCAGCGTACTGGGTCAGTCAGGGCGAAGAGCTGAACCATGAAGAGGGTCCCCAGGGGTGGCCTGCAGAAGGCCTGCTACAGGCCAGGGGGGCTCCACTCGAGGGGGAGGGGAGGGCAGGGCCACTTCAAGTGAAGTAGAGGCACTGAACCTTGTGGAACGTTCTAGAAGGGGAGTCATCCTCACTTCCAGGGGCAGGCTGCACCGTGTATCTCTTGCTGATTGTAGGGTGGTCACCAACAGTAATTACCATTGAGATCCTGCACCCGGGCTTCCCTGGTGGCACAGTGGTTAAGAATACACCTGCCAATGCAGGGGACACAGGTTCGAGCCCGGGTTCAGGAAGATCCCACATGCCGCAGAGCAGCTAAGCCCGTGTGCCACAACTACTGAGCCTGCTCTCTAGAGCCCGCGAGCCACAACTACTGAGCCCGTGTGCCACAGCTACTGAAGCCTGTGCGCCTAGAGCCCGTGCTCTGCAACAAGAGAAGCCACCGCAACGAGAAGCCCGCGCACGGCAACGAAGAGTAGCTCCCGCTTGCTGCAACTAGAGAGAGCCCGCATGCAGCAATGAAGACCCAACACAGCCAAAAATAAATAAATAAGTTTATTTTAAAAAATAAAGAAAGTAAGAAAGAAATCCTGCACCCAGTCTCAGAGCTGGGAGGCCTGGGGGTGGTCACTGAGGGCTGAGGCCCAGAGAGGGACAACTCTTGCCCCAAGGTCACACAGCAGGGTTACACTGGAAAAACCATTGCTCTCTTAGGTGGTGTGAACTTGTAATCTTCTTTCCAGTTTTCCTTTTCCCTTTTACCCCTCTGTCAAGAACAAATATCAAGCTTTCGTTTTTCCAGATGGTTGTGTGTTTGAAACTAGGTGGTCTGAATTCATTTCTGACCAGTGGTGCTCAGCGTATGAGCGCTCGGCTGCTTGCTTTTACCTGCTGTGGTGTCCTGGACTTGCTGCCCGAAACAGGATGTGACTTGATAGCTGGGACAGGCCCTGGGCTGGGCGCTGAGGGCAGTGAAGACTCACGTCCTTGTTCTCTGAATACTCACAGCCTCGTGGGTCTCCAAGGCAGGGATGCGGAGCTTGTTACCAAAGGCCAGAAGACCCACGCACTGCTGGAGTGGCGTGTCCTAGCCCGGGATCCACCCCAGAAGGCTTCCTGGAGGGGGTGGTAGCTGGGCTGAGCCTCGTCCGCAGTGCGTGCTCAATAACCAGTAACGCTAGCTGCTACTGTTATTCACGGTAGGAGGAGGGGAGGAGGGGCTGGGAAGGCAACGTGGGTGGGAAGAACATCCCTTTCAGAGGGAACAGCTTGAGAGAAGAGGCAGGCAGTTCTCTCTGGCGGGAGAAGGGGGGAGGCGGTGTTGGGGAAAGGGTGGGAGGTGAGGTGGGAGAGAGAAGCAGGGGACCACCTGCTTAAGAAGGGGGGGACAGGAGCTGTGTCTGCCAGGCAGCGGCAGTGACGCGGTGACTGTCCGGATGAGGGAAGGTTGTGGCCCTGGGGAGGGGAGGATGGGCCGATGACAGGGCCTCGGAGGAAGGATGGCCAGGACCTGTATCTCTGGTGTCCCTGGTGGCCTTGCTCGTAACTGGGAGGGACAGATGTGGAGGGCATGCCCCAGGCCAGACCTGGGTCTTGGGCTGAGCCCCGGCACGACTGGGCTGACAGCAGTGACCACCCAAGGGCTGTACGAGATACCGTGTGCTGCTGTGATGGGGGGCCTGATGGAGGGAGGCTGCAGGGCTGGGGGTCCAGTTTCCTGGTGGCGAGCACTTAGTACAGGAGTCCTGCTTCATACCAGGGATGTGTGTCCAGGACTGCCGGCCCTGCAGTGGAGGACGCCACCTTCCAAGCCACAGTGAAGAGCCAGGTGAGCCTGGTGGGGAGTTGGAGCCCCTTCCACACCTCACACCTGGGTCCAGGTGGTCCCAACAGTGCAAGCAAACCAGCAGTGAAAAGTACTCAGTGGCCTCCAGGGGGAAGTAGGAGTCTAACCTTGCAGGTGCCATGGGTTCAGGGCCGCTGCCCCAGCAGAGCTCAGAGCCCAGTTCCCCAGAGCCTGACTCCTGGGGATTGTTCAGCAAAAGCAAGAGACAGGGGTTCACAGTGATTCCCCACTCCTGGAGCTGTGATGTTCCTGCTGTGACAGATCCCTGGCCAGGTAGAACTAAGATATCTCTACGTAAAAAACACGCCCACAAACACTCATGTGCTCCTGGTGCTAGAATACCCTGTTCATCCTTCCTGGAGGGCCAACTGGCAATATATTCAAGAGCCTTTAAAAAGCAAATCCTCTGTGAAGTGACAATTCTTCTCCTAGGAGTAGCTAAATTATTAGAATTTAGAACTTCGTGGATAAACAACAAGGTCCTACTGTATAACACAGAGAACTATGTTAAAGATCCTATGATAAATCATAATGGAAAAGAATATAAAAATGGAATGTAGATAGATAGCTGAATCACCTTGCTCTACGGCAGTAATTAACACAACATTAAATCAACTATACTTCAATTTTTTAAAAAAATAAAGTAAAAAAAAAGAAAACACAGCTTAGGCTCAAAAAAAAAAAAAAAAGGAATTTAGAACTTGGGAATTATTAAAGATGTGCAGGGAAGACGTTCATCACAGCACATTTGTAAATCACCTAGACAGCCAAACAGTGAACTGGGTACAGAAGTTATATACAGGGGACGTCTGCACAACGGACTATTCTGCAAACATTAAGAAGTGGGCTATAGAAACATATTTAAAGACAAAGTGAATTGTTCATTGTGTATTAGCGGAAGAGCAGATTATAAAACGTGATATATCGCCACAATGATTTTAGGTATGTATTATGAATAGAGAAGAAAGACTGGTTAAATATACACTCGAATGTCAACTGTGGTTTCTCGGAGGTGGGATTCTATGTATTTGTTATTTCCTCATGGGTGCTTTTCTGTGTTTGTTGATGACAATAAATATTATATTTACAATCAAGACAAAGAGACTTGTGTGTATGTGTGTATATGTGTGTGTGTGTGTTTCAAAGGCCCAGAAAGAAAACACCAAGTTCAGATAAAGATCCACAGTGACTCACTACTTTCCCAAAGCAGGTTTCTCCCTCCCAGTTTGGAAATTATTACAGAAAATGCTGGATGTGTAAGGCTGGGCTTGGCCCCTGCTTCCCTAGGACAGAGCTCCCCAGAAGGGCTGTCCTGACCACCTGGGCAGGGTCACCCACCAGGAGCTTGTGACATGTGCAGGCCTTGTCCCACCCAGACATCTTAGAACCAGAATCTGGGAGAGATCTTTTTCCCCCCAAGAAATGTCTTTTGTGTGTGTGTGTGTAGTAAAATATACATAAAATTTACCATTTACCATTTCAGTGTCTTTAAGTATTCACATCTGTTGTGCAACCATCACTACTGTCCATCTCCAGAACTTCTCGTCATCACAAACAGAAACTCTCTACCTATTAAATAATAACTCCCCATTCTTCCCTCCCCACCAGCCCCTGGTAACCACAGTTCTACTTTCTGTCTCTAGGAATTTGACTGCTCCAGGTGCCTCGTATAGTGGGATCATACAGTATTTATACTTTTGTGTCTGGCTTATTTCGCTTAGGCTATGTTCTTAAGCTTCATCCATGTTGCAGCATGTGTCAGAAGTTCATTCCTTTTTAAGGCTGAATAATATTCCATTGTATGTACAGACAACATTTTGTTTATCCATTCATTTGTTGGTGGACATTTGGGTTGTTTCCACCTTTTGTCTATTGTGAATAATGCTACTATGAACATGGATGTGTACTATCGGCTAGAGTCCCTGCTTTCACTTCTTTGGGGTATGTACCTAGGAGTGGAATTGTTGGGTCATATGGCAATTCTATGTTTAATTTTTTGAGGAACTGCCATATGGTTTTCCACAGCAGCTGCACCGTTTCACATTCCCACTAGCAATGCACAAGGGTCCCATTTTCTTTACATCCTCGCCAATGCCTGTTATTATTATTATTTTAATAATAGCTATCTTAATATGTGTGAGGTGGTATTTCATTGTGGTTTTGATTTGCATTTCCCTAATGATTAGTGATGTTGAGCATCTTTTCATGTGTTTATTGGCCATTTGTGTATCACCTTTGCAGAAATGTCTATTTAAGTCCTTTGCCTACTTTTTAATCAGGTTTGTTATTGCTGAGTTGTAGGAGCTCTTTATATATTTTAGATATGGGCGATCATTTTTTGCATATACAGTATTCTTGGGTCATATCACTTGTTAAAACATTAGTTTATTATTTTTTAAATTTGGAAAACACGTAAAGAAAAAAGAGGGATACAAGAAGCGGTAGTGATTATATTCTTTGACTCAGCAATTCCACATCTAGGGGTTTGTCATCAGGAATTTTTGTGAACATGCACAAAGATTTAGCTACAAGGATGTTCATCATAAAAGAAGGAGGAAGCAAGGATTAATGTCTAATCATGGTATATAGGTTAAATAAAACATGGGTCAGCCTACACAGTGCTCTGAGATTGCAAGTAACATTGGAGATGAACACTCCATGATGTGGGGACATTTATAATTAGTTATGCATGAAAGGAGAAAGTTGCAAAACAATATTTACAGTGAGATCCCAATTTTGTTTCAAGCATATGTGTAATTCTGTAAAGAGGCAGGAAAAATGCCAGTATGTTAATACTGGTGATCTCGTGCGGTGGAATCTCGTTATTTTTATTTTCTTCTTTGTATTTTTTCAATTTTCCAAATTTCTGCAATAACCGTGTGGCTTTACAGTTTAAAAAAAAAGTCAGTTCTTTTTAAGGCATCCACAAGTGTATGTACAGTGTTACCCCGATTATGTGAAAATCTATATATTTACAAGAAAAAAAAAGGACTCGAGACCAGAGTCCCACGCGGAACCCTCAGCCGCCCTGGTAGGCGCTGTGAGATTCTGAGATTTCTCATTTTTATTTGTATTTTTATTTGTATTCTCCTAGCTTTTCAAACTGTCTGGTTGTTCTGTTAGCTGCTTAGGGAAGGGGGAAAAAAGGGGAAATTGTTAATCTTTTCAAAATGAAGCTCTAAAGTAAATGAAAATCTGAATTAGATGAAACTTAGCTCAAATATCTCGGATTCGCGACCAAAAGCCGAGCCAAAGACAGTAAGCGGGACGCGTAAACTGAGCCACAAGCGCCGCAGCAGAAAGGAGGCCCCGCCCGGGCCCCGCCCCCTGCCTCACGACGCCCCGCCCACGCCTCGGCCGCCTGACTGCGACGTCAAGTCCGCACCGCCGGCTGCCCCCGGTGTTCGGCGACCCCCGCGCAGAAGCCACGCCCCCAGCAGCGTGGAGACCACGCCCCCAGATCCCGCCCCGCCCCCTCGGCCGCGCCGCTGCGTTGGTTCATAACGCCAGCGGGCTGCGCCCTAGCCCAGGCTTCCGGAGTCCGCGCAGAGACCCCGCCCCCGGGGACGTAAGGCCACGCCCCTCCCGCCACGCTGCGTCCGCGCCGCCCGTTGCGCATGTTCTGGCTTCCGGAGCGGGACGGAAGGGCGGGCGGCCGGCAAGGCCAAGGCCGCCAGTCCCCGCCGTGGAAGGGCGCGGTTCCCCGAGGAGCCCCCCCGCGCGCACTTCCTTCTGTCCACCTCTTTCCTGCCGCCGCCTGCCCCCAGGTGCGCGGGTCGCGGAGGCCGCAGTGGATGCCGCACAGCCGGGGGCAGAGATCAAAGCCGGGGGTTGGGGGCCGACGGGGCCCCTGGGACGCGCGCAGCGGGTGGATCAAAGCGCGCCGGCCCCGACTGGCCCTTCCGAGCGGCTGCCCGGGACGCAGCGCGATTAGGCAGGACACAGACTACGGTGTCTGCAGTGAGCAGGCCAGGCCCAGCAAGGCTACTTACTCCTGCCCCTTCAGGGCTCTGCTCCGCGTCAGGGGTCGTAGCGCCCTGCCTCATGCTGGCCGTGACTCGGGCCTAAGCTGTGTCAGCCGAGGCTGAGTTTGCAGTGCCACTGCAAAGATGGAAGGCCCAGCGGACATCATAGCAGCTGCCAGTTACTGAAAACCAGTGCCAGGCAGGCCTGGGCCCTGTGCCTTTGTAGCATCTCATTACTCCTCATAGCAGTTCCATTAAGTGCTAGTAAGCAGTCACCTTTCAACAGATGAGGGGCTGAGATCAGAGAGGAGGCTTGTCTAAGGCCTCTCAGCAGAAGGGGCGCAGCCTGCATTGGGGCCCAGATCCCCATTTGTGGAACTCAGACTTCTACGCTTTGTGCTAACCTGACTCCGGTGATAGTTTCCTCACAGTGGGCACAGCTGGCTGCCAGCTCGTTAGCTCACTGCTGCCTCATCCCCAACAGGAAGACCCTCCACCCAGAGCTAAGCCCCTCTACCCACGCTGAAGGTGCCCGGCACCCACGAGCTTTGCCCCAGGAGCCCGGAGATTGCGTCCAAGTTAACACCCACCTGTTACACGGGGTCTCTTTGCCTCAGGTGTTGGGAAGGACACGCTCTGTCCAGCAGCTGAGAAGAGGGTGTGAAAAATCAGGTGGTTCCAGGATGGTCGGTTTGTTGGACCAGGTCAGCCATGCCAGTGGCGCAAGTTCAGGAAGTGTGAGTGAGGGCACCCCAGGATATTCATACACACATACAGACTCGGTGTTGAAGAAACCAAACCCCCAGCTACACCAAGGCTGCCTGCTTCTCCCATCTCCACCCACCGGGTTCCTGGGAGACACCGAGGGGCATTTTGTTTTCCACGTGGCCTCCTGGGTTGGTATACGAAGGCCACGTGATGCTGGACATTGGCAGCAGATAGGACATGAGGCCCCAGCCCGGGCCAGCTCAAAGCCCAGCACAGCGCGCCTGCAGCAATCCAGATTTTCCAGCCTCCAAATGTACCTCAGAGAGGAAGCTGCACATTTGATTTTTTTTTTTTTTTTGGCTCCATATTAAAGAACAAAGCATGGGAACTGGACAGGCCCCTCTGTAAACAGAAAACACATGTTTTCTGAGAGAATGGTCTCTTCCTTTCCTGGTTTCTTCTCCCGTGGACAAAGGCCTTCTTAGGCCTCCCTGCTTCAAGAGCAGGGAGGCCTCAGACCCAGGGCTGACAGGAGGTGATTATTTTTTGCCCCAACTCAGGGCACAACACCCACATTCTTAAAAGGGATGTTAATGGATCCACTCAGCAATGGGGTCGGCCTAGGGTGTGGTCCCAGGAAGGAAGCCCCTCAGGAACCTGAACAGGATTTGGGTGGGAGGAGGAGGAGACTGGACCGTTTGTATCTTCCAAGCACTTGAGAATCATCTTGGGTTCTGCTTGGGTTCTTCAGATGAACATGCGTTTCTTGGGGCCTACTAGCCACACACAGGGGCAGAGACCTCTCTAACTCAGAAGAGAGGCTGGGGCCTGATGTCTGCAAAGAGTAGGCACACTGAGACTGAGTACGGACTGCTCTGTGACCTCAAACAAGTTTCTTAACCTCTCTGAGCCTTAGTTTTCTCATCTGTAAAATAGGGATAATATTTGGTTGTTGAGGATTCAATAAGATAATGAGTATAGCCCTGTCAGACACAAAACCAATTAATAAGTGAAAGAAGTCAAACTATGTCTCAGTTTTGGTGGTGAGCTGTTTCCACAACCCCCAGAGTGGCCTGAGAACCCTCTGCAAATACCCAGGATTCCCGTACTTCACAGAGCACCTCCACATCCTCCGGGCACTGGATGAGCGCCGGGGCTCAGCTACCCCCAGACTAGCTGCGACCCCTCTTTGGAAGCCATCATCTCAGGAGCAGATCATTCTTTCGAGTCACCCCAGCAGCCTGATCTTTGTCCTCAGGTGAGATTTGATTTGGGGAAATAACCAGATGTCCTTTGGGCCAAGTTGGCTGAGAAGACGTACGGAAGCCAAGCCAGGGCCCCCTGTCCAGTGCCAGAATGTGCCACGACTGCAAAGTCAGGAGACCTGTGGCTCCCAGCTCCGAAGGCAGTTTGGAAGGAGAATCTGGACCCATCGTCTGGACTGGCCGCCGCTGGTGTTGGTGGGTGTGAGAGTGCCAACGTGCGGATGTATGAAAATGGAGATAGTCACACACAACCAGGCTCGGTGGACAAACCAAACCAAAGCCAGACTAATTAACACGAGGCTGCCTTTCATCTCTCAGCTCACAATTTGATTTTCATGGAAATCTTTGTGGGAAAATTCCAAGCGTTTCTGACACAGGCAAATGCGTGAGAGTGAGGCAGGAAGTGGTCCTGGAAGAGTACAGGGCTCAGAGATTGGGGTTTCCTCCCAGCTCTGTACTTAAGCAGCTCCATGGCCTCTGGCTGATCATTTCATCTCTCTAGTCCTCAGTTTTCCGATCTGAACAATGGGGATAGTGATGCCTATCCTTAATATGAGAAGTAAATGGGGGGAAAATGGATATGAATGTGCCTAAAAGTCCTGACCTTGTGTGGCAAGGGCCTTAAAAACATGGGCACCATTTGACCTAACACTCCTGCTTCTGGGAATTTATCTTCAGGAAAGCAGCATAGCCACACATGTAACAGTCACTATAAAGATATTCCAGAGGCACTTTTTTTTTTTTTTTTTTTTCTGCACCACTGGGCTCGAGGGATCTTAGTTCCCCGACCAGGGATCTAACCCATGCCCCCTGCAGTGGAAGCTCGGAATCCTAATCACTGGACCACCAGGGAATTCCCCCAGCAGCATTATTTATAGTAGCAAAAGCTTTAAAGAGACTACATGTCCAACAATAGTGGCAAAAATTATAGGATGGACTACTGCACAGCTCTCGGGAGTGCTCCAGGCAAGAAATACACAGGCCACGCCCACATGATGGGTACTTAACCTGTGTCAGTGACATTGTTAAAAAAAAAAAAAATTAGCATTCACAAGGTCTATTCACAATAGCCAAAACATCAGAAACAACTCCATTGTCCACCCACAGCCAAACAGGTAAACAAGCTGTGATAGGCCTACAACGGGATAATATAAAACAATAAACAGGAGTGAGCTGTTGATGGACGTATTGATAGACATAGATGAATGTCACCTATGCTGGGCGAGTCCACACTCTGTGATCCCATTTATGTTAAATAAAGGTAAAACATCTATAGTGGTAGGATTCAGAAGATTCCCTGCCAGGGGACATTTTGTGGTGATGGTATTTTCTTTCTTGATTGTACTGGTGGTCCCAGGGCTGAATACATTTGTCAAAACTCATTGAACAGTAAAGTGAAAGGGGTCTTATTGCATGGAAATTATACCTCAATAAAGTTGATTTTTAAAATTAATGGTATTTAGATTTTATTTTTCAAATCCTGGAAAGAATGAAATTTAATGACATAAAATGCTCAAAACATATTAAGCAAAAAGATTCAGAAATAACCTATAGTGTGATCACACACACAGAGTACATATACATATATGGTTTGGAAATATACCAGAATGACTTTCAACAAAATGTACCTGGTAATTATCTTATGGGTAATTTTTGTTTTCTTTTTTGTGCTTTTTCTGTATTTCCAAATTTTCTATAACAAACACTTTCCTTTTTATAAACAAATTGAATCAAAACAAACAGATCTCCTTTCCTCTCTTCCAGCTGTAGCAGGCCAGGGACACGGGACTGGGCTCTGGGACAGAACGACGACGATGCCCGGGTCCAGCGAAAGGGAGCTGCCTGGAAGGCGGTAATGGATGATGGGCGTGTGAGGGTGGAGCTCCCTGCCCCGGTCCTTTGGCCCAGTTTCTGTGCTGGGTTATTGTTGAGGGCTGCCATGCCCACTGGGCACTACGGATGCAGGGAGAAGTGTGGTCCCTGGGCTTGCTTGGGTGGCTGGGAAGCCAGACCCTCCTGTTTGGAGTGACAGGATCCTGTGGCTCCAAGGTCCCCTCCTGGACATGCCAGTCTCCCCTGCTGGTGAGGGTGGGCGGGGGTTCTGGTCTCTGCCCCCGTGCCACTTTCCCTGCTGCACAAGGCCCTCCTCGGTGAGACCCGCAGGGACTGATAGGGGCAAGGGGGTGGCACGCCCGGTGCAGTGACTGAGCTGTAGCACGTCTCCTGTCCCTGCGGCCCTGGGAAGTTGGGGCTGTTGTTTATCACTACCTCTCCCTCCAAACTGGGGGAAACTGAGTGGAGAAATGACTTGCCCAGAGTCACCTGGCCGGCAGCCCCGGGCAGCTCAGACTTGACCTCACACCTGGATTCTCACTGCCTTCAAACTTCAGTTCCCAGGAGCTTCTGGGCCCCAAATAGCTCATTAATGCAGCATGGGTTTGGGGGTCAGGGGCTGTGTTTTTCCTGTGCCTGTCGTCTGCTCCGGGTTATTGTACAGCTTATAATCTACCGCTCATTCGGTGGACCCGTCAGCTGGGCTTAGCGGTTAAACATGAGTTTCTCTGAGAACAGGGCTCTGCCTGTGTTTAGAGCTGCTGGGACCCCCCCTCTCCCATCAGGCCTCTTCCCTCCAACCAGCTGGCCTCACGAAGGTGCCGAGGAGGAGACCTGATTGATTGGGTTTCTTTCCCCTCCCTGACTGAGCAGATTCTACAACAGACTGTGGAAATTAAAAATAAGAACCCGAAACTGTTAAAAAAATATTTTTTTAACTAAGTCACAAATGGGAAGGATGAGGCAGCAGCAGGTTAAGGACATTTTGTGATGTAGAGTTGCTATCAGCCAGTGCTTTTGTAACTGTAAATGTCACAATTTATGGTCCTTGGGAGCCGGTGGCGGCGGAGACTGGGCTTATACCTGCGTGCGAAGCTGCCCTGAGCTGTGGTCAGCCTGGATTTAGTTCACAACGTAGGGCCATTAGTTCTGCTCGGATTCTCCTGCAGGGCCTCACCAGGGTCCCCATTTAAAAATGTCCATGGGGTAAAAGAAAAAGTTTTTTAAGTGAAATGTATTTGTATGTCTCTTTATATAAAGAAATAAACTGTAATGTGAGTGGCCAAAGGTGGCTTTGGATTAAGAGGGACATGCTTACTTTCTCTTTCTCTCTCTCTAAGTCTCTCTCTCTCTCTCTCTCTCTCTGTATATATATATATATATATATATATATATATATATATATATATATAT
>NW_021703783.1:97064821-97067891 GCF_005190385.1 Monodon monoceros
TATATATATATATATATATATATATATATATATATATATATATATATCTCCAAACTTTCTATAACATTGTGTAGTCTGTATTGCTTTTATAACGAGAAGGGACAAAATACACTCTTATTAAAAGTAGTCAAAATTCACCTAAGCCTTCATGTCAAATAATATAACATGACAATCCACAGTATTTTTATTAAGTATCTGATATTCTGCCAAATTCTCCCACAATCCTGGCTCCTTAGAACACCCCACAGGTGGGAGTGTCACCCCATGCACACTCGAGCCGAGACCCTGAGTTGGTACACAGGGCCCACGTGGCAGAGCTGGGGACTGAACGTGGATAATTCCAACTCTTAGAGCTGTACTATTACTATAACAACTTCCTGCCCCTTCAAGGTGAACATGTTTCCTAAATACAAATATTTTATCTTGTTTAGATAGAATCTGAAATTATTTCTGTAAACAGACTTTAGTAAAAGAAATATAAAAATCATGTTTTGTTTTGTTTCGTTTTTAAATTTATGACCCTGTTAACAACAACCAAAGTAGGCAATGGCCCAGGACCCAGGGCAAAATAAAAAGGCAGGGCCCCTTGTTCAAAAAGGATTAAGAATTTTTTAAAAAAACAAGATCCTACTGTATAGCACAGAGAACTATATTCAATATTCTATGATAAACCATAATGGAAAAGAATATTTTTTTATTTTGGAAAAGAATATTTTAAAAAAGAATGTATATATGTATAACTGAATCACTTCGCTGTACAGCAGAAATTAACATAACACTGTAAATTGTTGAAAATATATTGATAAATAAAAATATTGATGAAAAAAAAAAAAGAACTTTAAGACAGAGGCAGCGGAGCATAGAGCATGGGGTGACTGCACAGGCTACGTGCCCATGAAGCCAGGCCGAACAAGGCCTTGGCGGTTTTTCATGGAGCTAGGGTGACATCCCCTTTGGGGACAAACTGAGCACCAGTGACCACACATCAGAAAGCAAATGGGTGGCTTCAAGCTTCAGGAAGACGTGCGGTTCTGGATGCATTTTTCAGTCCTGGAAATACAAAGTGACTGCAGCTCACGAATGGAGTCCCCCAGTGAGGATGCCGTGGGAGAGAACAGGCAGCTTCCCTCCCGCGGAAAGGGCCCGGCCTCTGAGCAAGGGGCTTTCGTGTCAACAAGGGGTACCTACTTCAGGAGGCGCCCTGGCGCTGAGCCCCGATGGATCTTCAGTGCTCTGCTGGAGCCTGCACGGCTGACCAGCCAAGGTTTTGGAGATAAATGCTTGTTCCTGAGATAAATGCTTGTTCCTGTGAAAATACCCCTTCTGGGAAACGATCTTGGACTTCATTGGCAGGTGGATTTTTCCCCAGATGAGGCAAACTGTGGGCCCTGGGGATGAACTGGCAGCCTAGGTACATGAGCTGACAAAGATCTGTGGCTCTGAACACCTGCTCCACACGCTGCCCCAGCCAGCCCCAGGATGACCTGCCCACCTCTGCCCCTTCTATGGTCTCAGCCCCATGGTAAGTTCTGAAGTTTCCAGGTGGATGGGTTGCATCCATCAGGTGCCCCCAGGCGCAGCCTCTTCTGTGAACTACTGTGGGCATCCAGGACCAACTCTAGAAAGAATCACATCTGAGAAATCATTGGAAGGGCAAACATCCACTGAGCGGAGAAGCTCTCCGGCACCTGGAGGGACGAGAGACAACATATCCCGCCCCCTACTCCAACCCCCAACCTGTCTCCACGGCCCCCTTGCTCATTTTTCTTTAAACAAAAAACCAAACAACCTCATTCTCCCAGCCTTTCACAGAGCTCTGGCATAGCAGGCCTGGGGCTGTTTTCTCCATAAACATGTCTTTGCAGGGAAGGACGGACAGACAAACTGATGAACAGGGCAGGGCAGGGGTATCCCAAGGCCGAGTGACAGCTGATGCTCTGTGCCCCTCAGCTCCTGTTCCAGCGCTCAGACGGCCCTTGAAGGGACTGGGCTAGGCCACTGCGAAGGCTCCCAGGCCCGGGGACACTCAGCTTCCCCCTCCAGCCCAGACACGTTCCCGGGACCCTGGTACCAGCAGCCAGGGAACTCCCGAGAAGAGGAGGCCCGAGCTTCCAGGTTACTGGGAGTCCTCCCACCTCACACATAGTCAACAGCTGCCTAGAGGGCAAGGACTGGGTCCTATATTTACGGCACCTGTGGGCTGGGGGCAGGTGGGCCCGGGGCCCTCGACCCTTTACGGAGCCCAGGTCCTCTCCTGGACACGGTGGAGGGGGGTGGTGGTGGTCCCAGCTGTCCCTCTTCTCCCAGGACAGAAACACAGGGGAGCTGCTTGCAGCAGCTGACCCAAGCTGGTTTGCTGGGAGGACAAGACAAGAGGGAGCCCCTCCGAGCCCAGGCCTGCTGCAGCTGCACTGAGATCAACCACCTTTCAGGAAGCATCTTATGCCCACCTCACTCCCCCCCACCCCCAAAATTTGCCCAAGACGCTTTGGAGTGGGTTATAAAACAGGCAAGTGCCGAGGAAGGTGCCTCAGCCATGGGACCAGAGAAGGGGCTCCATCCTGAGCTGCGGGGGGTGTTTACCACTTAAGAAAAAACATGCAAAAAAAGCTTCGGGTGGAATTTCAAGTCCTGGAGATTTCTCAGTAGCCGGGCCTCTCCCCATCGTATTTCTTTCTTTCCTCCCCTCTCCCGGCCTGCTTTCCCTCTTTGTTGCCAAGCTCAGACGACACTGCAGAAACCCAGCCCAGCGCCCACGAAGCCCGGAAACTTCCAGCTCCGCGACTGTGCGGAAAGTTGGGGTCGCGGGACCGGGGTGACAGCGGCGCCGCGGGGCCGCGTGCGGCGTGACCCGGGCCGGCGGCCTCTCGCGGCCTCGCTCTGCGCGGCCGCGCCGGGACCTCGGACAGTCCGCTGGCCGGACGTGAACTTGACTCCAGCGGGACCGCGGGGCACTCCGGGATGACCTGGTAAGCGGCGCCCGCTCTCCCGCCCTAGCCCTCGGCGCCCCCCGCGGCCGGCGGGGTCCGGGGCCGGGGGCCGGGCCCAGGCTCGGGCCGGGAGGGGGCGC
>NW_021703783.1:97068291-97092272 GCF_005190385.1 Monodon monoceros
CGCGGGGGGCGCCGCCGCCGCCGCCGCCGCCGCCGCCGCCGTGACCGTGGCCGCCATGGAGCGCACGGCTCAGCCCGCGGCCCTCCGCCCAGCGAAGCCGCCCGCCCCGGCCTCCTCCCGAACAAAGACTCGGGAAGTTCGGAAGGGAATCTTTCGCGACATTTTCGTCCCCGGGCCGCTGGGTCTGGGCGGCGGCCATCAGGGCTCTTAAAGGGGAAAGAAGCTCTCTCTGGCTTTCTCTCCCCTTCGGCCGGCCTTGCGCGGCCCCCACCCGCTTTGGCTGGAGGGAAGAAGGAGGGGGCACCGGTGCCACTCCGGCTTTCAGGTGTTAAAGCCCCAGGCCCGGGCCTGCCAGGGGCTGCACGCGGATCAGGGCCTGTGGGGTGAGCGACCCCCATAGCTCAGGGGAGGCAGCCCTGGCCCACCTGCGCAGTTGCCCCCCGGCCGCTGCAGTGCGAGCGGGTCCCGGGGGACTCCAGGCGGCTACTGCGCCTGGCCCTGCCCCCCTGCCTGAGCGGCTTCCCTGTGGCCATCCTGGGGGACCTTCCCCAGGGGGGAAGGACCTTCCCCAGGGGGGCACCCCTAGCCACCACCCCCTCTCTGCTCTGCCCAGGGCAGCTGTGCCAAGGCAGCCTCGGTGCCACGCTGCTATGGCAGCTTCAGGGACACAGCATGGCAGCTGTGGTCAGGGCCTGGGGAGGAGGTGGCGCCTGGGCCCTGTGGGGCCTTGTCCCTGGGGAGCAGAGCTGGGGACACTGGTGCCTCCACTTGCCTCTGCCCACAGGCCCAGGACCCCCTCCGGCCGGTTTCTCTGCACCCTCCTCCTCCCTTTGCCTGAGACAAGGCCACCTGTGAGTGGCCTGATCCCTGGGGGGCGCCTACGGGGTAGGCGGTGGCAGGGCCTCGGCAGCCCCCTTGAGTTTGACTGCCCCCCTACCCCGTCCCAGCCCCGGTCCCCCAACCACAGCAGGGAATGCCTGGCTGGGCCTGCTCTCAGTCACGGACAGGTGCCCAATCTTCCAGAGGTCGTTGTTAACCTCACCTCCATCCCCAGGGCACCTGGACCCCAAAGTCCCCTTCGGTGAAAGGCTACAGGGGGGCCATGGATGGAGAAGGCCTAGGCCAGCCGGGGGCTGGACAGGTCACTGCCCTCTGTATCCTGGATGCTCCAGCAGGGGCCTTGAACAGACAGCCTACAGGGGTCAGGTGGGGTGCAGGGGAGAGTTTTGGGGACTGGGGGAACAGAGAGCCCAGGCCTGCCCTAAGGGGAGGGAGGCCTCATGCCGGCTCCCTCCAGTTGCTGCCACGAGGGGAAAGGCCTAGGGTTCCAGAGCTTCTGGCTCTCCAGGAGAAGGAAATCCAGATTTGTGCATAGAATGCCCAGAATTTGAAAACCCCGAATGCAGGACAGAGGAAACACATCCTTGGGTGAACCCAGCCTGTTGCCCCCCGGGTTACAACCCCTGGGTCCGTGTGAGCCTTTTCTTTTTTTTTTTTTTTTCAATTTTGCGTGGCATGCAGGATCTTGGTTCCCCGACCAGGGATCAAACCTGCACCCCTGCAGTGGAAGCGCGGAGTCTTAACCATTGGACCACCAGGGAAGTCCAACATGAGCTGTGTAATGTTAAAAGAGAGGCAGGTTTCCTAGTGACCCCCGCCCCAGCCCAAGCTCTGACAAGGAAGCCCTATAGACCTGGGGCGCAGAAAGGGAGGAGAGTTTGCACCTCGTTTACCCCTCATCATGACGGAATCACGGGGAGGTGTTGACCTCCACATACTGAGTCCTTCCGGCAGCTGAAGCTGGCTTGCCTCTGTAAGCCCTGATCTGCTTAACCGAGCTGATTTGAAGTTAAAATCTCCCTAAAACAAGGAACCCGACTTACCCTGGCCCCAGATCCTCTGGGGAACCTCTCCGTCCACTCAGGCTGTGCCTGAGGTGCTCTGTGAGTAACGAAGGAGGAGCAGGATACGGAAAGTGAACTTGAACTTTCTTCACATCCCAGGCAGTAGAGCCGGCGCTAGTTTGGAAAGCTTGGGCTTATGGTTGCACTGAAGGGCTGGCTCTTCTGTGAGCCAGGTCTGCACTCAAAACCCTTGCCTTGTGCTAGCTGGGTGGCCCTGGGCCAGTAACCTCAACTCTCTGAGCCTCAACTTCCTCACTCCTAAAACGGGCTTAATAAGAGTTCTGATTCAGTGGAGTCTTGGGGGAGAATTGTGATACCCGTGTGGACGCTCAGCGTGGCACTCACATGCAGAGGCACTCAGGAAATCTAGCCTCTGCTATTTGACTGTAGTTGAGGGGGACCGTGGCTTCTCTAACACGGCACCTGCTTCTGGGGCAGCTCTTGAGTTTCTCAGATCTCATGTCAACTCTCAACTGCTTGCCTCTCCCCACTTTTTGTGTTTCTTTCCTTATCCCAGAAGAAACCATCACCAAGGCCCTCCCCTGCATTTATAGGCCTATGCTGAGCACAGGGGGTCGAGACGTGAGTCTGACGTTGGCCCTGCCTTGAGAAGCTGCCGGATGCCCTGTGCAATTATAACACCAGGATGAGGCTCTCTGAGCTAACTTTCCATCCAGAGAAGGTGTTTCCTGCAGTGCTCCTGCTGCCGGCCGCGTAGTCTCTGTTGAATGCCCCCAGGGACGAGCCGTCTCTGTTGAATGCCCCCAGAGACGAGCAGCTTACCACGTCTCTAGCGGTGTTTCTGTAGAAGCTGTAGGAGGAAGCCTCCTAGGTATCCCTGAGCCTTCACTGATAGGACCAGATGTGGGATGGGACTGCAACAGTGGTTCTGGGTCTGAGGCATCTGGTTTTCCCGGGGAAAATACACAGCTGGTAAGAAGGTCCTAAAAACTTGGTGGGTTGCTGATTTCAGTCTCCAGGGAAAGCACTGCAAGTGATGGATGCATGTGTTTACAAAACAGAGCCCCAGTTCCCATTTCTGCCGACAGTCGACAGTCGGTGTAGCAAGGAGAAGCAGGAGAGAAGGGGTCACAGAGTGGGAAATAAGACAAACTGACTGCAAAAAGCTGGCTGCTGCACTCAGGAAACTGGAAAGTAAGGTCCAGGATCCAGAGGCCCAGGGCTCCTTGCTGGGAATGGCTACGTCAATGCAGAGCCCAGTGCAAAATTAAAATGGGGGGCGGGGGCTTCTTCAAAAAGTATTAAGCGTTTCAGGATGGCGACAGCAGAGCATTAAAGCAAGTGTGAATGCAGGGCTTGAATGCAGGACTTTGCTGAGTGTGGAGCCCTGTGTGGCAGAGAGGCCACAGACCGCCCCCCACTCCAGCCCCGCCCCAGCTGGCCCGGCTCGCTGCACGTGTTCCTGCCGCATGCCGAGGGCTGGGGAGGACCCGCGGGCAGCTCCGTGGAAGGAGCATGACTCCTCTCCTGCATTGATTTTTTTTTTTTTCCATCACTGATGTTACATGCTAATTTTAGAACATTTTGAATCCTCATAAAAGAAGAAAGAAAGTTTTCAATCACCTGTGAAACCACCCTCAGAAATAACTAGTGGGAACACTTTACCTAGCTTCTGTAAAAACATAATTTTAAGCAAAATTAGCATCTTAGCATCTGATTATATGTATCATTTTATCTTCTTCTTGTTTCACGAAATATTTTATCACAACTTGTTCCCTAAATCAGAAGATACTGTTCTGCAAGTTGGTTTTTAATGGCTCTTTAATATTCCATTGCTGAAGCTCTTTAACTAACCCCTTATTATTGGACGCTTAGGTTATTCCCAATTATTTCCAGTTTTCCCTGTTGTGAACAACGTTTTGGGGAATGTCTGTGTGCACATTTCTGCTTATTTCCTAAGGGATTGAAGGCTGTTAGGAGAGACCTTTAGGTTCCAGAAGCCTTTGGAGGTTGTCTGAAATTCCACCTCGGCCAGGGGCACAGCCCCCGGCCCCCTGCACAGTGACGGTACTGAGGCGATAACCTGCCTGGCATCTTTTGACTTTTAGAGAAAAAACCAACCCTCCCCAGAGCTGACTTGACTGGGCAGTTTTGAGCACGCACAGCACCGGCTGCCACGTCCACAGCCACCCTGTGAGGGGCTGTAATCAGCCCGCTTTACAGATGAGGACCCTGGGCCCAAAGAGCAGAGACAGTGGCCCAAAGACCTTCCACCTGTCCTACTGTGAGAAGGCACATTAATGGTTACGAAACAGGAAGTGGACCCTCGTCCTACTCAACTGCTGGTAGGATCTAGGGGTCCAGGCTGCCTTGACCACTGAGCCTGTCAGGCTGGGGGTGGAACGAGATGAGGTTTATCATGATGCCTGCTCATGGGTGATGCTCTGTAAGTGGTGGCGAGGGGTAGGGGGAGGAGGTGGGATGGGGTGGGTGGGTCAAGAGGTGAGGTTAGAGCCCCTTGGGCGAGGAGTGCTCTGTAGGGCATCTGGCCGCCTGACCAAAGGCTCCTGAGGGCAGGGATGAGGTCTGCTGACCCCAGCCCAGCACTGCCCACCACAGAGGAGCACCAGGTGTGGAGTGAATATGTTGGTGGCGGGCCGCATTCCCAGGGTCTCCTTCAGAGGCATCTGGGCGAGCTGGGGGTGGGGTGGGGTGGGTTGTCAGTTTCCTATTACTGCCATAACAAAGTTCACTGATCTGATGGCTCAAACAATCAAGGTTATGGAGGTTGGAAATCTGAAATGTCTCACAGGGCTAAAATCTAGGTGTGGGCAGGGCTGGTTTCTTCTGGGGGCTCCCGGGGAGCATCCGTTCCTGGTCTTTTCCAGCTTCTAGAGGCGCCCACATTCCTTGGCCCATGGTCCCTTCCTTCATCTTCAGAGAGAGTGGCGTGTCTCTTTCTCTGATCATAGCTGGGAAGGAGTCATGTGACTAGATTGGCCCCACCTGGATAATCCAGCTGCTCTCCCAGCTCCAAGCCCTAAACGTCATCCACTTGCACAGTGGATTCAAACTGTTGTGGATTTGTTCCTGGGCTGAGGAACTTCCTGCCAGAGGCCCCACTGGCTCCAGCCTTTGCCCACCTCAAGGGCAGAGGTTCTGGAAACTCAGGCAGGTTCTATGCTCAACCGGGAGCTGCTCTTCCTCCGCTCAACTCCGTGGGGCAGGTGCAGTGGGCACTGCTATCATCCCCATTTTACAGGTGGGCAAACTGAGGCCCAGAGATGCCAGATAACTCTCCCAGGGCCATACAGGTGGCAAGGGGCAGGGCTGAAGCTTGGTGATGGCTGGACCCTAAATCCAGGGCTCCGTGGGGCTCACCACCTGCTTCCAGGAATGTGGTCTTTCGCAGCTCTCACTTAGCCACAGCTCTTGATTCTTTCCAGAAGGGTGACAAGCCTTCCTGCCCCGTTCCCAGAACAGGCCGCTGCTCTAGGGGACGGAAGGGCCATGGCGCAGCCCTTGGCAGGGGGCTTGTGTGAGTGCGCAGGGATCTGGGAGCCTCGCCTGGGGCAGGGCCTCAGTGCAGCTTGCATGTCGTGGGGTAAAGGTGTCAGTGGCCATGGACGAGTCATCCCAGCCAGAATGGCAGCAGCTCTTCCCGGGCCAGCACCCCCCAGGGGCTTTGGGGTGTCTTTCCCCAGCACCTGGCACAAAGCCCAGCCACTCTGAATGAGAAAGTGAGGTAGAGGACGTTCCTGGGGCAGCCTTTGAAGCTGGGGTGGCACTCGAGGCACGAAGGGGCCGAGGGTGTGCCCCCCAGGGCCGGGGACTCTACAGAAGGCGCAGGCCGCGTCCCCTCCCAGCCGCCTCTGCTCCCGGGCCTGGGCCTGGCAGGGCAGGAGTTAAGCCGCCGCGGGCACCCTGGCATCCCCACCCCCACCATTTTTCTTCCTTTTTTGCCTTTTTCCTTCTTAATTAATCATAGCCTGCTGCCCAATTTAAATATGGAAAGGCCCAGGCCAGGCAATGCGATTATTCCCGAGGCCCGGCGGGCCGAGCGGGCCCTCGGCTTCGGGGAGCACGGTGGCATCGCCCCCTTTCTGGTGTGTGTGAAATTATGTGCACAAAAGGCGTCTCCGTATCCGAGTGTGTGAACTAAATAAATAAATAAGGGCTTTTGTTTGTTTGCCGGCTCCTGCACATGACTGTTTTGACTAAACCGCCCGTGTTGTCTGTGCCTTTATGGGACTCAGGAGACAGGAGGCGGGGGAGGCCCCGCAGGCCGGCCGGGGGCTGGGGGGCGGCCGCCGGGCATCTGGGCCTCACCCTCCCCTGGCATCACCGCACCCCGCACCCCTCCCCACACACACCCTCGCAGGAAAGTTCCCCAGCCCGGGCCGGGCTCCCAGGCAGCTTGGCACCGTGCCAGGCTCGCCGCCGAGCGCGGGCAGCCGGGTGGGGCAAGCGGCGGCGGCGCCGAGGACGTGGCCGGGCACCCCGGGCGCCAGCAGGACCCGAGGCCCGGAGGCCGGGGCCCAGAAGGTGAGGGTACCCCGGGTGGGGCGCAGGGTGGCCGATCGGCGAGCAGCGGGCGGTGCGGCCTGCCCGGAGCAGGCCTGGGGCGGGCGGAAGGGCGGCGGGCGGAGGACTCGGCCACAAAGCAGCGCAGTGCCAGGCATCGCTGCCGCCTGCCCGGCCGGCCTTCCTCCCGCCCTCCCGGCCCAGCTCCGCGGGGAGGCCGCGCGTGCACGGGGCCGGCCGGTTGCTGCAGACCGAGCTGTGGCCGCTCTGGCCGGAGGAAGGCCCAGCGAGGCGGGGCCCAGGGCTGTCAAGGAGAAAAACATCCCAAGGCCTGCAAATTGCTGCTCTCAGCTTTTTTTTTTTTTTTTTTTTTTTTTTTCCCCCCCCTTCTTGAGAAAAAAAAAAAAAAAAAAGCAGCGCTTCCTCTGGAGGCGGATGCAAAAAGGATGCAGAATTTTAACCATCTCCTGCACCGTCCTTCCCCAGCAGGGTGGCCCAGGCCCTGCACGGTGGCACCACGGGAGGGGGAATGGCGAGAACTTCAGATGCCTCTTTCTGGGAGATGCTGGAAATCCAGCCAGGCCTCCTCGCCCCCGGTCCAGAAGCTGGGCCCGACACAGGGGTGTGAGGATTGGAGGGCATGGGTGCCCAGGGCCAGCACAGAGCTGGCACGTGGTGGGCGCTGGGCACCCTAACAGTTTCGTCTTGTGTCATCATCAAACATGCTTGGTGGGCTCATCTCTTGGTGGTGAACATGGCAGCTGGGGCACCCGGTTGGGGACCCCAGCACTGAGCTGGGTGGGAGGTGGGGGGCGGGAATGGTTCTCACAGACTTGGGGCCTTCCGTCATGCTGCGATCCTGGGCCTTTCTCATGATCGATTTTTTTAAAAAAACAATAATGTGGAAAGTTTTCTAGTGTCTGGTGGGGATGTTACAAGCCATTCATCCAGGGCAGGACTTCAGGAATGAATTCTAGAGTGAGGAGCGTGATCTGGTCACTGGAGGAACGGCAGGCAAGTCCCAGATGCAGAAGGGGAGGCCCATGCACCTGTCTGGGTGGGGATGCTATTCAGGGAGTGGTCGTGGGAGCTCGGAGGGATGGTCCAGGGAAGTACAGTGCCCAGGGCCCAGGAATATGTTTTAATTTTAACGTCTTTTAAAATCAGAAGAAAAAAACATGGCTATAATCATAATGAATGTATAATGAAGAATTCAGCATGGACTATATTCATCTTTATACCAATGCAGTCATAAAATATGATTTTTAATATTTATGGAGGAAGGAGCCATGAATACAAAAGTGCTTGGGTCCAGGAAAGTCCCGATGGGGCCCTGGGCGGGTCCGGTCTGTCCCAGGGCAAAGGGTCAAATGTCCGGCTCCAGGGGGCCCTTTGGGGGCCGTCTGGGCGCCCTGTGAATCTGGCTTCTCCAAACGCCAGCCAGGACGGGTTGGCATGGCTTTCAGTGAAGAGTCAGGGCCCTGGAGCACGCGTGTGCATGTCCCTGTGCACACTTAACGTGTTTTACAAACGATTCCCAGACACCTGAGTGTGCAAGACCCAGTCCTCGAGGCAAATGAACACAGGGCTGGTCAGGCATGGCAGTGAGGGCCTGGTATTCCTGGCCATTGGGTGAGGGGTTGTCACTGGGTGGGGAGATACGGTGGCATCTTCCATTGTCTGCCTGGGAGAAAGCAGGCTGCGTGTAAGGCCTGTTCCCAGGCCCCGGTACCCACAGCCTAGCACAGCTGTGTCCGGTAGAAACATCGCGTCAGCCGCAAACGCGGCCACATCTGTAATTTAACATGTTCCAGCAGCCACATTTTTTGAAAAGTAAAACTAGGTGAAATTCACTTTAATAATACCATTTCTTTTATCTTTTTCTTTCTGTTATGCATCCAAAATAGTATATGTCCATGTGTCATTAATATGAAATTATTGAGATATCTTACCTACTTTTTTCCTTTTGTACTAAGCCTTTGAGATCCAGAGTGTATTTTACACATACATCTCAGTTCGGAGGGACTCTCTGAATTTCAGAGGCTCAGTGGCCGCATGTAGGGAAGGACCACTGCATTGGGCAGGGCAGGTTTAGTGGTCCCTAGGGCTCCCCTCCCGCAGGGTTAGGGAGCCTGGTTTTTCTGCTTCTTTTTTGCTGATGGCCCTTCTTGGCCAGGGGAAAGGATGCTTCCACTGGCTAGTCAAGCCCCCAGCAGCCCTGAGTGGTGAAAGAATGGGTGTTGAGACTGCAAGTTTCCAGGACGAGGAGGGTTCCTCGGCCGCGCTCCCAGACGCCAGGGGACGGTACAAAGGGCTGGCTTCAGGGTACAATAGTGGGGCGGTTAGTCACAGTGCCGGGCAGCGGGCAGGCACACAGAGCTCCCTGTGTCTGCGTCTGTTCGGGTTGGGCCCTGCAGCCCCATTTCCCCTGCCCCTGGCCTTTTGTTTGCCCCCCTCCCCACTCCCTGCTTAACCCCCTGCTGCCCGCCGCCTACCTGGCCACCTGGCTGGGGCATCCTTACCAGGCTCTGGTTTCCATCAGCCACCTGGCCAGAGGCAAGCTTCCTTTAGAAGCCGGGCTCAGGCCTGCCTGATTTCACTGGCCTCTCTGGGGACAGGGACGTCGGAACAGCTCCGACGCCGTCCCCGTGGCCAGGCAGCATTTGTGCAGCTCTAGGACTAGTTCCGTGTGGCTTAAAGATCCCATCAGCATTTGAGAGTATTCGCCATTCAAGGGCTATGCATTTCTGGAAACAATGAAAAGCCAAAACTGTGAAAAATTAAGGAGTGGCCCTGAAGCTGGTGCCGGCTCTGCATGTTTTAAAGTGAACAGACTGATATAAATATTTTAATCCTGCGCACAGATAGATGGATAAGATAAAATAAATTAGTCATGTCCCAGCCCTGTCTGGGGATTGAAAGCAGACTTCTGTCAGCATTTACCATTTAGCAGCTACAATTAAAATCTCCCCTTGTAGGTTGCAATCCTAGCATCTCAGAGATGGAATTAGCTGTTTGTTGTGATTTGACAGTTAAATTATTAACATGTGGAGAAGGTAACTGCCCCCCAAAAGGTATAAAACACAGTGAACAGTCTCCCCCTCTCTCTTTAATTTAAAAATTATCTGTGCAGAGATTCTGCATTTTGGCTTTTCTTTGCTAAATTAAAGTGGCATGTGTTTTTATTTTAGAAGGCAGAGATGGTTTGCTGTGCCCTGGGTGAGGAGGGGAAGTAAAAGAAAGGGTCTTGTGAAAATCTGTCCATCTACTTACAGCTTAGAAAGCCAAGAGCCAGACATTTTTTTCTTGGAGGAGATAAATGTCTCTAATTTATTCACCTTACCTGTTGATTACATTTTGTAATTATTTATTTTATAATTTAATCCTCATCTAAAATTGCGGATGTCTTTGGAATATAAAAAGCCTGGGTCTGTTTGGTCCCTGAGATGTTCGTGCCTCTCAGTTAAAGATCACTGAAGGCTGCATCTGGGCCCAGTCGGCTCTCGGGACGGAGCACGGTCTGTGTGCATCCCGCTTCTGCCTTCAGAAAATAAGTGATGAAAGACTTATGGTCAGCTCATATCATTTCGTTCTGATTTATTTTAAACCAGTTAAGATGATTTTAGCACAAAGAGTAGTGTATCTTCCTTACATTCTGAGAGCCACTGGGTTTTCAAGCTGGAGTACAATTTTTTTTTTTCAAAATCCAAATTTAGAAATTGCCTTTTAGAGTAGAAAACAGCATGCTGGTTCGCCTTTTAACTCACTTTAAAAGAAAGACACTGAAGATCAAATGTATTTGATTTGTAGATTTGTTCCCATCCGTTGTTATCCAGGGGCTGGAAATGGCTCACTTTTACAAAGTAAGGTAGGAAAAGGCGTGTTCATTCCCAAACAAGCATAAAGAGTCCTTCTGGGTTAGACTCTAGCCCCAGAGGGGCCACAGACATGTTTTCCCTTCCCAGGAGGAGGGTGGCATTCAGCTGTAGTGTCATCGTGTGAAAAAAAGGCAGCCCCTGCCTGTCTGAGGCACCGTCACGCCTCAGCCAGGCCACTTTGCTATAGCGCACCTCTTAACAGATAAACGGATCCTGTGCAAATACCACTGTTCTCAAGCAAACCCAGCGCCATCTTCACTAATTGCAATTCCGCCCTGGCCATCGGCACTACCTCCAGTAATGGGGAAAAAAATTGGAAAAACGGGAAACACACTGGATCCCTGGGGAAAATGTCTCCCCTGCAGAAAGGTTCTGGGACGGACAGAGGTCTGGAAGCTGCCACAGGGACAGGGCAGACTCAAAGCCTCCGTTCAGATCTTGTGACTCTTAACGTGGCTCCTCCACCCCTGAGTTTCCCAGATTTAAGAGGAGAAAAAAACTGTCCTTCCCAGCTCACTGTCAAGGGTTATTGCAGGAATATCACCACAGTCGCCAATATTTGCATAGCAAAGCTGCCCGCTTTCATTTTCTATTTGAAAGTGTTTCTCCAAAGGGTAAAGTGCTAGAGACACGTGAGCTACCAAACTTTCCTGGCCATAATATATGGTTATTATTGTTTAGGTTTAACTCATAAGTAGTAGTAATCGTTTATCTTATTCTTAAAATGAATTCTCTTTGACTTATAATAAATATGGTTGTATCATGAATATGGTCCCTTTCTGATTATGCAAGCAATATATGCTCACTGTAGAAAATTTGGACGATGCAGAAAAATGCATGTAAGGGAAAAATTGCTCGGCATCATTCCCACTCAAGGGAATGTTTGCCGGTCACACGTCCACAAATTTCATTCGAGGCTTTCTTCTCTGCCTCGTAGCATCTACTTTCGGATGACTCCGTGGCACTTTTTGGCACTTTTTCGCTGGGGCCACCTGTCCTCTTTGTGCTTCTTTTCTGCAGTGGCAGCGCCTCCCCTCTGGCCCCCAGGCTGCCTCCTTCGAGCAGGCCCAGCACAGGCCCTGGCGTTTGGGGAGAACGTCTTGGGCTCCATGGTCCCTGGCCTCCTTCCCCTGCCCTTCTGGGAGCCATGTCAGGGGAAGGCCAGACAAACCGTCAGCGCGGCCCCAGGGCAGAGCCCAGGCTGACTCAGGGCATCTGGGACGAGGGACAAGTGGCAGAAAACACAGCCTCTCACGGTGCCCAAGCCATGGAGATGGCGAAGAGCACGGCTAGGCCTTCTCCGTGCAGGATGGGGCCGGGAAGTGGGAGGACAGCAGGGACCCTGCGGCAGGAGAGAGGTGGTGAAAAGCAGGCCTAAGGTTTGAATTCTCGGCACAGAAAGCCCCTTGGGCCAAAGCACTCCTTAGACGAGCAAAGTTTCGTCAGACCTGTCGAGATGTTTCCAAGGTGTTCAGCTCTCTGGTCCTGACTTAAAGCCACCAAGCCCTTCAGGGTTAGTGCCAAGTGACTTGGTAGGCAGAAAGAGACCAGCACTTTCGTGCAAGGGCACAATTCCCAAATGCTGTGTGTTGCAATCAGGCATGTGCCTCGGCTGGTCCCACAAATCCATCAGGCAAAAGTTCCACATTTACCAGGCCTCTGGAGGGGGAAGCAAACTGATTTCCATATTAGTTTCTGGAGTAACCGTGATCTGAAGTGAATTCTAGACTTTCTAAGTTCGTTTCTGCCACCATAAATGGAGTCTACAGGCTCTGCCTTAACCCCCTTAGATAACGCAGTGGCTTCAACACCAGATTAACGATTGATCATTAGAGATTTATTAACAACCCACATTGCAGACAGACTTCACAGGCAAGGTCATTGGTCGTAGTGTTAGTTACAGTACAGAAATATTAGCAAGAACTGAAATTTGTAATAATAACAGGGAATGCTGGGGTGAATTATCACGCGACAATATAATGGAATATTATGTCACTGTTAAAGTGCTGTTGACAGAGTTTGTAACAGCATGGGGACGTATGGGATACAATATTTCACAAACAGTAAATATGTATGTAAATTACATAATTGTATGCATATGGTCACTGTTGGGAAGGAGATGCAATCGAATATTTTTTTCTGGGTAATGGCATATAGGTGAATTTTCCTTTTTCTGTGTGTTTTAGACTTGAATTATTTATACTTTATACTTACTACTTAAATTATCTCGCTTTTAAATATCTATCTTCTTAGTTTAATTTTAAATTACTTGTGCTTTAGATTATGGTGCTTCTCTAAACATATGGTATTTTATAAGCAGGAAAAAATCATTTTTAAAGCCTTGTGAGTAGAAATATAGACAAATGGCATATTTCCCTTTAATAGTTGTGGATAGATGGCATGTAGCAGAAATATTCGTTAGACCAACAAATATGTATAGTCAGTAAATACTATTCGTTCTCTTATAAAAGATTTGTACATTGATAGCTTATTAATCAAACACTACATGGGTACCCTAGCCAAACATATATACTTGCATAACTAGGGCATAAAAATGTCAGCTAGGATTTTGTTTGAACTTAAGGAGAAGTATTTTTGTTCCCTAAACAATAGCATCGAGAAGGGGAGAAACAGGCATTCTTGTTCTTCTTGGATATTTGGTCCAATGACCCCCCACAACTCCCCCCACCATGGTTAGACTCTGCTTGAGTTTGAGTTTGTGCTTTCTGCTTCTACTGCTTCGTTTTTAAGGGCAATTTAAAAGATCCTGCAAATTCGTATCTGGAGAATATAGATCTTGCATTCAGCCTGCCAGATGATACACTGTGGTCTTTGGGTGGAAATCTTAGTGGCTTATTTATACTCTCATGTGCCTTCTTTTAAAAGAAAGAAAGAAAACATAATTTTTTTTCCAGCTTATACTTCCCAGGATTTCTATATCTCAAAGATTATTTTAGAAATATATATTATTCTGCATTCTTAAGTCACCTGCTGACTCACAGCCGGGAGGTGCATCTCTTGGGACAAGACAAGAGGCGGGAATTTTCGTTTTTAACCGTAATGCTACAGGATTTTGTGACCTGGAAAATCCTGCCCATGTTTCCATCTCAAATATCAGCCTTCAAGCAAGTGCCATTTGCGTTCCTGTAAAATGAATCCGCAGGACCAGCAGTGCTGGAAAGGGTAGAATCTTTAAAATGCGGGGATTGGGGAAATGACTCACTCTCCGGGGTTGGTTTAAAAGGCCCCGTGGGGGGTCTCCCCGAGTGACCCCCGCTCGGGACGCCACGTGGCGCAGGTGAGCCGGGACGCGGGGACCCCCTCCGCCCGCCGTGCGCGCGCGCGGGCGCGCGCGGCTGACCCGCAGCCTCAGTTTCCCCCGCTGTCTCCGCGGGCGGGAGCGGCCGGGCCGGCGGGGACCCGGGGGAAGGGTCCGCACGCGGCAGGCCGGGCCGGCGGGGAGGCGCCCGGCTGGGAGGTCCCGCGGCCTCCGGGGCGCGACCCTCTAATCCGCTTTAGTCACTATATTGTGCGCTTTGCTTGGGCAGAGTAAACAGGGCGGGCCCACCAAGCGGCGGCCGCCGGCCCGCGACTCCCTGACCCCGGGGTCGCGCCCTTTGTTCGCCCTCAATGGGGCCGCCCCGCCGCCCGCCCGCGGCTAATTGGGGCGCGTGCCGCCGCCGCCGCGGACCCCGGCCCAGCCTCGGACCCTGAGTCTGACAGGGACTCCCACCGCGGACCCTACGACCCCAGCGCGGATCCGGACCCCGGCTCGGACTCGGACCCCGGATCGGGACCCCTGCTTGGACCCCGATCCTTGCCTGGCTGCAGACCCGGCCCCGGCCCCCGAATCAGGCTCAGACTCCAGGACCCCCGGCCACGTGGACCCAGCCACAGGCTCCGCTCCCCACCCGTTGTGGACCCCAGGCTCCAGACCTGATGCCACCCGGCCCGGCCGGGCCCTGGCCCTGCCTCGGCCTCACCCCCGCTGGGAGCCGGGGGTGCTGCCTGGAGGAGGCGCGCGAGGCCTCCCGGCCTCCAGAGCCGGTGCGGACCCAAGTCGAGTCCCCGGACCCGCCTGGACCAGACTAGCCTAGGCCCCGCCGCCCGGCCCGGTCGCGGATGCGCTGGTCCGAGGACGGACCCCAGGCGGCCACCGCGGCTGCGTGGGCGCCTGTCACCCGGGGGAAGGGGGGACCGCGACGACACTGCTGCCCGCGTCCCAGGCCGGGAGCCCGGCTGGAGGCGCCTCTCTGCAGGGCCCTTAGGGACCGCGAGCCGCCGGCAGAGGTGCAGAGGAGAGGTCCGCTGTGCCTTGATTTCCTTTCTGTGCTCTGTGGGAATCCTACAGATCGGAAAGCAAAGGTGCTGCAGGAAAGCAGAGTCCCCTGAGAGGGAAGCAGGAACCTTCAAACCCTTCTGCACTGGGATTTTGCCTCCGACCCCTCCCAGCCCTTCTTTTTCCTCCAAATCACTACCTTTCCAGAGTCTGAGGGCAGTTCCGGGTGAGACCCGTTAGGCCCGACGTGATGAAGGCCGTTGACACCAAACTCAGCCTTGATCATCGTCCTCTGCGTTCTTTGTTTTTTCCTCCAGTGTTGGACAAGGTTATAATTTTTATCCCAAGCAGCTTCTGAGACTTAGCTCCTCGTAACTTGTTTTTTTTTTTTAAGTTTTTTGTCTCGTTTTTTTTTTGTTTGTTTGTTTTTTTAAAGCACCGTGTTCTTATAATTAGGTGCAAAAAAGAAGCAAGAGAAAGGAGTCTTGAAAGACTTTGCCTTTGAAAATGAACAGGGTGGCTTCAAGTTCTTGGCCAAGCCAGGCAGGCCCTCTGGCCCGTGCCTCATTTATTTCATGGTTTTTGTTCACCTGGCTTTGCCAGGGAGACTTTTTAAAATGTTAGGTTTCTTTCGGAGCTTGTTGTTTGTGGGGCGGTGGAATATTCTGATGTGGAATTTGGCTCTAACGGAAGGCGGTGTTCTGGAGTTTAGGGTCGTGCCTTGCTTCCCTGAGGATGAGCTGGGGTGTGTACCGTGAGCCGGGGGGAGGCAGGTGCTTTGGGAATTTCTCGGGGTGGTGCAGATCTCTGCTGGAAAGGGAAACCCTGGGGAGACGGGCCCTGCTAGCATCACCTTCGCTACGACCATTTCCTAGATAACCGGGTTCCCTCTTTCCTTATCCCTTTCTCATTGTCACGTCCCCTCCCCCCACTGCTGCAGCATCACCTGTCCTTTCTCGTTTCTGAGGATCAATAGCTATCTGATCAGACTGCATTTGCCCCTGCAGAATGCTTATTTCCAGGTCCAGACCTTGGCCGCCCCTCCAGGAGAGAACTGCTACCGTGAGCCTCTCCCCAGGGAGCCGGTCATTAGGGATCCTTGCTGACTCGAGACTTTGAGGTTATCCCAGGTCTTCCTTGTCACCTGTTTGGCTTTTTATATTGAGACCATGGGCAGGGGCCTGGCAGGTTCACAGAGGGCTGAAAGTCGGGGAAGACTCAGGTGGGACCTCGGAGCTTCCATGGCTGCTTGGCTGGGGAGCCCCTTGTTGCAGGGTGTTGGTACCCCAACAGAAAGGGCGGTGGACGGAGGGCATTGTGACCCCTCAGCTCTGGCGAGGGGGCTTTGTTGCAAGACTCTGGCAGGCCCAGCGCGGGGAGCTCAAGTCTGTGATTTTACACCGGAGGTTGATTCGTCCAGCACAACTTTGAGGGGGTGACCAGGATGCACCTGGCAGGGAAGGGTGGACGCCTCAGATGACCAGAGCTGGCTGCGGGAGTAGGGGATCGCCAAAGCTGGCCGGCTCCAGGCGGTTCTGGGACCCAGATTTCAATGGAGGGCTGTTTTTCTTGGGAACTGTTCTTACCTTTAAATAAGCCTATGTGTGCATGAGTGCAAAGGGGTGGGTGGTGATGTTTTCCGTTACAAAAAAAAAAAAAGCAAAAATAATAAAGTGGTGTGTGTGTGTGCAGGGGTTCAGGGATCCCAGGCCTCTGCAATATTGTGCCCAAGTCACTGTTGCAGCCACTTGGGCCTCAGTTTCTCTGGTCTTCAAGGAGGTCTGACAGTTCTTGTTCTGTCTTCCACTCGGGTTGTGAGGATCACATGAGACGGGGCTCAGAACACGCTGCATAAATGACAAAACGCTTGTTCTCCACCCACGTGAGATGCCATCCTTGTTCCCTTAGGGAAAACCTTCACTGAGTCGTTGCTTTCTGAAAATGTTCAGTGGTACCTGGCACTGACTAAATTCTTGGGGAGCTTCTGTTGATTTGAATTGTATCGAAACCTCCTGCAAAGGTACAAGCAGGGTGCGGGCCGAGCATGGTGAGAATTTGGACAAGATACAGAGCATCCTCGTGCCCTCAAGCCCTTGATCGTGATAACAAGATGGCTACCAATTTGGGGGGACCTGGATTTGATGCTTTGGAGACCCTCCTCCTCCTGGCATGTACACCCAGGGCCTGGAATGTGTATCCCAGGGTCCAAGGCTCTGTCTGCCGCCTTGCCCAGCCTGGCTTGGGTAGGGATCTGCGGGGCCCAAACCCCAGTCCGGTCCACAAAATTTGACCTCCTCTCCTGAGGGATCAGGCTCACGCAGCTTCCAGAGCTGCAGGGTCGAAAGCAACCCCCTCCCCAGCCCCTGGGCCCTAGCCTCACTCCCCAAAGCTGGCCTTGCCACTTTGGTCCTAACGACGCCGAATGAGGTCAGCTCGGTTTGCCATTCACAAAACACAATTTTTTTTTTTTTTTTAATTGCAGGGAAAGTTTTTCTATGTCTGAGGTAGGTCCTTGTTATCTACAGCAGGTTATGTTTTCACTGACTTCTGGTGTTTGCACATGTGTCATGAAAAAGGGAGTGACCCCAAAAGAATACAGGTCGGGCCTGCCCTTCTTCTGGGCTCGGGGCTCACCCCGAGGACCTCAAGTCGGCCCCAGACCATAAGGGCAGTAAAACTTGTGTTTCTATACACACACATACATGCAGACACACAAACATACATGGGAGTGCACGCACACACACATACACACAAATCCTAGGATATTATCCTCATGTTGCCAGCATTTTAATGTTCTGATATTCAAGTTTGAGGCACCAACAGGCTGTCTTGAAAGGCTCATTCAGCCTGTCTGCCTTGGAGCTATTTTATTTATAAGTCTTCTTGTCACGTCAAAGAACTCTGTGTTTCTTGTAGGCTGTGTTCGGGTGGTTGAGTGTTTTGGTTTTTGGCTACAGCTGGTTAATTTTTCCGAATCTGTAGATCCAGGTGTGAGTTGAGAAGTTTTTTCCCAAGCACAAGAAGTTTCCCAGTGAGCCTTGGGGTCCTCCTCGAAATTTCCGGCGTTCTGTGTGTGAGAGACTGCCAATATCAGAGAAGTTGTGAGTGAGGGAAAAAGGAGGTGGTGGTGCCTGCATCCCCTGTCTTCTCTCAGACACTGAGACTGGGAAGGACTTTGGAAGCAGGATCTTGTAGCCTGTTTAGAATATAGAGCTGAAAAACTGGTCAATGGCTAAGATATTAGCAAAAGCACAAATCCTTGATGAGAGTTAAAAATCCTTGTTTCTGAGCATCGTTGAAAGCCAAGCACAGGAGTGAAAATGCCTGTCCATGTCTCTCATTATTTTCGAATACATCTAAAAAATATGTGTTCATCATGTAAAAATTATATAGACTCTTATTTTCAAGATTAATGTCGCCTATTGTCTGATTGTTTACATGACCGCTTTCTTTTGGTTAAAAAAAAAAATGAACTTCAAGTTCCTTTAAAATTAGGAATTACACCAAAAGTTGCTCTATAAATAGCAAGAAACAAAACAGAACAAAAGCATTGGCTTTCTTTATTAGCATTTTTTTTTGCAGCCATTAAAAATTATCTTGTCTTGCAGTGATAAATTTAGGTGAGACATTTTTTCACTTTCTGTAGAAAGGGCATATATGAAAAATCCAACTTTAACCTTGTCTTTCTGTTAACTGGCTCTAAAAGCTATGATATTTACACGCAGTCGGGAAAATGAAAGTGTCATTATGCATAAAGCAAAGTACTTACTTGTGTTGTGTGAAATCATGTTAGATTTTAAAAAAATAAAATGGGAGTATTTCAATAAATAAGACCACTGTGGTCAAATTTCAAACAATTTGTAATTGACACTCCCACCCCCCCCCAAAATTCCCTCATTCTATATGGGTTCATTTTGCAGGCAGTTTAGGTTTTGTTGCAATCATTTTAAAGAAGTCATTTGTGAAATCTTGGTTTTTTAAAAAAGTTCCTGCTGTCCCTTGCAATTTAGCACTGAACCATATGAGTTCTAAATCAGGGTTTATTTCCTTTCTGTTTTTTCTTTATTCTAGAGGGCTTATAATTTACCTAGCTGACTGAAGGGCTGAGAAATGCTACTAAAATTCCCATTTCATCTGTGGAGAAGAAAAAATTTCAACGGACTTACATTAGCATTTTGGCGTTATTTAAATTAAAAAAAAATAAACATGTTAACAGTTTTTAAAGTTTAAAATTGCTTTAAATTCTTAGTAGCTAAATTCTGCTTAGATATAATTCAAAAGGAATAATGACTATTTCAGGCCCCTATAAAGGATTGATAAGATACAAAAAAAATTCTTCACAAAAAAATCAGAGGCTTTTCAACTATGAAAGGAAGGCATTCCTTGAAAATTGAGGGAGTGAAACTCTTCAGATTTTCTGATGTCTTTTAATTCTTGTGGAAATTGGTACCTCCTTCTACCAGAAGCTATTAAAGTCCAAATTCTAATATATCTTTAACTGCTAAAAAAAAAATTGCTATGAGCCATACAATAGATTCTCCAGAAAAGTGTTAATTTCCCAATTTATGACGATTCCATTTTAGAAATTGCAGAACTGAGCAACCTGAATAAATAAATTCAGCACCCACATCTTTTTGAAAGGTAGTATTGATTTTTTAAAAATTTAGTTTGTCCTGTGCTTTTTCTCACTCCTTATATGAAGCCAAGAATGTAGCTTTGGCATTTGATATATGCATATATAACCAGGGATATTGGCCGTTCATCTTTAATTCATATTTTCTGATTTGTGTTGTTACTAGTTTGGAATGAAAAATATTCATTGTAATTCCTCATCTGTAAGGGAAAATTTTTCATACTAACATGTATGTATGATATACAGTATAGTCACATATTTATATACATGATCAAACACATTAATTTAGACTTCTGGTTGTTTAAAGCTCCCCTATTAACTGAAAAATATTAATTAACTCCTTAAAGAATGCTCTCAGGGCTGATAGACTTTTTTTTTGATACATATGCACAGGTAACATCATGGAAAGTGAACGTGTGGACTTCCAAAATGTGTTAAATATGATAAAACAGCTGCTCACAGAAGGTTTCTAACCAGACAGGTGATTGCATGGGTGTGGAGCTCCACCCGGCATGCAACGGATCGCTGTCAGCTGCGGGCACAAGTCTGTTCTTTGTGTGTATATATATATTTTATATATATATATATATATACACACAATATATATATATTTACATCTTTTTTTAAAAGAAAGAAGATATAGAAATGCTCTCCCAGCATGCTTTTTTTTTTTCTTTTGCAGGGGGAGTCTTGGCTAGTAATGCAGTATCCTGCCCTGTGCTCTGTTCCTCACATATGCTTGTCCCATGGCCAGAGTTTCATTTCTGTTGCTAGTTAACTCAAAAACTGAGTAAACTAAAGCAAAAGATTTTGAAAAGCGCTTCATTATGTGTGGAAGGAAAGAATCCTTTCTGCGGGTGCTTGCTCGCTTTTCCTTAACCAGCCTGAGACCCTATAAACTGCTCTGAAGGCTTCTGTCCGCTCTCCTCAACTCTCTCCATAAGAAAAAGAAAATGCTTACCCAAGGTAAATTGATACTAATTGATAGGTTTTTGGGTAAACAATTGAGAGTAAAAATAAAGCCTTCATAAAGTAGGAGTACAAGTTATTATGAAACAGAGGTATCAAAATGGAATCCCAAACCTACAAACTACTTGGAGACAAAGGCAAAAAGAAACAAAAAAATCATAAGCCTGTTCTGCCTTTCCACACGGTACCCAGAGCTCCTTAGAGGCTGCTCCAAAGGACACATTGTCTGGGATGACTGAAGAAGTGGCATCTTACCCACGAGCCGCCACAAACTGGCCATCTCCAGTTTACCGGGCTAGTTTTAAAAGCATGAGAGTCTTGGGTGGGCAAGTCGAATGTCCAAAACCCCAGTGAAAGTGTAAGTTTTCACTCGCACTCATCCTGCTTGCTTTAATTAGATTAAATGCATCTGTTTACTAAGTCCTCGTAATGTCTTGGATACCGAAGAAATTTTTAAACTATTAAAACGTCGCTAGGTTAAGAAAAGGGAAACTACACTCTCAAGTGCCCCGTCCTCGTGAGGCTGGGCTTCGGCCGAAGGCTGAGCCGGGGCATAGCAGGAAGTGGCCGGCTGCATTCCCATTAGGCAAATCTTGGGAGAAATCAGGAAAAAATAACTGTATAAGGCTGATACTATAAACATCCTGGTATAGCGAGAGCCTCCCTGGGACTTATTTTTCAAATATCTGACCGCGGGCATGGTGCGGCCCACAGGCAGAGACCAAGTCCTTCCTCTAGGAAAACTGTCCATCAGCGTCTTCCTCAACAAAGTCAATTCCCAGGCTTCCGTTTTGCTAATGTGAGCACGCTTTTTAATATTATTTACTTTGAATAATATAATGTGATAGCGAGTTGGAAAGAGACTTTAAAAACCTGAAACCTGAAAAATACCCATTAGAATTACCTGAGTGCTATTATTTTCTTTGCATAAAGCAGGGTTTGATTTTTGAATCTGCAACCAAATTATATGTAAATCCTTGCCAAGTAGAGAGAGGATAAAAAAGAGTGTGTGTTCTTGAATATTATTCTGACTCACCCAATTTCTTGTTTTACCAAATAAAAACTGGGAGGAGGAAAGAGGCATTAAATTAACTTATTACTGTGTGTGAAAGCCAGAAAAAAAAATCAGCTAATAAAAAGGTTAGCAAGCCGCTATGATTATACAATGATTTCAGGTGAAAATTACAAAGCTAATATCCTGGTATTTAGTCACTGCCTTCAGTAATGATACAGTTGCCAAATTTGTATTTGTGCCAATGGAACAAAAGTTGTAAGTGGCATAATGGAAGATAATCTCTTTTTCTTTGTGGCTTTTTTAATTCAGTGTTTTAATCCTCCCATTTAATCACACAACATATATCACATTAGTTATAATATTTATAGTGTTTAGGAAAGTTATTATAAATAGATTATAGTGTGGTTGTTGGGTGTATTGGTTGTAGTATTTGTGTGTGTGTGTGTGTGTGAACATATCTCAAAGGTATGAAGCATTTCTAGAGTTTGCACTTGGGAATGGTTTTACATGAGAATAGTAACCAGATATTTATTTTCAAAATCCCCGTTTGGTTGTTACCAGGCTTGCTCATTATTTTGGAAAAACAAGATTTGGTATCAAAGGGGCCTGGTACTTACAGCGTTTAGATCTCTGCCTTCAACCCAGTCTGCGAAGCATTTCTGTTGTTTTAGAGTCCCCAGCGTTGCTAAACCACAAAATGTCTTTAATATGTTTTTTATAAAGTAGTTGAACCATACAGTAAAGATGGGGAAAGGGGGAATTTATAATGGCAGTTAGCGGTTGGGTTCTTCCTTGGCGTGGCCGGAGCGGAGGGGGCGGGGGCGTGATAGCAGGATCTGTGTGGCTTTGGGGGACTGCCCTGCACATAATCATCTCGTGGGAATGTGTCCTCTTACTCCACACGTCCTAGTCAGGGCTGGGAACTGTAATAGTGAAGGAAATTATAAAGGACAAGAGAGATTGTTTTTCTCTGCCGTATTGCTAGAACGTGGGTCCGGCATTCCCGAGTCTCAGGCTGTCCTTTTCGGAGTCCTTTTCGGAGGAAGGAGGAGTACAGAATTCCTGGGCTTCCCAAGCTGGACACCATAGTCCTGGAAGCTGGGAGGGCCACCCTGGACCTTCCTCAGGGAAAGAGTGAAACCCACCCCCTTGAGAAATCACCCCTGCTTGGGCTCTCTCGGCTTGGTGTCAGCAGCCGTGGAAAGTGAAAGTTGGTCAGGATTTCGGTGAAAAGATTAACCAGAAAACATTTCTACTCCACTTTCTAAAACTGAATTTTCTCAGGGGGGCGGGCGGGGGGGAGCTATCCCTAGCAAGAAGAGGCCACAGTAGGATTCTAACACATAGGAAAGTAATTTTGGAAGATTTCTTAATGGATCCTGTTTTTTCCCCCTCCCCAAATCGTATGTCATACGGTGGTGGCAGTGATGTGTGTGTGGGTGTGTCTAGCACAATTCAAGGCCAAGGTCATGGGGGTCTAGGGAGCCTCCAGGGTGGGTCAGTGGGCAACAGAGGCCCTGGCCGAGCTGCTCCAGCTGCCCCAGCCCAGCCTCGCCCCATGGCCAGTGCCCCTGCCTGGGCCATCCAATCCAAGGTGGAATGAAGTTTCCTGGGAAGCAGGGCACACGAGGAACTTTTGAATTTACCAATGGCATAAAAAGTATATATATTTTTATGACAACGGGCAAGTTTCAATTGGTTGACAGAAATGGCGAGATGTGACGTCAAGGGACACTGGTTAGAATGCCAAGGCCGGCTGGGGGGGGGGCGGGGAGACAGGCACAGAGAGACACTGGGATGGGGCCCAGGAGGCCTTCTTTCTCTCGGGCCCCTGTCGCGGGCATCCGGGGACAACCAGGTCCATCTGGCTCCGAGAGAGGGCATGCCCAGGCAGGGGGATGGGGTCCGAGCACAGCGACCCCGTGTCGGCGTCCCCAAGCGCCAGAAACCACTCAGGCGCTCCTGCGGAGCAGGCAGAAAAAGCAGCTGCGGCCTTCTTGTCACTCTAACCAGTGTCCGGGCCCTGGAGCCCGGCTGGTCGCGACCGCGGGAGAGGGCGCGGGAAGGAACCGCGCGGCCCGTGGGCTGCAGTGTCGTCGTCCGGCTCCAAGATAGCAAAGCTGCGGCCTAGAACTTCTCCCCGCAGCTCCTGCGCCCTGGGCCGGGGGAGCAGGAAGTTGTTTCTGCGGGGAAGGAAGAGAGCGAGGTTGGAGCCGGGCAGCGGCTCCGGGCACGGTGCCCCCGCCCATCCCATGCCTCCCCGGGCACCGTGAGGGCCCCCCTCCACCAGGCACCTTGCGCCCCCCCATCTCTGGGCACAGTGCGCTGCCCCCCTCCACTTCACAGGATCCTCTGAACCCCGCCTCCCACCCCACTGGGCACCGCGGCCCTCCCGCAGCCGGGCGGGCGGTGTTGGGACGAGCCGCCGCGGGGTCCTCCTGGTGCGCGCCCTGTCCCGGGGGAAGCCCGCTGCCACCGTCGACCCCAAGCCCTGACCCGGAGCCTCGTCTAGAACTCCACGGCGAACACTAGCCTCGCTGGGATGAGCCCGGAGACCTGGCCGCACTCCGCGGCTCGCACGGGTCTGCGGTCAGGCCAGGGACCGTGGGTTCGCCCCGGGTCCCCAAGCCGGGCCCGAGCGTGCGCGCGCGCGCCCCGCTGCCCGCAATCATGGCAGCCGGCGCCTCGGAGCGCAGCCGCCGAGCGCGCTCCGGCAGCCGCCTCGGTGCCAGGGCGGCGGGGGCGGGCCGCGGCCGGGGCGTGCGGGCCGCCGGGCGCGAAGCAGAAGGCTGATGAGTCCTCGCGGCACGGTGCCCCC
>NW_021703783.1:97092672-97167475 GCF_005190385.1 Monodon monoceros
GGGGGGGGGGCGGCGGGGAGGGGCCGCGCCCGGTCCTCACCCGCAGCGGGCACGGCCGGGGGCCCCGGGCGGCCTTGTTGGTATTCCGGGCACAGCCGAAGCCCTGACCTCCCCGCGGAACAGGGGCGCCCGGGAGCGCGTCACGGCCGCTGCCCCCGGGCGGTCTCCTCGGGCTGCGGGGCCGTAGGCGCCTTGCTTCCCCGTCCCCTCCTCTCCAGGTCCCCCGTACCCCCTCCCCCGCCCTGATCCGGCGGCGAAGGGGTGGGCAGGGAAACGCGCTCTCTGGGACAGGTGCCAACTCCGAGACAAAAGACATAAAATAGGCGGCAACGGGGGAAGCGCGGCCGGCGCGCTCGGGCGGGGACGGAGGCGCCGCAGGGGCCGCATCCTCGGTGCCGACCCGGGAAAGTTTGGGAAGTCGCCGCGGCGGCTTCGCAGCGGCGGGGGACACACGGGCCGGGCCGCCCTCCGCGCCGCGCTCGCCCTCTCCGCGCCGCTGCTGAATAATTCATGGCGCGGCCGCCGGCCATTAGCATGCACCGGGCGCGCGGCGCGTCTGTGCCCAGCCGCCGCCGCCGCATTCGGCGCCCCGGCCGCACTAGACGAGCGGCCGCGCGGAGGCCGGGCCCGCGTTGTCCCCGCGCTCGCCCGCCGGTCCGCCGGCCCGGCGGCTTTCATTGTGCCCCGGGCCTGCGCCGCCCGGCCGTCCGGTGACCGTCCGCACCCCGCAGCGCGCCCGACGGCCCGGCGCTGGAAGTTCGGGCCCGCGGAGCCCGGCCGCCAGCCCCGGGATGCACGTGAACTTGGAGAAAGTCGCGGGGCGCGCCGGCGCGGACCTCCGCTGCAGGGCGTGGGCGTCCCCGGCCCCGCGCGCTTTCGTTTTCGTCCGGGACAAAGGTCCCTCGCGGCGCAGGTCGCGGACGTGGAGATCGTGTCCTGCGGGCCACTCTGCGGGGAGGTCCGGTCGTTCAACACAGGGAAGCCGGAGCCAGGAGAAGTGGAGCAGCGCGGTCCGAGGCGCGGTGCGGAACCAGGGGAGTGGGGCCTGGCCGTGCGCTTCGCCCGCGCCGTCCCGGAGCTGTCCCACCCTGCCAAGAGTTGTGGGAGATGGCACCGCTTTGCTCTCTGCCCCTTCGCCGCGTGAAGGAGAGAATCACTTGGAACCCACGACTCAGACCGATGGCCGAGGGCCTGTGCAGCCGTGGGCACGATAGCGCAACGCCGGCTGCGTCCGGGCGCGTCCCTCCGGCAAGGGCAGAGCGCCCGTGTCTCGATTGGGTTCACTCTCGATTCTTGAGGCCGGTAAGTGCATTTCTCACTTTCGCTACTTAGTGAATATTTAAATATTAATGAAGGGATTTCTAAGAAGAGCCCTTCTGTAGGGCAGGCCTTCCACAGACCAGGGGACCCGGGAAGGAGGTTGTTCTTGAACCTGAAGCCGCACCAGCTTGCAAGAACTCCATGGCCGTCATTAAAATTCTGGAACTTGGAATTTGTGAAATACAGCTTCCGATCTCAGGTGTGTGCCGGCCATTTGCCAGAGAGAATTTTGTTGAACACATAAAATACCGTTAGCAGGCATCTTACGTAGAATAGAAGGAAAAGAGAACACATCTGTTTTTAGATTAGATGTGTTCGGAAAGGTTAATTGGAAGCTACAGTCCAGCAGTGCTTCTTATTTTTTTCTGCTGGTCAGGCATTTATGGAGAGCTGGTTTAGGGCGGCCCTCGGTCAAGCACTGGCCGATTGGGCCGGTGGAGTGAAAGCCCTGTGCGTGGAAGCTGCTGTTTATGGTGGCATAAAACGAAAAACAACTCATAACTTTTCATAATAAATCCCCCTTTATAGGTGGGTCACATACGGGCCCAGCCGGCAGCCCTGGGGAATTTGTGGGGAGCAAGAAAGGGGGTGGAGGAATGCACATTGGCCGTAATTACAGGGTTTTAAGGTAACACTGAAATTAATTTCTTCGGAGTTGGGCTTCAGAGGCCAAGGCAGTCTCTGCACGCCAGCACTATGTTCATTTTATTTTAGTTTGTTGGTTCTAGCTATTTGGGATTTTCAAATGCTTGTTTGTACTTGCGTGTACCTATCCTGTTAAAATGAAACCTGTAACTGGGGGGGATTAACCCGGTTTTTGATATGGTCATATCGCAGGTGTGATTTCCCCTTTACTCTCCCCCATCTTATTGATGTGGTTTGGACAACCTTGCTGGGTGCCTTGACCACAAAATAATGGGGAGGGGGGCCTGTTTCCATAACACCCCGGAGTGTGAGCTGGCACTCGGAGGCTGTGTTTCCGGAAACGTGGACAGAGGCCTGAGTAGCCCAGGCCTGCCTCATGCCTCCCTCTCCCCGGGCTGCCTGGTTTCCAGATCTGAGGGGAGAACCCAGAGGGACAAGGAGACCACTTCAATAAGGTCTTGCCCACCTGGCACCGAGGCTGAAAGTTTGCTTCGTACTGTAGAGCTATCCTCGCCATCTTTTTTTGCTAGGCCATCCTCTGCTCCCTCGGTCCCCTGTTTTACATTTGTATTTATGACTTTATCAGAGGCAGTTAGCAGACATGAAACCCGGGGGTGGGACATTGGGGAGTGATCTCAGAAACCGGGGCGCAGCTGCGGAAGGCATGCCAGTTCGGCCGCGAGCTGCTGCTTGCCATGGCATTGGCGGTGACGGGTTAGTAATTACGGAAAGCCCAGCTTCTGTCGGGGCCTTGCCTGTAAAATGCGGGAGACGTTTTCCCAGGTCCACAGATGACCCGTAACATAGCACACGATGGTCAGGGATGGTGTGGCGTTCTGCTCAGACTGTCGGGAATCCCCCAGGATTAAAACAGACCCCGAAACAAGGGGCATGGGTTGCTCCCTCTCCGCGGGCCTACGGGCCATACGCTGGGAGCTGGGCAAGGCCTGAGCATCCGAGGGCCACTCAGTGGGGGGTTGCTGTTCGTCACAGCTCCAGAGGTCCATCGCCTGCCCCGTGTGTGCCCCGGGCAAAGGGAATGTGATGGGGCTGAGAGTCCACTGCCAACATCGGGGCCTGCCCCGCAGACAGAGGCCCTGCCTCGGCACCAAGCCATCCTGTCCTGCCGTCGTCCTGTCCTTAGAGCCAGCCCAGTTCCACTGGAGACTCCCAGTGGAGACCCGGGTCCCGCCAGGGGCTTCTTACTATGTAGGGATGTCTCACCCGGATAAAAATGTATTTTTGAGGACGAGGACACGAGACGAGGTTCGGAAAACGAAACTGGCGCATGTCTGGTTTTTGTCACTCTGGATTTAAGGGAAAGAATGTGCTAAGCAGGGGACAGGGTCTTGTGGACCGGGGCGGGCTGGCGGGAGGACGGCCTTCGTGTTCTTGCTTTTGTTTTCAACCAGGGCCGGGCCCGGCGTGGCCCCTGGCCTGCACTGGGGCCTTGCCGTGCCCCGCCTCTGGCCACTTGAGGCCCCCGATTCTGGCCTGGGCGTCTCCAGGGTGTGGGTGAAGCTGGCTGCCCAGGTCTCACACGCCGCCTGAACAGGTGCAGACAACATCTTGCTTGGCTCCACGGAAACAGCAGGGAGCTTTGCGGCGGGGCTGCTTTCGGGTCCCTGTGGCCACCGTGGATGACGCCGTGCACGGGTCTCACTTGCTCACATTCTCACCCCGGCGTGGACAAGGCCTGACTGGAAGGCAGAAGGTGGGGCCCAGGGAGGGGCCAGAGGGCTTTGCCCACCCTGACGGTCACCCTGCCTGGGTGGGTGCTCCTTGGTGTCCGGGGAAACCGACATGTGCCCCAAGCGAGGGATGGTGCTCGGGAAGGGAAGGAGGCCCCAGAGGCCGGGCAGGAAAACATCTTAAAAGCATCACACCTGGCTGTTGTCGGGCTGGGAGGGTGTATCTGCATGTCTGGGGAGAACAGAGAATGCCCTTGCGGAAATCCCGTGAAGGGGGGCTGTCCTAGCTCACGTCCAGGCAGCTCCCATCCGGCCCCCACCCCAGGCTCACCATGAGACCCTGGACAAGTGGCATCACCTCCCGGGACTGCACCCCAAGCTCTAGAGCAAAACTAAGAATCCCAACCTCAGAGGGTGATTCGGAAGGTTCAGACAACATTATTTCCACAGACCACGGTTCCTGGCACGTGGCAGGGACGTCATAAATGGCTGTTGTAATTGTTTTCGTTGTAAATAGTAATTGCCATTTTTATTGCTAGTTATTATTATATTTTTGAGTTTCTTAGAAGCAGGGAACCTAGTTTTGGTTTCATTACAAAGGACACCTGAGAGTTTACCATCCCCACCCCCCCCACCCCCAGGTGGTAGCGAAAGTGAACCTTGATCTTTTCAACACAGAGTGTCAGGAACTTGCAAAGCCAGGGCTTCCCTTATCCCAGGGACTTGGCTTAGGGACGTGCTTACGGAGGAGGTGCCCCTTCCTCGGCACCTAGGAAGTCGAGACCTCCCCAATGATGGCACCCGAGGAGCCCACCTGGGCGCTGGCCCCAGGGGGCTGACCAGGGCAAGACAAGGGCAAGACGTCGTGACTCGGGGTCCAGAGTGGCCCACCCCAGCCGCCAGCCTCCTTGCGGGCAATGCAGGTAGCAGTTGGATGGGAGGGTTTCACCACTCTGACGAGCTAATTGTTCTTTGGCCCCATACAAGCGAACGTTTACCAAAACGCTTGCTTTGGGAGAATTTTCTCTCTTAGCTGATCATCCAGGAAGACCCAGCAAGATTGCCCTTTCTCAAAACATCTTGTTGGAACAAGAAAGAACCACAGATGGCACCAGCCATGCTTTCTGATGTTATGGAGCTGAGGAGGGAGAAAAAGCAACAATTGTCTCTGGGCAAAGACAATGGACCTTTTATATGAAATATTTATTTTCAGGGCTGACCAGTGTCCCGTTGGCTGGGCCAGTGGAGGGCCAGTGTCTGAGCATCACAGGTCCTGAGAACTCAGTCAGGGATGAGATTTACAGAAAAGGAAAAAAAGAAAGTCCCCTGACCTGTGGTTCTTGGGAAATTTCAGTGGGAATGTCTGGCTTTTTTTTTTTTTTTAATCGAGTGGAGTTTAAACTTTCACAAGTTTATTTTTTCTTCCTCTGTGATTTCTTCTGCAAGGCCACAGGGGCATGTTGGCAAGCATTGGAAAGGTAGCCAGGTTTTGGATCGTGGGCTGGATGGAACCTCCCTCAGGCCAGACCTGGTCGGCCTTTGTCTGCTGGGAGATGGCAGAATGGAAGTGAGACAAACTCACTTTGTCGGAGTTTAAGAAGAGGAAGGGTCTGTCCCCGGGGGGTGGGGGGAAAGCCACCAAGAGCAATTGGGGACAATATTTGTGATTCTCTGGTGTCCTTCACTCCTCCCCTAATCCTGTTCTCCGATGAACTTGGGATCTGGCCTGACTTGGCGAAGCCACACATGGTCTCTCGAACACCCTTCTAGCTGGACAAGCCTGGCGGCCCAGAGTTGAGCCGGATGGACATTTTCTGAAGAAATAGAAGGAACAGGATTTTACTCTGAGGTCTTCTTAGGAGCCACCTCCATCTTCCCCGCTCTGTGGCTGCTGGTGGTGCTAGAGCTGCCGACCCTGGCTGCTGCCGACCCTGGCTGCCGACCCAAGGTCCAGCTTCAGTGCAGCCAGGAAGGCGCCCTGGGAAGCAAGGCCTGGATCCCAGGCTCACGTTAGGGACTCCGGGAGGAACTGATCAGGCTGGGGCTCGTGATGGAAACATCGGAGAATCAGTCTTTCTGGCGTTGGGAAGGCCGTGGCGGACAATCGGCCGAGACCCCCCCACCAGCTTAGGGGGTCCTCAGACTGGTAGGTGGAGGACAGAAGAGGGAGTGGCCCCGATCAGGGTGGACGAAGACGGGCCCCTCCCTGTCAGGCTTCCCCTTTACCCCAAAGACTTTGTTGGCAAATTATAATATCTGGCTTCAAAAATAAGGTTTTGTTTTTTAAATTGCTGTTGCATCTTTAAAAAAACAAAAATCCTGGAACCTCTTAGCTGTGGTCTGTTTCACCTTCTGCATTAACCCCCCCCCCAAAAAAATGCTATGGAGAGAGTTCTCTTTGGGGGGTAACCGTAACAGTCTCTGAGGCCACGAGTAGAGTTGGTAAAATTGAAATGGAAAAGACTGAAATCTCCTGACATGAGGCAGAACAACCATAAAACACAAGCTTTTATTTACTGGGTTTTTTGTTTGTTTGTTTGTTTGAATGGAGAGGGGTTTGAAAGTAAAATGCTGCAAAGTCTCACTGTGAAATTTTGACGGGAAACTTGTTTCAGTCCGTATTCAGGAGTCTTGCCTTTAGGGATGGCTCAGAATCCGTGTGGATGGATAAATCGGGCACCTCTGCAAACGGCCAGCCAGGCCCACTGTTGAATCAGTGGCTAAGAGGTTTTCTGAGTAGATATATGACCCCAGAGGTGATGGTTATTATTGCTGAATGAGCTTGTTAGTTGTGGTGAGAAAATGTGTGCATGGGACGTACAAAGTAAAGGCCAAATTTTCTTTTTCTGTTTTTGGAGTAATAGAATTTCCCCTTAAGATGAAAAACAAGAATGTTGTCCCTGTTGCCCCGGTTTCTAAAGGCAGGGCTGGGTTTTTCTGTGAATCGCCCTTCCTTTAATTCTAGGATTTCAGATGGTTAGGAAGAGCATTTAGCTGAAATATTTACCTGCTGATTTGGGGCTCTTAAATCTAGACTCGTCTTTCATGTGTTTAAGAGCGATATTTACATTCAAATCAGCCTTTTATAATTACATTTTAAATTATAATGAAATGATGGAGCCGGGGCTTCAGTCTTCCATATGTTTTAACAGTAAGAGACGCCCTGGTGGGTTGCATATCACATCACCAGCCCTGGGCTCCGAGCAGGCATGAACAGGCACCAGACACGCAGGTGCCGGCCTGCAGGGCCACATGTGTGTCCTGAGGACGTCAGGGTCCATGCGTGTCACCTGCGGAGCCCTCCCCGCCCTGCCAGGAGGAGAAGGGCTTGTGGATGGGGATTCTGGCCCCGGCACTGTGGCGTGGCTGCCAAACCTCACAGCATGCAGTGCATCCGAGAAGGGCCTGGTCTGGGCCTGGCTGCCCCTCCGCCCTGGCTGATGTCTTGTGTCCCGGACCCCACGCTGGCCCGCAGGCCTTGGGGCGGAGGCCTTTATCTCCTGGGCAGCCAGCTGGGCACAGCAGCGGCCACTTCTGGTCGTGGTGATAGTGTGTGGTGTGTGTGTGTGTGTGTGTGTGAGTGTGTGTGTGTGTGTGTGTGTCGGGGAGGCCGGGTGAGAGAGGGTGCCCACCTCCTCCTTTCAGGGCGGCCCCCAAACAGCCCCGCAGTTTTCAGTGGCTTTCCCCATGGATCATGGGGGGCCCTCTCCTCCCGGGGCCAGGCTGTTGGCAGCCGTGCCAAGCCGTTCCTGGAATGGAATTCCCAGCGTTCCTGGTCGGGCGCGTGGCATCGGAATCCTACCTGCTTTGTCTCTGGCATCAGCTGGTGAGCTAGTCACGTGGCCGCGTGCGTGAGACCAGAGCCCGAAGATCAGAGGGCTCCTCCTGGCCTCTTCCTTCTTGCTCCCCCCCCCCACCCCCCGGCCTTGTGCTTTGGGTATGGCCGTCTCTGCACAGGCATAAAGCAATATTAAAATAAAACGTACTCCAGGCAGCCGGGGCGCGGGGGGAGCTCCCAGCCACAGAAAGGCCTAAGCCGGGGAGCAACCCAGGGCCCACGAGCGAACTCTGGCCTCGGCGGCCCAGCCTCGGTCACTCCACGCGGTCCCTTCCACCCCCAGAGCTGGCCCTGCCTGCCCGGTGACCCTGCCCACACTGGCAGCCTTGTGGCTCACCCTGCACAGGGACAGCCAGGCGGTCATCGCCTCTGCTCCTGGCCACAGAAAGGGCCGATGGAGAGACCTGGGCAGGCTGGCCAAGCGGCCACGGCCCGTGCCTGCAGGAGAGGGCCGCCGGGTCCGATAAATCTCCAAGTGAGAGTGCCTGGGTTAGAACCTCAAGCCCAGTGACCCAGGCCAGGCACGGGTCACCTTTCCTCGCTGTGGTGGAGGATTTGCCTCGGTGAAACTGGCGGATTTGTGACGGTCTGAATGGGGTGTGGTGATGGGCCTGGAGCCCGACCCTGGGCCCCTCGCCGCGGCCTGGCTGTGTGCATTTTTCATTGTGTCATCACAGCAGCCCTGAGTGGCTGGAGCTGAGACCCCTGTCCCGTGTACTCATGGGGAAACTGAGGCCGGGAGAGGTGGCGTGGCTTGCCCGGGGTTAGGTGGCCACTTGGACCCAAGGCTGGGTTCAAGCTAGTGGTCCGGCTCTCGAGCCTGACGGCATAACCTCCCCGGGCATCGGCTAGAGTGGGCTCGCTCCAGGGGATCCTGGGGAGCACAGCCGGGGTGCTGGCTGCCGCCTGCCCCTCGGCCGGGCCCAGCGTGGGAACAATGTGGCCTCTATCCCTGGAGCAGCCCAGCCAGGCAGGCGGCTCGCAACATGGCGCCCAGGGCCGCGCCGCCTGTCCACGGGGAGGGCTGGCGCCCGGGCCCGGGCCGGCTCCCGGCGTCCTCCTCAGGCCGGCCGCTGAGTGGCCAGACGCTCCTGCTGCCCCCTCCCTCTCCCGCTTGGCCAGCCGCCCCCCCCCCCCGGTGGTGGGTTTCGGGGTCCGGCCCACCCGCCTCTGCCACGTCTGCCATCCTCCCGGCACCCATGAGCATCTTTCAAAAATTCCCGGTGGGCGGGGCTGAGCCGTAGCGGCCGCCTCTGGCCCCCCCTCCCCGGGCAGCCAGTGCCAGATGAGAGCAGGAGACAAAAGTAGCATTTTCCTCGTCCTCCTGGGCTGGCAGCGGGGCCTCCCCAGCACCACTTGGCTCTGGCAGCCCTGCCTCTGGGTGCCGGGGTGGCCGAGGCCCAGGCCGCGCCGGCCAGGACCGAGGAACCGATGGACGATGGTGGCCAGAGACCAGGCGCCTGAGGGCCTGTTGGACGGGGGCTGGCACCTGGGCACGGCCTGCTGGCCAGCAGCCCCTGCCCTCCTCTGCTTGCCACGGTGACCAGCCGGCCGGGTGAGGGACACCGTTTTCACTTCCTTGCTTTTGAGAACCTCCTCATCCTGCACCTCGGGTAAGTCTCCTTCTTCCCTTCTCTTGTGCTGGAGATAAGCCGAGGGCTCTGCCATCTTGTGCTCAGTGCCTGTTACGTTTCCTTCCCTCTAATTGGTTATCCGAAATTCAAAATTCTATTTCAGACCGCCCCCAGCCCCCCACATCTTCAGTGAAGTGAGCCCTTCCAAAAACTGCAGGGAAAATGCAGCAGCCAGAGCCATTTATTTTTAAGATCCAAAGCTATAGGCTTTAGAAATCACAATAAAAATGAATGTTTGTTATTTCACAGTAGCTGCATGTTCAATTATAATTTGAACAAATGTTTCAGGAGGCATTAATAGGCACGGCCTACTCTCTCGTGCTCAGTTATGTCGGTTTTTTGGGGGGTGGTCTTATCATCACCATCGTTATTATGATTTTAATTTTTGGCGACGCCAGGAGTGGCGGAGGGAAAAACACCAGAAACATCCATGCTCCTCCCAGCAAACTCCTCGGCAGGCAGGGCCAGGCTGGCACACGGGAGGGTGGATTCTGCTTTGAGAAACAGAGGCCCTTTCATTTTGTCCGGCATCTTTAATGCTGCCATGTCCACAGTTGAGCGATCCAGTTTCTTTCTCCCTTTTATTTTATTTTATTTTTTGGGAGGGAGGGGGGATAAAAGGAAGCTCTTTTCGGCTCTCAGCTTAGTGTGGGGAAAATCTTTTAGGTTGTTTTGGGCTTTGTATTTTAAGCACTTATTTAAGCCCGGTTCCTAACCACCCTGCCCACAGACGGCTTCTGGGGTGCATGTGGGCACGTCCACCAGACCAACCCTCGGGGGCCCTGAGTGGTCCCAGGGCCTGCCTGTGCCCTGATCTCATCCTGGTTTCGCATTTGCAGAGCTGTGGCCCAAGACATCCTGACCATCCAGGGCCTGAACCGTGGCCAGCGGGGCAGGGAGTAGAGTCCCTTGAAGACCTTTGGGTCCCTGGGCCACGCCACCACTGCCGTCTGGGAGCTGGGTTCTGTGGCTGCCTGAGTTTCTCTGTTGGTCCCAGAACCTTTGCATTTAAAAGGTGGGCTTTGCAGGGTTCGGCTCGAGTTCACCTCCACCCTCTGGCAGGCTGACAAAAGCACCGCAGACACGGCCCGGTTTCCCCACGTTTGAGGGTAGCAGCCAGGGTCTTGATTTATGGAAAATGGAAAATCAGGCCCCGAAAGTTCTGAATTGCAACTAAGAGGAAAATTCCCACGTGAATACGTTTTTGTTTTCCTGATTCGGAGGCATTGGGGTCCTGTTTGTGCAGGCCTGAGCAGCTGGCTGGAGCAGACATCACCAAATATTGAGACTGAGCTCAGCGCGCACGAGGAGTATCTGCGCCTGCTTTTGTTCTTAGATTCGACAGCAGTCGATCCTGGAGGATTTGGGGCTGCAGATACAGGCGTATAGAGCAGAGATAATTAAAACATTTTCATGATTATGACAGCCACATTCTGCTGCTGCGAGCTGGAAGATCACTCCACCCAAATATTTAGCAAGCACCAAATAAAACACTGGTGACAAAATAAAAGTAATAGAAAAAAACCAGAGTGTAATAAATTCTAAAGGCAAAAGAGGCAACAGGATAGAGAGAGGTTGGGGGGGGGGGGGGGAGGGAAGGTTCATCATTTTTAAAGAATTTATACTTTTAATAGCTGCCCACTCCTCGTTTTTAAAATTTGTATTATAATAAAATTATAGTTTTATTATAATTAATGTAGGTGAATAGGCCTTTAATCCTAAATCCTGCAATGACAGGCAGATTTCCTGAGCATTAACTCGTCTTATTTTTGGACAAGGTAGAGGCAAACAGCATAAAATCAATTAATTTCCATAAATGAGCATTTTCATTCTAAATTAGTATTTTCCACCGAGATTATGTTCAATCTAATGGTTTTAATATGTATGGATAACACATTCTCCAGCATACACCTTATATAGTTGAGATAGTTATATGTGATCAATTATCACCTTGGTTTTTTAACTCTGGTAATGATACTTTACCTCCCCCAAATCAGTAAAATTCCACAGAATCTTTTTTTTTTTAAATCAGGCAAAAGTATCAGCATTCTCCATGGCACCCAGTACTTCTCAGCAGTATTTTTTTTTTTTTTTAAGAAAGTACCACACATAGCAGTTTTCACATCATCGCTTCTATATAAATTCCACTATAGACTGAAATTATACATTCTCACAGCACAGATGGGCTGGTCTGTCATTATGACTGCCGGGTCCTTGTTGGAACACACAGCATATTTCAATTGTGGAGTCGACAATTTCGAAGAACTGAGGTCAAAATAAACAAGTTGCATTTGTGTTTAAAAGCAGTCTTATTAAATGATCTTCTGATCCCCTGAAAAATTTGGTAGCAGAACAACCATCACCTTTATTAAAGTTTAATTTAAAATTTGGTCTTCATCTGCATCTTTTTAAGACTCCAAATGCCCTATGGCAAAGGACCTTAAATGTTCTAATTAATTACCAATTTTTACCTTTTTTGCATCATGAACAGCCTAACACTAGATTTATATTAAAAATTATGGGGTTTGGGACTTCTGATTTTAATATCTTCATAATCTCTGTAGGAAAGACATTAAACCTTTCGTTGTTCCATGTACTTTCATGAAATTATTTTGAGAAGCTTCTGAAAAATCAGATGGTATCTTGCATGGTCTCAAGGTACATTTAAGTCCAAACTGAAAAACAAAATTCAACAGGTAAACTACAAACACTAGCCATAAACTTAAAAAAATTATCTCGCAAGATAACAATGCAGAATTTATTGGTCCATCTCAACACACGTGAGGGCAGGGCAGTTCTACAGGCACGATGATTTGCAAATGATGGTAACTTTATTTTGTGACTTTGCTCACGTTGTGAGGTAATCGGTTCTGAGGGTTCTTTTTCCGCCCCCTCCCTGTCTTGAAATGGTCACTTCTGCGTGTCTAAATTCTGGATTCAGGCTCTGCAGCTCTCAGCCTCCGAGGCCCTTCCTGGCCAGGAGCAGCTTGCCCAAGCGTCTGCCGTGCTGAATGAGAGAAGGGTGCTTCCCTCTGCCGTGTCCTGAGTGCGCCCAACACCCTTCCAGTTGTGGAACTTCCAAAGTAGAAGCGCTTTGTTGCGGCTTGTTTATTTTAAGGAATGTACCTGTTGGCGGAGATGTTGGGGAGTGATAGGAAAAGTGAAATGCTGATGAAATTTGCCAGAGCCGTTTGGGAGCTGCTCTCTGTAGCGGCTGTGCTCTCGGATTTTTTAACCACTTCATCCTTTCTGATGTTGGTCTTTGACTCTTGTCTTTGCGTCAGAAATGTGTTTATTATCAGCCCCGTGAATGTGGCACTGGTCTGGGGCTCTCAAAGATGAGGCACAGTGAAGCATCCCAGCCTTCCCGCGTCAGAGCTTCAGAGCGATGGCGTCATAGTAACGACAGTGGTGGTGGTACTGGTAGTCATGACAATACTCTACCGTGTGCTTCGCACCATGCCAGGCTTCTTCGTGTTTGGAAAAGAAGGGTGGGTGGAGGAGAGCATGAGCTCCAGAACTCATGGCTGGGGTTCAAGCTGAGTCATTTTTAGTTGCTGGCTGTGCTGATCAAGGGTGAGCCATTTCACCCCTCTGTGCCTCAGTTTCCTCATCTGTAAAACGGGGACAGCAAGTGCCCCCACCTCACAGTAACACACATAAAGCGCTGGACGCGACACTTAGTTCATAGAGAGCACCCCGTGAATCCTGTTCATCCTCGATGTGTTTCTGAGTTTCAGAAATGCCCGCAAGGTGGGGGTCACCATCACCATTCCTCCAGGGGAGGCCCAGAGCCTCAGAGGGCCAACTGTCTGATGATGGTTGGGATGGATTCGAGCCCAGGCCTGCCGCCCTCCAAAGCCCGTGTGCCTTGTGCGTTAAGTGATACTGTGGACACGCGTGTCTACACGGCAGCCCGACGTGGATGGCGTGCCTTTGCCAGTGTGTGTGCACCCTGACGGTACTGTAACACGTGTGCATACACGCACGGCTGTCCTGTGCTCCCTGGGCCACCCCGAAGATGCCTGGCCGGGCGTTCCACTGCCCGCTGGATGGGCGGGTCTCCCAGCGCTGGGTGGACAGGCACCCAGGTGCGTGAAGCTGGGCCGGCTGCACTCTGGGCCTCGGCCAGGCACCCTCGTTCTCCTCAGAGAGGCAGGCCATTCCGGACGCCGGCCATTTGCAGACCCGGAGGACTGGCATCGGGCCTCCAGCCCAGGAGAGGAAATGGCGGCGGGGCAGGCCCAGGACGGGATCGGGGAAGGCGGCCGAGGGCGGTAGCGGCCGGAAGGCCTGGGGTGGGCGCGTCATCGTGCCGGCACCCTCCTCCGGTGGCAGGGCCAGCCTTCCGTGCAGGTCTGCATGTGTGTGCACACGTGTGTGCGTGCGCCTGCGTGCCAGGCTCGGGCCCCGCAGCCGCACACCCGGGAGCCTGAGCAGGCCGTTCCCCCCACCCCAGGAACATGGCGGGGGCTGGGCGGGAGGTTTGATGAGACGGCGTGAACCCCCAGCCCACCTTTGGGCAAACAAGGCCTCGATAAGGATGGTTCTTACTGCCAGGCCTTGATGCTTCATCTTTAAAGCGGGGCGACAGCGTCGGCCTCGGGGCGCGGTCAGACGCGGCAAGTGGAAGCCTGTCTGGAGGCCGGGCGGCTGGCCTGTTTCGTCCTTCGCTGTGGCCTCGAGGGAAGAGCCCGGAGGCCTGGGTGCCCAGGTGAGCTGCCTGCCCCTCTCGGCCTCGGTTTCCCCGCCCGTGAGGCAGAGGGTAAGTCCTACCCACAGGTTTCTCATGGAGGAAAACGACGTCACCTGCCAGTGACGGGAGCAGGTTTGGGGGGTCCGGGAAGAGGGTCCTGCCTTGGGTCCCTGTGACTCTTGGGGGACTCGATGGGACGCAGAAGCCGGGCCCCCAACCCCAGAAGGGAGCCCGGGGGTGGCTCCGGGGGTCCTGGCTGCTGCAGCGTGTGCGCGGGAACCTCTGGCCCAGTTTCCTGGGCGCCGGCCCCGCCCCGGGATTCCTGCGGTGGGTGTGCCCGCGCTTCCGGCCGCCGTGGGCGGAGGGATCCTGGGGGCAGGCGGCCAGTTCCCGCCGTCCCGCCCGCCAGAGCCTCCCAGTTGTGCTGCTTCCTTCAACTCGATGGGGCGAGGGGTCCCACCTGAGCCCGCCGCGCCGGGTCCAGGCCAGCGGGCCCCCACCGTGGCGGCCGAGGCCTCCAGCGGCTGCGTAGGGGGCTCAGGGTGTGGAGAGGGTGCCCTGCGGCCGGCGCCTTTGTCACTGCGAACGCGCAGTAGTAAGTCGCCAGCACTTCCGAGGCTCTCGGCACCAGGTGGGTGGGTGGGTGTGCCTCGAGGGTCTGCGCTTCGGGCCTGGTGCCCCTGCCCGGCCCGTGACCAATGCCAGCGGCCCGTGACCAATGCCAGCGGGAGGCCCAGGGAAACAACTTCCAGGTGGTGACTCCTGGGCCCGGCATCGTGGCCGGCCACCACGGCCTCCAGCCTCGGCGGTGCCACGAGGGACAGGCGTGTCCTGCAGTCAGTGTCCAGCTGCCGGGGGAGGGGTGAGTGAGACCGGCTGGGGCAGGATCAGCGGGGGGACCCGAGTGGCAGAAATCCCCTGCCTTGGCCCGCTGGAGAGAGGCGGGGGCCGCACTCGTCTCCCCCATGGGAGGCCAGCCGGTGTCCGATATTGCAAACAGGACTCGGCTCCCTGGGGTTGCGGGGAGCTGACCTTCGTTGACCTACTAAGTGCTAGGCCCAGGGCTGAGTACTTCTTTTTGTTTTAATTTTTTCTTTATTTTTTGGCCACACCACGTGGCATGCAGTATCTTAGTTCCCCGACCAGGGATCGAATCTGCGCCCCCTGCAGTGGAAGCGCGGAGTCCCAACCACTGGACCGCCAGGGAAGTCCTCAGGGCCGAGTACTGTAATCATCTCTTTTTAAACATCCATTTTTAAATTTAATCTGCCCAATTCCATTTTGTTTCAACATCCACTCAGAGCCAGCACGTGCCAGCGCTGTTCTGGTGGCGGAATAGGGCACAGACAAGACTCCCGTGTGGAAGGCGGGTGTGAACGGTTCTCTCTCTGAGAAAACCAAGGCTCAGAGAGGCCAAGGAATGTCGCCAGCGTCACACAGCTAGCGGGTGACAGAGCCTGCACCCAAACCCAGGTCCGTGACTGCAAGACCCACACTCTCCCTGCCCCGGCCAGGGAACAGCGCGCACAGGATCCCTCTCACAAATGCTGACCTCGGCGCGTTCTCCCCACAAAGCCATCACCAGGAGCACCTGCCCTTTGGCGTGGAGTTCTGCCCCAAGGGAGAGCCAGGATTTGCCTCCGTCCCTCCCCTCCTGAGGAGCCATAGACTGTGGTGGTTCTGGGGGCCCCCAGGACCCGTCTCTGCCTGGGTTGCTGTTTCTCTAGGGTCTCGGGCCTGCCGGTTGGGCTGACGAAGCCCCCTAGCGCCCTCCAGGCCTCTGTGCTCAGAGTGCTGGCCGGGCGTGGACAGCACGCAGTGTGGCAGCAGGCGATGGGAAGGAGGGAGCCGCGGGTCATCCTTCCTCTCAGTGTTCCTATGGCCCAGGGTGGGAAAGCGTACGAGGTTGTAGGCCCAGGTGACGTCGGAAGCTCTACAGAGCGTTTTACACTCAGACACCAGGAGTCAAACCTTCGGGAGATGCTGTAGAAGCCCGAAACGGGCAAGACCATTTTGCAGGCTTGAGCATTCTCAAAACGGTCCTTTCTGCTCTGTGCCAAATCCAGACCCTTCCGTTGTACGGGGAGCCTGCTGTGTAGACCAGGAGCCCAGGGGTTTTCTCAGGTTTTTCTCCTGGGGGCTTGTTGCAGGCACCATTCAGCGTCTGAAGGACCCTGACCTCTCTCCCGTGGAGACGCACTCAACTTATCTTGGGGTCCGTGGACTGGCCGGGAGTTGGGTGTCATCGGCACCTGGTGAGGTCTGCTCCATGGCCGCGTCCCAGGGTGAGGGGGCTCCCACAGGTAAGGGCAGAACAGGGGTGTCGGGGTGCCGTGTGCAGGGCAGGATAAGCTCTTGTGAAAGCAGCTTTCTGCCGGTGAACAGGCGCCCCATCATGTGTTAGAGACCCCGCCGTCGGTCCTCGTCTGCCCGGCCCCCTGTGTGGTACTCTGTCCCTGATCCTGCAGCTTCCTTGCATCACCGGGTGGGTGGCCCAGCGCCCACGTGATTCTCCAGGGCACCTCTCAGAGAGGTTAGGGAGCCAGCTCTGGGCGGCCCCGGCTTGGGGTGCGGGAGGGGACTGGCGGCACTGTCCAGGGACCAGAGGGGGCAGACCTTGTGGGGCGCCGGGCCCCCAGCTGGAGGGCTAGAGCCGTGAGGGCTAGGGTCTGTCCCCAGCTCCCAGGCAGGGAGGCCATCACTCGGCAAACATGGGCGCCCTCCAGGAGGCCCAGGCCCAGGCCCAGGCCGAGATGGTGCGGGTGGGGAACAGACAGTTAGTCTGGAGCGGCCAGTGCGAGTGCCCGAGGAATCCGGGAGGCCCCCTGGAGGTGGCAGACCCGCGGCCCCAGGCTTGTTAGCGAATCCAGCCCCGGGCCTGCCACGTCCCAGGGCCGTGCTGCCAGGCGCCGCCCCTCCCACCGCCCCACGCCAGCCCTGCACAGGCCACATCTGCTGCCGCAGCCCTGCCAGGGCTCCGCCTCCATCCCCATGGAAACCACGGGGGCTGGGGGTCCTGCTGCATTTGGCCCGCTGACTGGTTTCCATTAGAGGCAGCCTGCTTTCCTTGAGACTTGCCCCTGAAGTTCAGGGCTCCTCCCAGGGGTTTCTTCCTGCGTTTACTGAGCGCCGGCCTCTCCTGTGCCAGGGCACCCAGTGGTCTAGGCCTGCCCATCCTGGCTGACATCCCTCAGTGGGGTGAGTGCCCAGAGTCCCACCCAGGGCCGTGGCTGCTCTTGATCTTAACAGGCTGCAGGCTCAGACCTCGTCTCTCCTAACCCAGGACCACTGGCTGCTGAGGCACGGACGCTGCACCTGAGTCAGGGGCCCCGGTCTCCCGTCCCAGCTGTGCCATAGAGTCACTAGGGGACCTTGAATGGGCCCCTCCCCCTCTCCGGGCCTCAGTTTACCCCTCTGTAAAATGAGAGGGTTGAAGTGTTTCTCCAGTTCCTTGCAACGCCACAAAAGGAGAAAGAAAGTGAAGCTGCAGCAACGCCAGCTCTTCTAGAGTCTCAGTTCTGGGATTTTTGTTTTCAAAGACGGATTTTTTTTTTTTCTTAAAGGAAGGAGCCATGGAATTTGACCGGAGATCAAATTTGAGAGGCCAACAGCCAGCCAGATCCCGCGGACCCACGGTGGGGAAGGCCGGGCTCGGCTGTGGGCGGCTGTGCCCGCCAGGCTCCGCTTGACATGTCGGGTGCCCAGTGACCTGGCTGTGAACGCAGTGAGCAGAGGCATGCACCGTGCCCCCGACGGAATCCAGAGGGCTCTGGAAAACTACCCGAGAGGTTTCCGGAGGTCAGAAATGTGGGCAGAAAATGAGATCCAGCTTTTAAAAAAAAACAAAAAAACCCAGTTGGCTCATCCTCCAGGGAGATCGGGGGCCTGTGAGAGACATGGGGGAACGCCGATGCTCGGTTATCTTTGAAGAGCTCGCCCAGGGCTGATCCGTGGCAGGTGCTGCAGACCCAGCCCGACGCCCTGGTAGAGGTGCCGTCTTCCCCCACTCCTCCTTTCACGGGAGATGACGGGTGACGCTAGGGGACATTTTTGCCCAACCTGCCCAGTGGGTGCTTTGGCTCCTCCCATGAGAACCCTCAGCTCCCACTTGCTTATCGTGAAATGTCACAGATATCGTGGGGGCTGGCTTCTGCTTGGTCCCTGCAACTGCTGTACTGGGGACACTTTGCAGCTTATGACAAGGAGCAGAAGCTCAGGGGCGACAGGCCTTCATAGCAGCAGGGAGTGGTTTGCTGGGTGGTTTGGGCAGATTGCTTTCCTCCCTGGGCCTCCGTTTCCTCAGCTGTAAAACGGGGGTAGTGACACTGACCTGCCGGGTTAGTGTGGAAATTAGGTGAGACTTGGGGTCAAGGCTGGAGACGTGGTAAGTGATGGCGTCAGACTGCGCCCACCCCACATCCCCATCGTGAGTGAAGCAGGCAGCGCATCCCAGGGTGCCGCAGACCCACGGCGGGGCTGACCCTCACCCGGCCCGTCTCCAGGGAAATTGGGGACAGGCTGCCATTTCTCAAGGTCACCTGGAACCCGCTGCTGGAAGGCCCTGGGTAGCCAGCACGATGGATGGTGCTTCCTCTTCCTCATCTGAGCCCAGGGAGCACAAACCTCCCTGCCGGAGGCCGCCTGGGTTTGCTGGCAGGTTGTGGTGGCAGGAGAAGCGGCCGACGGGCCCTGGGGACATCGTCATTGCAGCTCAAAGGGTAGGCTGGTAGCATCTTCCGTTTTCTGTCCTGGGCAGGAATGGAACTTTGGTCTGAATGACGGCGCCCCGGGAGCCACTGCCTCAGCGCACCCCAGCCCGGCCTCCCCAGTAAAGTAGGCCGAGGGTGTGAGCTCGGAGCAGCAGCCTGCTGCACTGGCTGACGTTGATTTAGACACGGGGAGACTGGGATAATGTAGGAAATGATGGAAGTTTCTCCAGGGAAAGAAGGAAGAGAAGCTTAAGTGCCCAGATAATTATAAAGCCTGGCGTGGTGATTTATGGCGGGCAGGCGGGCTCCCCTGGCCGGCAGCACTGCCCCCTCCCGTCTCAGCCCCTTGTGCCCAGAGACCAGCAGGTGCCGTCCAGCACCGAAGTTTGGCCGTGTGTCGCAGGGATGGAGCCCCTTGGTGTGCTGGGCCCCGACGTCGGCTATCGGGGCGATGTCATGGAACTCTGACGTGCCCCCGACCTGGAAAGCTGAGGTCTGGGAGGCTGAGCCCCTCACGCAGCTCTAAATGGTGGCGCCCGAGCCAGGCTAGCCAGTGTCCTAAACCCCAGAACCTTCCCTCTGCCCACAGCTACATTTGGGGCCTCGGGCGGGCAGGGCCTGGGAGGCGGCCCATTAGAAAGGTGACAGGTCAGAGCAGGGTGGCAGCTATCACTGCTGGTGCCACAGGAGGGGGACAGCCAAGACCACAGAGTTGGGCAGAAGTAAGAAGGTGTGTTTTCTGGCTTGGATCTGGGGCTGCCCTGTAACTAGACGTGAGACTCCAGGCAGGCTGCCTGGACAGTGCACCATTTGGGGCCTGACCTTGGGTGGCTTCCGCTGGGGACTTTCCTCTGCTGTGACCACACCCATCCCCCCCCTAAAATTCCCGGGGGATGTCCCCAACAGCTTCTGACCTGCCCAGTCATCCTCGACTCCCCTCCCTGCCACACCCAGACCGTCCCGAGTCCTTCCAGTTCTGCTGTCTTTCAGCATCTCGCCGACGCCCTCCTCCACCCGCTGGACGGTGCCCGTTGTCTTGCCCACCCAGGAATGTGCCCCGTCTCCCATCTTGCAGGCTCCCCTCCAGCTCCTGGCTGCAGTCCAGCCTCCCCTTCATGGGACTCGAGAGGCCCCCAGCAACCTGCCCTCCCCCTTCCACGGCACCATCCCCCGCCTCTTCAGACTGTGACGCAGCATCACCTCCTCCTGGAAGCCCTCCCTGCTCTCCACATGCCCACTGCCCTACAGACCCGTTGCCCTGGGAGACTGGGTGCCTTGAGAAGGACAGGCCAAAAGCACCAGCCCGGCACAGGGCAGGCTCTTGGGGAACATTTCATGAATGAACAAAACAGAATCCAGAGATTGAAACAGAAGAGGAGGCTGTGCACCAACTCCCTGAGTTCCGGGCCGCACGTAAGCCATCAAGTGCGCCACTGCGGCCAGGGGGTCAAGGCGCTTGGAGAAACAAGCGGACAGAGTTTACTTTTCTGCCTTATCCAGATACATTCCCTTTTAGGTCAAATCCGGGGCTTGTGAAACTACACCTTGTCACAAATGGGTATGATGGCGCCGGATGGACAGGCCCAAGCTCTGCACCCTTGTGGCCGGGAGGGTGGACTGCGGGGGTAACGCGGGGCCAAGGGGAACCACGCTTCTTCCTGGGGGTTCCAGCTGGGAAGACCAGCTGGTAGCGGTGCCCATGGGGCTTGTGGGCCTCTTCCCCAAAGATCACTGGGTGTGAAAGGCAGGGGTCCGTCGGCCCATCAGATGTCATCGGTGCGTCTCGGCACATTCTGTTCCGTTAGAGTAGATATTTCCAACTCACAGATATTCTGCCTGGTCCTGCCCCTACGTTGTCACAGCTCACAGGGGTCCCCTTCCTCCAGGGGGTGATGACAAAGTGTGGGGCCCTCTCACCTCCCCGCCCCCGGCAGTGGCTGGTTTCTTCCAGGTCAGCCCTGGGCCTGCAGCCCCTGGGTGGGACCCGCTGCAGCCCTCGTCTTCCCGTCGGTCACCTCCACGGTTTGGTGGTAAACAAGCGTGTTGGTGCCCAGCACCCTCCCAGGGGCCTGGCACCTTTGTCCCGCTATGGAGGGTCGGGAGCAACTTCCGTTCAGCCCTTTTAAAAGTGTACCTTGGGGAGATCACTGCTGACCAGCGCGCAGGGGCCTCGGTAGCACCCGCAGCTCTGTCGTCGGCCTGCTGCAAGATCTTGGGCCAGTCTCTCCCCCGCTGTGAGCCGGTTTCCCCACCTGCCGCACCATCTCTGACCTCCACCTGTAACGTCGGGTGGGTCTCTGGGAGGTTCGGAGGGGCCAGGTATGGGGTAGCTGCTTTGGGCGTGTGAGAGTGTTCCTGGGCTTTGAGTTGGGATCCTCTGCCTTGTGAGGAGGTCACATGGTGGCAGGTTCTGTGGCCGTTCAGAAGGGCACCCCGGGGTGGAAGTGCTTCCAGAAGAGCAGAGGCCCCTCCAGGAGGGAGCTTTACTATGTGTTGAGTTTCCACAGAATGCAAAAAAAGGTTTGCTGCCTCTTTCTCCTTTTTTCAGTTTTCCGGAATCATGTTAATGAGCGTCTATTCCTTTTGCAACAGAAAAACAAAATTTGAATTACAAAACTAACCACCTGGCCAGAGTGAAACTGACCCGCCCAGATTCTCACTGCATGTCTTCCCCAAAGGAGAGATGTTAACTCGGGGCACAGGCGGTCACAGTGAGGGCAGCACCGTCGTCCTGGTGCATTTTGGCCATTTAAAAGGAGTAGAGGCCACTTAGGGGGAGGTGGTGCTCTGATGTGGGGTGCCCCCCCCCGCCCCACCAAGAGGCGGGAGGCAGAGCCTGTCCTTACGTCTGGACATCTGGACGCACGTTAGGGATGTTCCGAGTCTGATGCCTGGAAACGAATCTGTAGGGAAAGCGGACCTCTGTTTTGTCGTCACGCTAGAGCCAGGCCGTTATTTTGCCGTTCCAGACACCGCCCTCGTCCATGACAGACCCCATGTAGCGGATGTACGTCTGGCAATGGCTGGCTTTTCCGGAACCGACTTGGCGATCACCCTGGTGTTGGCGGTTGCCTTTTGTGAGGACCTACTGTGTGTGCCGGCCAAGCTCTTGGGAATTCCGTGTTCATTCATTTGCTCTGATGTCAGCTTGAGGCGGTAGGTGTAAACGGCCCCTTTTTAAGATACAAAACTGAGGCTCAGAGAGGCCAGTTTCCTGAAGACCACACAGCCCGGAAGGTTCTCTGTGGCCTGTTCATGGGCTCCTCCCCAGGGCTAGCAGGTCTGCCACTAGAGGCTCTGTCGACTTGAGCTCACCTGCACCCTGGCCGCACTGCCTGCCCTGGTAGCCGTCGGCTCCCCAAGTCCTTACTGGAGCTGTTTTGGCCCAAGTGAAGTGGCAGAGCTGGGGACCTACCCCTGGTGTGTGCATCTGGCAACTCAGGGAGGCTGGAGGACGTGGACCAGAGGCTCGCTGGCCGACTTCTGACTCCTCCTGACCCATCTCGGGCCCCTCCGAGGGCTTGGGGGCCCGGCGCAGCATCGCCCAGGGCCAGGTCCCAGCGCTTCCCACGGCATCTCTGCACATACATTGAGGGGTGGTTTCTGCACGATTTGTTAGCAGCTGGCATTTGCAGGGAGGGTGTTTCTCCTACGTGTGACCTCTGAGAGAGGCCAAGTTGAATGCTGAAAACCAGTGTGGACAAGGCAGGACTGAGCCCTCTGGGGGTGCGGGTGGGCTGTGTGCCGTGGGCCTGGGCCCTGAAGCTCGGCTGATACCAGGGTTCCTGCTGGCGGCTCAGAGCCTCCTGCCCGAGGCCCGCGCTCAGCTGTGTCCACGCAGGCCCCAGCCCTGGCAAGTTGGCCAGCTGTCAGACAAGAGGCTGGGAGAAATGTCTCCAGGCACCAGAGTGCAGTGACTTGTCTTACGTCCTCGAAGTGCCCTGGGGGGTGGTTGGCAGTGGACGCGACCATCCGCTGAGCCCCACTGTGCGTGGGCACAGCACGTGCGTCGCCTCTCATGACGCGTGTGAATCTGAGGGGTGGCCTCACTGTCCCTTTATTACAGATGAGGAGACTGAGGCTCAGAGACGTGAAAGGGCTTGTCCAGGGTCACGGGACAGAGCTGAGATGGGAACCCAGCGGTCTTCAGCCACGCTGTAGATGGACGCAGGAATGTTCCGCAGGGCAGGGGCAAGGAGGGGCCGGGGTGAGGTGGGGGTCAGCCTCCGGGGCATCCTGCTGGGCCCGGTGCTGGTGCCAACAGACTCTGCCAACCTCCCTGGGCCAGAAGCTTCCAGAGGACAGAACCGCCTCTAGTCAAAGAGACACCAGATGGCCTGGGCCAGCGCTGCCATCCAGGTGGCCACATCATGGGGCACGGGCTGTGAGCAGTGCCGGCACCCGGGTGATTCTGGGGCTGGGAGAAGGGAGCATTGTTATGAGCCAGCCTTGGGTCTGGGACTTTTACTCTTGTCACCTGTAATGTCACAGCCCTACGAGGTGGACAGGCTGTCCCACATCACAGGGTAGGAAACTGGGCCAGAGAGGGCAGTCCTGTGCCTGGAGCCACACAGCAAACAGAGGCAGCAGGTGTGGCTGACTCCCCCTCACTCCCACTCCCCCACAACCTGCCTCATAGATCCTGGAATATGGGGGGCTGCCGTTCGGGGTTCACTAGTGACCCTGAGACAGGCTGAGGCCCCTGGCCACCCTTCCAGCACACAATGTGGGCCGGCCCATCGAGAGAGGGCAGGCTTAGGAGGCTCAAGCCGCCCCTCGGGGGCGCGATGCACTCCCAGGAGAGCTTCAGAGGCTCCGAGGGCAGGTGACGCGCCATGTCCGACCGGAGCACGCAGGCATGGGGAGCAGGCCGAGGGCGCTGGTGTTGCCAGGTGCCTCTTTGTGCCAGGTGCCGGACCAGGGAGGCCAGAGGGCACTCAGCCTGGTGGTTCTGTGGTTGCTGTTGGGCACGTGGGTGAAAGGATCCGGGGGCACTGAGTGTCCCGGAGAGAGGGCATCCTGTAAACGCTGCCGTGGGGTCAGACGTGGGGGATGCTCCCTGGCCTCAGCACGGTCCCGTGGCCGGCTGTCCCAGTGAGTTTTCTAGCCATGGCCACGTGTGGCTCCTGTGACTTTCAGGTATCCAGCCAGGGCCCCAGAGCCGCCCCTGCCCCTGCAGCAGGAGCTCCACTCACCCATCAGGATAGAAACCCTGTCCCCGCCGGGTGCGTGCAGCGGGCGTGGGGCAGCCTGCGGAGCAGCCGGCATCCACCTCCCCTTGCTCTCCTCTGCTGAGCGTGGCCTTCTGCTGTTTCCCGTCCCGCAGCTCCTGTGCCCTGGAAGCCTGATTTCTGACGCCAGCGTCAGCTAGAGGAATATCGACCTAGGCTATCTGCAAAAGGGGGGCCTCAGCGGCTGGGCCTGTGGGGTTCAGCGTGCCGCCCACAGTAGTGCCCCTCTTGAGCGCCAGCTGGGCTGTGCTCGCCGTCCAGAGGGAAGAGAGGGGGTGGGAGTGCCGTCGGCTCCCCCGTGCTGTTGGAGGGTCCCTGGTCTGTGGTCTCTCCTGGGTGGGCCCCAGAGCTGTTGCCCCATCGCCCAGGTGAGGTCACTGGAGCTACCCCAGCCCAGGTGCCGCCCGGGAGGGGCCGTCAGAGGGATCCTCACCGGGCAGCGGGGATTTGTTCAGCCCATCGCACTGTCGGGAGAGACAGGGAGGGAGTCCAGCCGTCCAGGCAGGGCTGCGCGGCCTCAAGGCCATCCTTTCTTAATGGGGTGGCGGGGGGGGGGGTAGGTGCTCCCCGCAACGTAACAGGATGGTGACGTGCTCACCAGAAGCCCGTGCAGGCTCCGTGCGGTGGTGGCAGCCAGGCCTGGGCTGACCTCCTGGCCCCTAGCTTCTCTCGGAACCTGCACAATGCTCTGGGCCGCAGACCTGGTGGTCCCCGTACTACAGTCGGGGAACCTGAGGCCGCGAGAGGCGCTGGGCAGCGTGTATGGGGGAGGCACCCAGAGCTGCGTGACTCGGGGTCCTGAGGCCATGCCACGTGTAGACAGGGTGCAGTGGGCTTCCAGGTTCCCGTCTCCGTTTCCAGAAGGTGGGGTCTTGCTGCCAGCTCGACCCAGCGTCCGGGGCGGGGGGCTCGAGCACATCCTTGGGAAGCCGCCAGCAGGTCCCTTCTAGCCTCTGAGCACCTGACGAGTCCCACGCGTGTCCCAGAGGCCCTGCTGCCGAGGAGGGCGCTGAGCCGCCTGGCGGTACCTGAAGAGACTCAGCCCGACGGCTCCCTGCCCGGCGCCCGCGCAGCTCTCACCCGTCCGCAGGGAGCTCAGCCCTGGTCCCCAGGTGACAGGGGCGCGCTCCTGAGAGGACCGGCATCTGTGGGAGCCGCACACCTGCGCCTGGCGCAGGCAGGAGAGCGTGGGGTCACCAGCACGCTCCCGGGGCCTTGGCGCCCGGACCCACCTTCCTCCCGGCCACCCCGTCACACGGGGCCTGGGGCAGAGGCCTGAGAAAGGAGCGGGGCCTGGGTAGCTGCCCTGACTTTCCTGTGAGTCCAGCCGAGGCCCAGCAGAATTCCCGGTCATGGAGGCTCAGACCTCCGTCTGGATTTGCTGTTTTGTTGTCACCGATGACGAGCCATCCCTGCTTTGGGAGAGCCTGTGCGCCTTCGGCGGCCGGAGCCCGGGGCAGGGCTTCTGGGCCTGTGCTTAGCCTTCGGGGCCTTGGTGTGCACGGTTGCTCGGTCCTAGGGTAAGCCCTCACTGGCTCATTCGGGAAAGACCCAGAGTCACGTCTGCACTTTCTGTTCCTAGGTATTGGGCATTGTTCGACGAGCGAATGGGGACGTTTCCATGCCTCCTGGGTGCCGGGCACCGTGCTAGCCCTGAGGGTCACACCGCTGCCTAAGAGGTGGCTCCTGCCGCGGAGCTACCTGCCTGTGGGGAGACGGAGCGCGAGCGTCCATGAGCTGATTTCAAGGGACCCCCAGCCTACCGCTAGAGCTGACCTATGGCTCCTGGTCCAGGAGGCCGCCCTGGGGGGGTGACCTAAAGGATGGGTAGGAATTAGGCCTTTGATGGCAGGCCAACATTCTGGCCCCAGGGAATGGTGGGTGCCAGGGCAGGGCCGGGGTGAAGGGGGCAGGGGTGCCATGAAGAGGCGACCTCGGTCTGCCAGGAGCAGGCCCCTCGAGTCTCGCCAGCCCCCTTCCTCTGCAGACGCTGGAGGTTGTGCGTGGCTGGGCTGCAGGGGAGCCAGCGGTCGGGGTTTGAGTGTAAGTCCAGCACCAGGGGTGGCAGTGGGGCAACCAGACGGTCAGAAGAGGTTTTCTTTGCGGTCCTTCGCCTCTAAGGCCCTTAACCTCTGGGCGCCGAGGCAGCTCGTCGGCAGCACGCAGCAGGCTAGGCCCATCTGCAGGTGCGGCATGAGGGGGTAAATGAGCGGTGTGGGGAGAGGCCACACTGAGCCCCCCCTCCGTGCTCGGGCCGTGAGCCACCAGACCTGCTGAGCTGACTCCTTGGCCACTTTATTTCTTGCAGAACATGGCTGGTCCCAGAGCACCCCCAAGAAAGTGCACACCTGTCGTGGCCTTCAAAAGACGCTCCAGGACCACACGGCCAGGTGGATGGTGTTTGCCCTGCATCTGGGTGGTGAGGCAGCCCAGGAGGTGAGCAGCCTGGCCGGGAGGGGAACATGGACCCGGTCCTGGGAGACCCCAGCACCAGCCCCTTCCTCGCAGGCCCCAACCTGCAGCCAGCCGGGCCCACCCTGCCCAGAGTTCCCTAGGGCCGGGCTCGGCCTGGCCCCCGGCAGGTGGAAGAGATCCCACTCCGCCACCAGAAGTGAGGGAGTAGAGCAAAGGATTCCCTGTCCACTCTGGTCCCGCCAAGCCCCGCACCTGCCCTGTGGCCCGATTACGGCGCTGGCCGGCTGGCCTCCTGGATGCAGATGGAATCAGGGAGGCCCCACCCAGTTCATTGGCACAGAGACTCCCCTGAACCAGCTCTGTGCTGTCAGCGCCCACGGCCCCCAGCCCACCTCTGACAAGCTGTCCAGCTGGGTGGGCTTCTTTGGTGCCCTGAGCCTCGGTTTACCCGTCTGTAAGACTTAGGCAGGAATACCTCCTAGCAGAGTTTGGGGGTGCACAGCCTAGAACACCCGTGGCTTCGGTGAGGGCCTGGGGGTGGGACACAGCCTTTGCCCCTGAGAAGCAGCAGGGGTTTATAACCCACCGAAAGACAGAAAACTCCCCAACGTGGCGCTCTCCTGGCCTCCTCTTCCTTCGCCGGAGCTCAGCAGGGCCCGGCCTCATCTATTCGTTACTTTGGGTTTATTGTGCTGGGTGCTGAGTGAGAGGAAGGGGTGGGTCGAGGCAAAGCCAGCTCCTGCCCCATGCAGCATGGGGACTTGCGGCAGCCTTTGCTCCAAGTGGCCAGGGGGCTTTGTTAGCAGCATCTCTGAGGCAGCCAGGAGGGTTTCAGTGGCCCAGGAACCCAGGCCTGCTGTGGCCACGTGGCTTCGGGTCAATTTCACAGGCTTGGGGAGGGCGTGGAGGTGGCCCTGTTAGCAAGGACGCTGACAGAGGTGGCTGAGTAGGGAGAGGCGACCGCTCTGAGGCCTCAGGATCTTAGCAGCTCTACGGGTGGTCGTGGGTCTGTTTGCACATCACCGGGACAGGGTGCCCACCTGCCGGGGGGTATTCCAGACCCCCGAGGTTCTCTGTCAGTGTTACGAAGCGTCTCCTGGGACAGCATCTGAGGGCTCATGGGAATGACCACACTGTAGCAGAAGACTGAGCCACAGCCTAGGGTCAGACTGCCGGGCCCCAGCCTCACCCCACCTTCCCTGCCGTGTGATCGTAGGGAAGCCATGGCCCCTGCCTGGGGTTCTGTTTTCTCATTTGCAAAAACGGTGTCCCTACTTCTCCCTGCCTCCTTACCAGACACCAAAAGCAGAAGGGGATGCCAAACCTGGCTGAGAAGCGGGGGTCTGGCTCGGGGCCAGTACAGCCCACCACTTGCAGAGATGAAGCCTGCTACGCACACGGCCCTCACCAGTCGTATAGGCAGGGAGGGGACTAAGGCGTTATTTGTTTTCTTTTTTGTTTATGTCATGCCACATTAGAAATATATATGTGAAGCGGCTTAGAGCAACGTTGACAATGCAGAAGGGTAAAAATAAACAGCCGAGGAAATTGGGGCAAATGGAAAACCGCAGGTAGGCCTAGAGAATCCGTGTCATGTAGGCACCTCCCAGTTCTGTCAGTTCAGCTCTGAGCTTCCTAGCAGCCAAAGCAAAGAGGGAAAGACTATCCCTTGCAGGAAGTGCTGTTTAGGGAGTCCTGTCTCAGCACAGTGATGCTGAGAGAGAGCTGCCTGGTGCAGACACTCAGGGTTACCCCAGAGGCCCCAGTGAGGCCGGGCAGAAAGAGAGGGAGGGAACTCCCTCATGCTCAGCACAGCTGCACCCCTCCATCAGCCTGAGCATCTCACACCTTGTTTCGTTTAGTTCTCCCAAACCCTAGAAACCTAGGTTGAGAGAGCGGCAGTGAGGACCCCCAGCCCTCTCTGAGCCTGACTTTGACCTTGTGTCTCTCCATCCCCCAGATCTACATTCTTGCAGCCACACCTGCTGCCCCTTGGAGAAGGTGACCCCAGAAAACCAGGGTGTTTCAGCCCCAGTGTTTTGGGCACAAAGTCACATTGATGCAATGGTCTCCTGGCCGGTAACGTCCCCCTGCGAGGCTCTGAGTGACCCCTGAGCTGTGCTGGGCCTCGTGGAGTCTTAGGGCAGGGTGGGCCAGAGCCAGCAGGGTACAGATGCAGGGCGTGCACCCCGCACACACCCGGGGGCTCCTTCCCAAGACTTACCCAGCACCTCTCTCTGCTCCCAGGTCTCACCCCTTCTTCCCGGCACCCTGGTCCCTGGCTGACATCTGGAGCTTGGACGACCGTGCCACCCTCAGGTCAGCGCAGCGTTTCGGATGTTGGAAACCAGAGCTCCCCACCCCCTCCCTCCAGACGCCACCCTGGGCTGGGCATGCCTGAAAGGACACACGCACATGTGTCACACACGCATGTGCGCACACGCCCACACGGCCTCTGGAGGATCGCTGGGCGGGTACTTCTCGCACATTTGCTCAGGCTCAGCTGCGGGCGCTCCCCCCGCGGCTCTGCCCTCCCACCAGCCTCTTTCTGCGGTCGAAGGACCAGGGTCAGTAAGGAGTCAGGGGCTCGCCCAGGTCTCACCCCAGGAAGCTGGACCCGTGACATCTTCCCGGCTCCCCCTGCACATAAGTTGAACGAAGCCCCCTTTGCAAGGAGGCAGCCATCACAGGGCTCCGTGGTGGGAGGGCTTGGGCCAAGCGCTGGGGACCAGTGACTACCGGGCAGAGCTCAGGGGCTCGGCAGGTGAGGAGGTCCCAGCCTGCCCCTCCGCCTCGTGCCCTGATGGGGCTGCGGTGCTCAGAGTCTGCTGGGCCCCCCGCCCCCAAGCGCCAGCCTGCCGTGCAGACTGTCAGGCCCACTTGGCTGCTTGCAGCCTCCTGGGGAGTCTGTGGGGCCGTGAGGGTCGGGGCCAGACTGGCGGCGTCTCCCTCCCCTCTGTTGCCATGGCCAGGGGCAGACCTGCCTCCCAGGGCTGTGTGGAGAGGACCCGGGACCCCTCTGCCATCTGGGTCTCATGTGTTTACAGGTCCAGCTTGCCCGCCAGACTCCGCAGACACCGCCCCGGGGCTTTTGTGTCTGCACGCAGGGCATGCGCCAGCCGGTGCCCGAGGGTGGGGTGGGACGCGGGTAGGGAGGGGGGAGGTCCCCCCGGGGACATCAGGGACAGAGGGGAAAGGGGGGCATGAAGGGGTATAGCATGGGAAAGGAAGAACAGAGTAGAGGCAGAGAGCAGGGCTGGGCACAGGGAGAAAGGAGACCCAGCAGAGACTGACCGCGCGGCTGTGTCTGGGAAGACAGGGCCTTCCGGGCTTTGCTCAAGGCCGTCTAGCGCAGGTGCTTTTCTCGGCGCCCGCCGGGAGATCCCCTCAACGTCCCACGGGCAGCGGCAGCCTCCTGGGTCCAGATGAAACGTAGGCACTGAGAGGTGCATCTCTCACACAGGCTCGGGCACCCGAGTGTGAACCGGGGACCGAGCCCCAGGCCCTGACGGACACACGCAGGAGGGCACGTCCCCAGGAGTGGGGAGGGGCTCCCGGGCCAGGGCGCTGGTGGCTGTGTGAAGTGGCCGAGGTCCAGGACATACCGTGCGACGGATGGGAGATGGGGCCGGTGCGCACAGTTGGGGCTCACTCAGTGCTCGTCCAGCGCCTGAGGAACCGCCAGGGCGACCACACAGCTCGGTCACCGCGAGGACGAGCGCGTGCCCAGGGCTGGCGGGGAGGGCTGCCCCCTCCATGTGTGCACACCCTCCTCGTTCCGCCTGGGACCATCCTGTGCACCCAGAAATGGGAGCTCGGGGGCTGGGAGCAGCCCAGCTCCGGCCTCGTCTGGGGTTCTGGAGGTTCTTTGGGGGCCAGGCGAGCCCTTTGGGCTGCTGGCTTGGGCTGGGGGAGCAGTGAAGGGTTAGGGGGACAGTGACTCACTTGGTGGGGGTTGTTTTTGCACCGACTCGTAATTGTTCTCCTGTGAGTCTGCCCGGACTCGGCCCAGCACGGGAGAGGTCTGGGCCTGGGCGGCGCCCCAGCCTCTTTCCCTGCCCCGGTGCCCTGGTGCCTCACCCACTTTGGGCAGCAGACGGGAGCCACGTGTGCCCAGTCAGCAACCCGTGCTGGCCAGTTTTCTGAAGGGAATTGTCCCTGTCCTCCCTGACGCCCTGGGTTCCTGGGATAGAGGCTACCCCGTTCGTTCTTTAGGAGTTGGCGCGAATGTGGGTTCACGGGAAATCAAGGCTTGGGCGGTGGGCCCCCATCGCCCCATGGCAGAGCCACGTTCAGAAGCTGTATCTGCTGGGCCTAATACGGCCCCGTGTGTAGGGCCAGAGCCTGGAGAAGGGGCCCCACGGCGATGCCAAGACGTGACCCCCATCTGCTCTGCAGATGCACACGTGGTACCTAATCGTTTCACCCGTGGACAAAGGGGGCCTCCAAGCCTAAGGGGCAGGAGTTTGTTCTAACATCAAACATCCAAGTGTCCTTTATTTAACCAGACAGAAAAATTAAGGCCCTAAATACCTGGCACTTGGTCTTTTTTGGTCCCGGTGAAGACACTGACAAAACGCAGAAGGCCGGCTTCCGCTCAGGTCTTAGCTGTTGGCGCTGAGCAGTGCTCTCTGGCTGGGTGCAGTGGACCCCGGACGGGAGGAGGACAGGGGCAGGGATGCCCACCCTGAAAGCCACACCTGGACCAGGTGACTTGGATTGGTTGGCTCTTGTGAAGCACTTTCTGTCCTGTGGGCCGGGCCCCGAGCCCACGCTCTTCCCGCACAGGTCAGTCTTCACGACAGCCCTGCCAACGGGCATCTTTCAGTGCCACTTTCCTATGGGGGCTGAGGCTCAGGGAGGTCAAGGGCCAGCCCCGGGCCACTGAGCCAGGAGCGAGCTCCCCAGCAGGGGAGGTGGAAACACCTCCGGGCTCTGGGAATGCGTGGCGTCCCCGAGGTGTCGGGGCTGCCACACATCCTGAGAGGCCGTCTCCCTGGGGGGCAGGCTGAGCGGGGGCTGGGGGAGGGCTGGGATGGCCCCTGGCGTGGACTAGAGGGTTTATAAGGGGTCTCCCTGGTGGAGTGAAGCCAAGAGGCCCTCAGACCCAGTGACGCCGGGGCTGCTGCCCGTGCAGCCCGGGTTTCCTGCCCCGGCCTGAGCTCAGCTGGGTACTTGCCTTCAGACGTTTCCCCTGTCAGAGGCCTTGTTCCCCAGAAGCTCAGCTGTGTCCAGCCCTGGCTGGGGAAAGAGCAGGCTCCCACTCTGTCCCCCGGGCCCGGCTCTGAGCTGCCCTTCTCCAAGAACACGGTGCCCGCTCAGCCTGGCTGGCCTGGGAGAACTGGGGAGCCAGAAGGCCCTTGGCCGTTCACCCTGAGGAAGGGAAATTGAGTGTCTCAGGTGGGGGCTCCCTGGGGTTACCCAGGACAGGGGGCTCTGCTCTCTCCTGGTAGCTCCGTGACCTCAGGCAGGTAGGTGGAGACGTCTCTGGGTCTTCGTTCCCTCATTCCTGTAACGCCAGGCAGGCGGACGATGGCTGTGCTGGCGGTGTGACTGTGGGGAAATAACTTAGCCTCTCTGTGTTCATTCCCTCACCCCCAGATCAGGTTGTAACGAGGACTGACGGAGCTACCCAGTGCGATGGGCTTGGGTCAGTGCGTGGAGCGTTCCGGGGGACAGGGTGTTTGCCCTTCCCCGGTTTCCGACGGGGAGTGTGTGCCCCAGGAAGTGCTACTATGTGTATTTGCAGCAGTATCGGGCCAACAGGGATTCGAACCCCGAGCCCTGTGGCTGGGATGCTCGCTCTTCCCCACTGAGCTCCCCACCCCCGTGGGGCAGCCCGCAAGGAGCAGCCACTCCTGGGAGAGGTCTTCGGTGAGGACGGTTGTTTGGTTCATGCCTGGGGAGTTGTCAGTACAGCTGTGGTCACACAAGCGAGGGGGACAGTGGCTCCAGCGCTCCGTGCCACGCTGAGTCACCAAGGCTCCCCCACCCTTTAGAAAAGGCACTGGCTCCCCCCTAATTCCACTGTCTTGTTCCTTGACCCAGGCCCCGCACCGGCTCCTGACCTGCCCGTCTCCGTCAGAGCGCAAGGCCCAGCTGTGCCCCATGGTGCGTGAGTAGCATCTCCGCTGACGGTTGCTTTTCGAGGGCCCCACTGCTGCCCGCGGCCTGGGTCAGTGCACGGCGACCCCCTGGGCCTGTCTACCCGTCTTTCAAGTGGGATTGGTCTCGATCCTGGGTTTTCGCCCTGCACAGGCTGGGAGGGATGGCCGTGGCTGGACCCAGAGCGTTGCCTCTGGTCTCCGCCTTACATCTGGGGTTCTGAGTGAGATGCTGTCTGCTGGGGCCGTGCGGAGGGGGCTCCCCAGAGGGGGTGTGAGGCATGCAAGCAGGACAGGAGTCTTGAGGCTTGGGAAGTGGCCGGTGCTGCAGGGGGTCGGGAAGGCCCTGGCCCTGCATCCCTGGGGTGGGTCTTCCCCGTGTCCCTCGGCAGCCGCCCCTGTGCCCCCTGCACTGGACAGGAAGGAGGTGCCGGCCTGGGCCATGGGGTGGGCTGTGCTGGGACGGCCCCAGAACACAGGACGGCGCCTCGGGCCACCTGGTCGAGGCTGCCCCGCTCTCAGGCCAGCGAGGACACATACCCCGTCAGTCAGGAGGGCATCAGGGCTGGTGTCTCGGACATAAGCCTTCCCAGGGACCGCCCGGAGCCCCCCGAAGGGCTGACAGGGCTTCTGGCAGCGGGGTGATTGGCAGCTCGGGCGCGAGGACGGTTCTGAAGAGGGTGCTGCCTGTGCCTCTCCCTGGCCCGGCCCTCCAGGCGGGGCTGCTTCCCAGGTGGACTTCCTCATCCTGCCAGGCCGCCCTGCCCGCCTCGCCGCCTTTGTCTTCCCGGCACCATCCGCCCTCTTGTGTGTGAGGCTGAGGCCCGGCGCAGGGAGGGGACCGCTGCCCTCTGGCCCCGCGTGGCCTTGGCCGTGGCCACCCCGGGCTTGGCACCCGCCGACGTCTCGATGAGGCATCTGGGAACCCCGACCCTGCTGCCCCAGACCTCCCCGCTGCAGACCATCCCCAGGAGAGCCGTTGTGAAAGCCGCACCCCCGGAGGGAGTCCCTGGCGGCCGGTGTGGACAGTTCTAGAAATGACGGGGCGGGGGGAGTGGACCCCCGGACACGCCGCGCACGGAGGCAGCCCCGGGCCTCTGCCGGCCTTCTCACCCCCTTTCCTGCCTGAGGGCCTCGGGGCTCCGGGCCGGGCTCCGGGGCTCCCGGTGTTCAGTCGGGCTTCCAGTGCCCCCTGTCTTTAGGAAGCAGGGGCGGGGGCTTCCTGGGGGAGGCGAGCTCCCTGCGGAGCGAGGCGAGGCGGCGGCGCTCTGCAGCTGCGCTTCCCCTGGGGCCTGGGCCGCAGAGCGGGGTGAGCCTCAACGCCCCCGCAGACCAGACCCTGCGACCTCAGGCCCCCAGAGCGCTGGCCAGGCCGGGAGCACCGGCGCCTCCATCAGCGCGGAGCCCTCTGCCTCCTGCCGCGCCCGACAGCTCCCGGCGATCGCAGGGGAAGCGGCGCGCGGAGCAGCCCCGGGGCGTCCAGGGAGTCCTGGCTGCAGGGCCTGGAGGGCGGTCGAGAGGAGACGCCACTGCCCCAGGAGCCAGCCCAGGGCAGGGCCCCGGCGGCCGTGGCAGGTGGACGGGGAGCCGCCGGCGCCAGCGCTCGCCGGCAGGACCCCGCGACAAGGTCCTCCGAGGGCCGCCCGTGTGCTCTCTGGAGGAGGTTCACGGAAACGTCCGCGTAAAGAAGCAGGGGTTTTGAGGAAAGTGCGTGGTTTCGCAGGGACTGTGCCGGTTTCTCTGGCAGCATGGGGCGTGCCAGGTGGACTGAGGGCAAGTTCTGCCCTGTGTTCTCTGGGTGACCAAGGTCAGGTCCTCGCTGGACAGCACACATGTAGAAGAGCGCACAGTAGGGCCTCAGGAGCGGCGGGGCGGCTTCCCCAGACACCTATGGCCCAGCCAAGCCTTCCAGGCTGGGACAGTCACGGGACGAGGCCCAGGTTTTTCCCGGACAGCCTCGCCTCTCGCAGTTCCCGGAGAGAACATTCCGTCACCAGGAAGTGGGGTTTGCTCAGCTCCCCCGTCCCGGCCCGGGGAAACCCAGCCAAGGACGGGATGGTGTAATGCCCAGACCAGAGCCACGGGTCCACATGCCGGGCCAGGCCCAGAGCCCCCCGGGGGGCCCGGGAGCCCCGCAGCAGAAGGGCCCTCCTGAGGGGCTGCTGCCAGGTGGGGCTGCCCCAGAACACGGTCTCACACCGGGCGTTTTTAATGACGTGGTTGCAGTTGGCCCCCCGTCTCCCTCCCTCTCCTCTCGCCTCGTGACCCAGAATGCGGCTTGAACTGAGGATACTTTCAGATGAATACGCGCCTTTGAGGCTAAAACTGTGCCTAATGCTTAAGCAGCAGATGGAGACACCCACAGGCTCAGAAAGGGCTCTGCCTGCTGGCTCTTCCCTCTGGACTCTGAGCAAGCCCTGCCGCGGTGAAGAGCAGCTTCTCCTGGTGATCCCCCCCTCCCCCCACCTGGCGCAGAGGCACCTGGACCTTCCCCCCGACAGCCCTGGCATCCTTGCCCTACTTTACAGAGGAAGCGGCGGAGGCCAGAGGTGCTGATTAACTTTGCCCGAGGCCCATCGCTGGCTGGGGCCAAAGCAGGGGTCAGAACTATGGCCTGGCAGCCCCCAGAACCATCTATCCCCACCCCCACCCCATGCCCATGGCCCCCATGGGTGCAGGTATGTCTGTAGAGCAGGGCTGGATCCCGTTGCCTGGGCCATCCGGGCCTCCCCGGCCAGCACCAGGCCCCCAGCTTCCTGGATGCTAGGACTCTTGTGGGCTTTCAGACTCACACATCTGTGGGCAGTGACACTCGGCCCCCGGTACGTGTCTGGCCCCTTTCCTGGGGAGTGGACATTTCCCATGCCTGGCCACCTTCCACCTATGAGCTTGGAGCTCTCTGGGGACAGGAGAGCAGGGAGCCAGGGGCGGGGCACAGACTCCCGGGATGGGAGACCCCGACCCAGAGCACACAGGCGTCTGTCTCGGGGAGGCTGGGCAGGAAGGGAACCAACAAGAGAGCACCTTGGGCCCCTGGGAAAGAAGGCAGGCCTGGGGTGGACCCCAGGGGGCTGGCGCAGGGGTTCCTGTCTGGAGGCACCACTTCCCCACCTGCGTGGCCTGCGCCGCCTAGAGGTGTGCAGGGCCATGGGAAGAGCCTGGGGTCAGAAATCCGGCTTCCAGTTCTAGTTTTGCCCCTCTGTCCCTGAGGGGCGCTCTTGGGGGCAATGAAGCCACTGGGCCCCGTGCTCAGCTGAGCTGTTGGAACCTGAGGCAAAAGGAGGAGTTAGTAACCATCCGTTGTGCCCTTATTTAAGTTTGATATCCTTATATCATGGGCCTTTTTGCATTTTTAAAAAATTTTGTATCGAAACCTTTGTCTTGATTCCTGAGTTTTGGTGCCCCATTCAGTGTGTGCCCGGCCGTGCCCGGCCCTGCCCAGCGCATGATGGGCGCACAGCCCCTGCCCGGCCGGAGCTGGCCTCTGCCCGGTGCGCACGTCTCGTTAACTTTATGGGCCGTGTTCGCACGGAGACCCGGCCCCCGGATGCCACCCCCGTGCCTTTTTTCCCAGACTCCATTGTTGGCACGGCTTGCCGAGCAGACACACTGGCCGCTTTATGGGGAGAAACCTAATCGGGGCAGCAGTGGGGGGGCAGCCATGGGGGGGTCCCGGCTCCCGGTGGCCCCAAGCCAAGCCCGAGGTGACTGCAGGGTGACACCGTCTGTCTGCCTCGCTCGCTCCAGACATCCGCCTGGCCCTGAAAAGGCCACCTGCCCACTGAGGCCTCCCACACACCTGTCCCCGGCTGGCCTGGCTCCTCCCAGCCCGGGCCTGCCCGGCGCCCTGCCCACAGGCAGACACTGGGGACTGGGGCTGAGCCGGCGGTGGCAGATGGCAGGGCGGCTACCGACTGCCCGCTCCCCGCAGCCCTGCTCAGGGAGCCTCTTCACGCCGCATTGCCTGCTCCTGCCACCGCCCCGTCCAGGCTGACTGGGAAGGGTCCCTTTGGAGCTCTCAGACCCCTGCCATCCCGCCGGAAGAAGGGAGGTCTCTGCCGTCCCTCCCTGGGCCAAGACCCGTGGTCGCTTCTAGGACCGTGGGGCAGGAGGGCCAGCAAGTCACGTCCCCTGGCACGTGGGATTGGGGCCACTTCCCAGCTCAGAAATGTCTCCACGATCAGGTCACAGACCCAGAAATGTCAGGGCTCCTTCATCCCCCCAAACCTGGGTTGCTGGCTAAAGGAAGAGCCAGCTTGTGTCGGAGCTGTGCCTTGGTGGATAAAGCCAGAGTTCAGGGGACCCTGCTGGGGGTACGGTATCTGCCGCCTGGTCACCTGGATAGGCTGTGAATGTGTAGCAGCCCGCCTGGCCCTCATGGAGGGAGAAAGTCCCCACCGTCCGTGGGCACCTTCACGGGCACCGCTCACGTCAGCTACACGGCTGCCGTGGGTCTGGGTGTCCAGGCGTGAGGCCTGGAGCCTAGGAGCGCAAGGCCCAGTCCCAGAACCAGGGCAGAGCTAGGATTCGTCTGGGCACCACTGCCCTCCCGATGGGCAGTAAGAGACAGGCACGTGTGTGGGGAGCACAGGGTCTTCATGGCAAGGAGAGGAACAATGGGACGGTCCCTCCTGGCACAGGACAGGCCAGGGCAAGGGCCGAGAGGTGCGGGGAGCGGGGGGCTGGCAGACGGGTGGGGAGGGTGGGGGAGGGCTGCCCAGGGCATTTTCCTGCTCTGGGAGGCTGGAGGGGGACGTGAGGGGAGCCAGGCTGGGCGGGGCGCAGAGGCACGGCAGCACAGAGACGTGAGCCCTGGCGTTGGACAGTCTGGCCTCTGGAGCGCTGAGGGAGAGGGGCCAGGACAGGACCACCGCAGCCAGATGGGCTAATCTTCCCGTCCCTGTTAGTGGCCGGGAACACTGAGACTCAGTGGTTGGCCCGTGGCAGGGATGGACAGACCCAAGTAGGTCTGGCTCCAAGTCCAGCGTCTCGGGCTCAGCCTCAGAGGCTCTGCAGCTGGCCGGCAGGCCGGCTGTGTGCTCGTGTTACACCTGTGTCCCTTCCCTTGTGCTGGTCCCGGGAGGGCACCTGGCCGGAATGGGCCGGAGCCAGGTGGGGTTGCAATTCACTGAGTGAGCCCTGGCTGAGGCCTCAGAGACTGGGTCCTGGGCGCCCCTTCCCCGGGGCTTCTGCTCTCGGGACGATCCCAGACCTCGCTTGCCCCGGGGCAGGAGCGTCAGCCTGTCGGGGGCCTCCGCTGTGAAGTGGGGGGTCTGGCTCCTCCTCCCGGGTCCCTCTAAGTGCCAGGTGCACAGGAGGTGGGCACACGTCCCTTCTCCCCTGGGCGCCCCACCCTCCAGGCCCCAGAGCGTCGGTGTGAGCCTGCTGGGGCGCTGGCCACCCAGCACGGGAACGCCGGCGGCCCTGGCCGTTCAAGGACAAGGCCTGGGTCTTGTTCACCTCTGACCCAGCATCGTCCAGCACAGGCAGCCACAGAGGCCGTTCTCTCCGGGCCTCTGCACAGGGTGTGTCCCCAGGCGAGAGGCCGTGGTGAGACAGGCTGGGCTGAAATGCGGGACCTGAAGCAGGCGGCCAGGCGAGTCCAGGAAGGAGGCACGGAGCGGCCGCTGGAGGGGCATAGCTGCGGCTCTTCCAAACCTGACGCCTGTGACTTTCTTCTAAACCCCAAACAGGTCAAGAAGTGGCACTGAGATGGGAGCTTCTATCCGAGGCCAGCCTTACTCAATGGTGAGCCGAGCGTTAGGGCGGGGCCGTCCCCGCTCGCGGGGGCACCTCACGGCTGTCCCACTCTTCCCAGCCCAGCCAGAGCCCACAGGAGGCCTCGCCCTGGGCCCTCGTGCAGGAGACAGGCCCACCCCTGGCCTCGGTGTGGGTGCACGGCCACTCCTGCTGAATGCCCAGAGGACTGTCACAGGACACAGGACAGCACAGGTGACATCTGCGCTGCACACCCTTCCCACCATCCTTTCTCTGGGAAGTAGGGAGTCATGGGGGAGCTTGTAGTGGGGAGGGATGTGGTCAGAGCTGTGTCCCACGATGCACTTGTGACCTCAGGCTGGACGTGGCCTGAAGGAGCCGTAGTCTGCTGCAGGGTGTCTGCATGGAAGAGGAACGCGGACCCCGCCTCCCTGTGCACTGCGAGGGCCCGTCGCCCCCTTTTCTCCAGCCCTCCGCTGTGATCCTAATACACAGGCCGCTGATATCGACCTGAGACGCACACGGGTGAGTCTGGCCTGGAACAGAAAGGCTGAATGAGGGGAACCAGTCACATCTGCTTCTCCCAGGCTGGGCTGGGGGTCGGGGTGCTTGTGTTGACAGCCAGGGAGGACCGGGTGTGTGTGTGTGTGTGTGTGTGTGTGTGTGTGTGTGTGTGTGTGTGCGCCAGTCAGTCTCCCCCCTCTCTTTCCCTGCCTCTCCCTACCCCGTGGAGCCCAGCCCGGGGCTGGGCTGGGTCCCTCGTGGAGTCAGCACTGCGGGCTCTGGAGCTGAAGCCCCGGCCCAGGGGAGGGCAGGCGGGTCTGAGTAGTGGCACACGCGTGGGTTCCAGCCCAGTGTTAACTACGGGCGGCCTGGCAGCCACTCGGATCCCCTGGGAGCAGTTGCTGCAGGGACCCCGCCTCTCAGTGACGAGGTCCAGGCCCACGAGGGCAGAAGAGGCGTCGGAGAAGCACGGCGGGGAGGCCGGCCCGGCTTCGCAGCCAGCTCCACTTGCTGGGCTGTCCTGCCCCGTGCCGCCCTCAGCCTGCTGGGCCAGCGGTCGGAGCCAGGTGGCCCCTGCAGCCTGAGGCCGTTGGGGGTCTCGGGGGCTAAGTTGGGAGCCAGAGCCCGCGCTCAGGGGCCTCCTCAGGGTCACTCCGAGACATTCGGCAGCACCCTGGGCTGGGCGCCGTGTCCTCGGCCTCCCCAGCGATGAGGCTCACGGCAGCCGCTCACCCCACGGGGCGGCTGCACCAGGCTGCCCATCCACAAACACAGCCAGAAGCTGCCTGCCTGGACCACACATCGTTGCCAGGGTGGGAGTGCGTCTAAGGAAGGCCCTTGGTCACCCTCTCCTCGCCCCCCGTCCTAGAGGCTGGCTGGCTCTGCCTGGAGAGTCCTTAGGGACACCCTGGTCCTGTCCACCAGCCAAGGAGTCCAAGTGGAGGCCGGGAGACGGGACCTCGAGGCCCTCTCATGAAGATTTCATTCTGGGGCCTCAAGGAAAGACAGGGTTGCCAGTGAGCACAGGCCAGCCAGGTCTTGGGGGGCAGGCTGCGTTGGGGTGTTGCTGGCCCAACTCCCAGGTGACTGCACCTCAGTGTCCCGCGCTAGGTGTGGGCCCTGGTGTCCTCACCACTAGCGGAGGGTTCTGGGACCATTTCGTGCCCCTCGGGGTTCAGGGAGCAGCAGCTGCCCTGTTTATTGGGACTGGGCACGAGGCCCCCTCTGCAGTGGTGGGCGAGGCCACGCCGGGGAGAGCCCGAGGGCAAGCCCTGCCCCCTGCCTGGGACCCATCCGAGCCTCAGCTTCCTCGCTACGAAATGGCATCGGTGATCCTGGCTTCACCAGGCCTGTGAAGACCAAATGGCACAGACCAGCCTTTCCTGGGAGCCAGGTTCCCTTTTGGAAAGTAAGAATATTCTGTAGCCTCTCCTGAGATGGGAAAAGCCCAGGTCACCCTGGATGGTGGGACCAGACCAACCAGAGCCCACGGGGAGTGAGTCCACACCTGTCCAGTGGGTGGAGGTGTGTCCTGGGGCAGCAGGGAGCCAGGGGTGGGCGGTGCCGTCAGAGGTGGGGGCCAGGTGGGCATGCGTAGCCCCTTTTGGACATGGGTTGGCCTCTAACAGATGACAGCCTGCCTCCCAGTGTCACTGGTGCAGGAGAAGTCCCTTGGGGACACCATGGTCACTCCTATCCACTCCTAGCCAGATGGGAGTGATCCCATCACCTGTAGCGCTTTTCCAAAAGCCACATCGCACGTTTCCCTCCCTCCCTCTCTTCCCTCTTTCCTTCTCCCTCCCTGGTTGGTGGTTGTCTCCTGTGGGGCTGCTCCCAGGGTATGCGGGCCCTCTACTGACCCGCCTGCCAGTCCCCGTGCCCTCAGCGCCCCAGCACAACCCTGACCCCCATCCCCCTTATGCTCTCCTCCTTCCCCCTCCAGGAGATGCCTCTGGGAGCCACGATGTCCCTCCAGGCGCCGAGACTGACGGCCCTTTGGGGTGAGGTAGTAGGTTGTATAGTTTGGGGCTCTGCCCTGCTATGGGATAACTATACAATCTACTGTCTTTCCTGAAGTGGCTGTAATATCGACAGTGGACAGCATCCAGGACCCTGGCTGCTGGAGGGGGTGCGGTGGGCAGGGTGGGGGTGGGGACACAGCCTCAGCAGGGTGGGCGCAGTGGCTGCCGGGTGGTAAGTCTCACAGGCCTAGGTTCCACTTGCTGTGTGACCTGGGGCGGGTCCCTTGACCTCTCTGGGCTTCAGTTTCCTTATCTGTGAAAGGGGGCAGATGAGGGTTGAGCGCAGCACCGTGTGAAGTGTCCAAGGAGGGCAGGGCTCAGAGTCGACCTTTCCCTCTCCCCACGCTGCGCTGAGAGCTGATGGACCCGACGAGCAGTTTGGGCAGCCCACCCCTCCCCCGTCCACATCCCCGTGCCCCACGTCAGGCTCTTGGGCAGCCCCCAGCCTGGACTTTGCCCTCAGATGCATCCCTGTGGCCGGCACTGGGCACCGGGAGGAGTAGCCTTGGCCCCGTTGCAGCACAGCACCCCAGGGCAGTCCACGGGGTCGGCCTCGATCAGCACGTCCCCCGAGTCCACAGCCTGCCCAGCTCAGCGTCAGGCCTCTGGTCAGCGGAGGGACAGAGGCCAGGGCTCCCCTCTCCCAGGCAGGGAGTGAGAGGAATGTCCTCGAGCCCACGGCAGCCCTCGTGGGCACGAGCCCGTTCCACCCCCAGCAAGCGCAGGTGGACTGGCCAGCGTGGGGACCAAGCCGCCGTCTGCACGTCCCTCCTCCCCTGCGCCTGCCCAGCCCTCCAGCTCGGCTCTGGTGGCTGCAGACCACCAGGAGGGGCTGGGGCTGGGCCGGGGGCAGCGGCAGGACGGCGGACCCTCCCAAACCCGGGCACCGGCGGGGTGAGGTAGTAGGTTGTGTGGTTTCAGGGCAGTGATGTTGCCCCCTCGGAAGATAACTATACAACCTACTGCCTTCCCTGAGGGGCCCAGCGTCGTCCCACGGGAGGGCCGCCCCCGCGCTCTGCAGGGGACTCGGCAGATGACTTGGGGGCCTGAGCGCAGGCCAGGCGGGTGGGAGGCCGCCCTGTGCACACTCGGATCTCAATAAAAGTTGCTGTCATGGGAATCTGGAGTCTGCCCCTGTTTGTTCTGGGAGCCCAGGGGCGTGGCGTCTGCTGCCTGCCGTGGGCGGTGTGGGCGTGGCCTGATGGGGGAGCTGCCTCTGGGCCACTGGGGGTCACCGGACCCTAGTCTGCCGCCCCCACAGCCTTCGGGTCTTCCTGATGGATTCAGTCCTGGACCCCGGACCCCTGCGCAGCCTGCACCCCACTCACACCCGCTTTGAGCACAGCTGTGGGACCCAGGCCCCAGAGGCGTCACTCGGCCCGCACAGGCCCCCTTGCAGGTGGCGCGGACCCCAGTCAGCAGCCCAGAACACAGTCCAGGGCCCGGTCCCCGAGGCCACCCCAGACCCAGTGCTTGACTGGGGCCCGGAAGTTCCCGTCTGCCACGCCCAGCCCCCTTAGGCCAGTGTCCGGGGTAGCCCTTATTTCGGGTGTCCATTCTGGGCTGACTGCCATCCCAAGTGTTCACTCACGTTTCTGTCGGGGGTCTTAGACTCTCGTGCTGCTGGCTGCTGAAGCCTGTCCCCACAGTCACAGCCTGGGTGTCAGAAGAGACCCGTCCGTGTCTGACCCAGCGCCCAGAGCACCCTCCGGGGGAGGTGCTCCCACGGCTGCGTCCGATCCCCGTCCCTGTGCCCACAGAGCGCAATGAGGTGCCATCTGCCCCAGCTGGAGCAGCCCCCCGTCACCCCACAAGCCCCTGCAGAAGAGAACTCCAGGCTGGCTCTTGCCAACGACCCGGGGTACACAGAACGGGACACCACTGCAGCCTCCAAGTGCCCAGCGCCTGAGGGGACAGACAGGGCTCGGACAGGTCCAGGTCCCAGGCAGTGGTCTGGGACGGGGACCTGTGACAGAGGCCAGAGGAGGCTCCTGATCCAGCCAGGGTCCCGGAGGGAGGAGAGGTGGGCTGAGCTGGGCACCTCTCAGCCCTGAGTGCAGCAGCCTGAAGCTTTGGAGGGACCATCCTCCCCTCCCACCATGATGACTGTCCCCAAGCCACTATCTCTGCCCAAGCCCCCACCCATCCCAAGCCTCCTGTCTGGCCCACCCAGCCCGGCATGGCCACGCCCGTGCAGTCCAGCACCCCCTCCCCAACCCGACACCCATCCATGGCCCACCTGGCCTTGAGGAGCTGCTGCTGCACTAGGGGTCAGGGGCCACGGAACCCAGAGCAGGGGTCCCAAGGGGCAGAGAGAGCTTTCTAGAGCAGGGGCCATCTGAGCTGGGTCTTGATGGCTGTGTAGGAGTTTGCAGCTTGCAGTTTGCTGGCTGTGTAAGTCATAAAGAAGAGGCCTTCACAGTGGAGTGCCCCATCTTCTCCTCCCCCATCATCCTCTGGGACCAAGGCAGGTGACAAACTCGGGCACTGTCTACCTCCTCTTCTTCACCCTGTGGTCAGTCAGCGGCAGAATCTGGCCACTTGTGTCCCCTGGACATCATTTCTGTGCCTCAGGTCTCTCCATCCCCACTCGCACTGCCAGACCTCAGAGCCTCTTGGAGCAGCCCCTCTGCCATTCTTCTGGGCACAAGGGGGCACTGGGCCCCCTTGTGAGCGGACCTGCCCTCACACCTGTGTACACCCTCACCCGGACCCCTCCTTGCCCCTCCTGCTGATCATGGCTCTGCATGCACAGCTTCTCTCCTCTGAATGCCCACAGCTCAGCACTGCCTTGGGCCACGGTAGCCCCTGTCTGTCTGAGCTGACCGTGACCGTTTATACCCCGAGTTCAGTCTTTCCTCTGGCACTCCAACAGTGCTCGGCCCTGTAATCAGGGCTCGTGTCCCGGTGGGGAGCAGTCCGGACACACAGCAGCCACTGCCATGGTCAGTGCCATGATGGGGGCCACCCAGGGTCTAGAAGAGCCCCGAGGAGTCCTGGACCCAGCTCTGCAGTCAGGGAGTGGCTTCCTGGAGGAGGTGACACCTGGTTCACCCTGTCACCCTCTCCACCTTCCAGCCAACCAACTTCCAGCCTCTCCTCTGCCACCAACTGGCCGACCCTAGAGACCAACAGGACCCCAGATGTGGGCCCGAGGGGCATGGGGGCAGGGTGCTACCCATCATCTGGTCACCAGTGACGTGCGGAAGCAGTTTCATCCCAGAACAAACTGGATGAAGTCAGTATGGTCAAAGCAGCTAATTCGTTTGCGGGGCCCTGCGAGGCGGCAGAAAAGGCCCAGCTTTGGGGGCAGAGGCCTGGGGCAGTTGCTCTACTCACCAAGCCTCTATTTCCCCATCCTACATCGTAGGGGGCTGTTGGATGTCAGGAGATAGCGGTTGAGAGAACTCAGTTGGGGGGCGGAGGGGTGTGTGGGAGGCACTGAGAGGGAAGGCGAGAATGGCAGGGGAGCCCTGGCCCGAGGCTGGGCGCCTGGTGCCACCTGCTGCCTAGCCAGGGAGTGGCTGCTGGCCCGGCTTGGGCCCTGGGTCTGGTCAGCAGGTGAGCAGGGTGGAGAGCAGGCTGGGGGGCCCTGAGGGCTCGGCACCCCCACACTGTGTGCTCCCCAGGCAGGCCAGGACCATGGTCAGAGATGTGGATGAGTCAACTTGAGAGCGGCTCAGCTCAAGGCCATGGGGCGAGCGAGGGACCAAGACCCTGGAGGTGGTCCCTGACCCAGGCATGCAGAAGCCGGGCCCCCTCGGCCCCCTCCCAGCTGAGACGGGCCACCGAGGTGCCGCGGGTGTTCTGCAGGAGAGAGGTCTGCGTGTCCCTGCTCCTCCTGGGAGGTGACTCGAGGGACTTCTGGGGTGTCCAAGGCAGGGCCTTTGATAGGCCGTGGGCCCTTAAGGTCCACAAGGGCCACCTCTGATCTTGGACCCCTGGGGAGGGATGGCAGAGCCACTCCAGCCAGCATCTAGACCCTACAGACCGGGGCTGAGCCAGGGCCCGCCTGGCCTTGTCGGCACGGAGTGACCAGGCCGCCACCCAGGGCCAGGACTAGCGTGAGGTTGCCAAGGCCCAGCATCTCAGGGGCCCTCATTCTCAGGGTGACACAGCACCTGCAGCCTGCCCATCAGCACGGTGGGCACAGAGCCAAGACCCACATACTATTAGGGGCCCATGAAGCAGTTTCGCTTCAGTTCCTTTCAAAGTTTGAAGGAAAACTGAAAGCAACAATACTGACTGTATATTATATGTAATATACAACATATGTAGCGAATGTATATAATAATTTGTCCTATATAGCATATAGCATCCATAATAATGAAACTAGCTTGGATTATATTCGTTTTTGCACCACCTGGTCATAAAACGTGTTTTGTAATCTCTTTTATGGCAGAAGCGCCCAGGAAGGCAGAGTGCCCCCAACTCCCACCCCACGAGTCAGCCTGGGCCCCGCCTACGAACGTGGCCACTGTCCTGCCGCCCTGAGAGGCCGAGCGCCTCCTTCAGTTCCGTGTCCTGGGAGCCTCACTGGCCCTGGGCCCAGCCCTGCTCTCATCCCCCTTAGTCCCCCCTTTCCTGGCCAGCCCGCGGGAGGCCTGGGCCACGGCCAGCTGGGCGGCCCCTGCCATCGGACTCTGCGTTTCCCGACAGCGACACCGTGTGGCGGCAGCGGGAAGAGGCGGCCGTGAGCTCGGAGCCGCCACCCCTGCCGGCAGCCAGGGCGGTGGAAGGGGATGACCCCTCCCGGGCCGGAAGCCTCGGGTTCAAGGTCAGCCCAGGGGAGAGGGCCCCAGGAGCGCTCCCTGCTCCTCCGGTGTACGGGGACTGAACTGCAGACTAATAACCGAGCGGCACTTACCCCGCACCCCCTGCCGGCTCCTGCACGCTCCGGGTGTACCCCTGCCATGGCCCCAGGTGGCACAGCAGGCAACCTCCTGCTCACTGTCAGCATCGCTGCCCCCCATCAGCGCCCCCTCCTCGTGGCCGCACCCCCAGCAAACCTATGAGGACCAGGGCCCCCTGCCAGGGATTCAGACCCACATCTGTCTCCCCAGGTATCGCCCACTGGCCCGAGGCCAGGCTTTCTGCAGGAAGGGAGATGGTCCCCAAGCTGGGAGGATGGGGCACTGGGGGGTCTGGAAACCCCGAGGTGGGGGTGGCCCAGGCAGAGGAGCCCGAAGGGGAAGCTGGGGCCGCAGTGAAGGCCTCAGACACCAGGCGAAGAAGGCCGGGTCTTGCTCTTGCTGCGGCCCGTGGCCGCCTGGCAGACTTCACGCCCATCAGCGTCATTTCGCAGAGATGGGTCTCCCTGATACTGTCCCTCCTGGATCAGGCAGGGCCTGAGGGGCCAGGGTGGGCTGGGGGCCTGGGGACCCGGGGGAGTCCCCGTGTCAGCAGGGTAGAGGTACTGAGCTCAGCCTGTTTCTCTCTAGAAGGGGAGGGGGCGGCACCAGGTTACACGTGTCAGACCTGGACAGCTGGAGGACTGAGATGGGCCAGGAGGGGAGGGCCTTCAGGCCTGGCCTGCTCAAGGGGCTCCAATCCCACCATAGCCCCAGCTGTTCCAGAGCCTGAGGCTGTCTCCTTCCCTCAGGCTTCCTGCTTGGGGGCCCAACTTCACCGTCCACACTGACAGCAAGTGCCCCTGACCCCAAGGTTCCCGTAGCCTCCTGGGCTGCCTGTTGCAGAGATGGCCCCAGCTGCTGTGTGTCTACATGGCCACCAGGACTCTGTGGAAGGGGTGACTTTTGCAGGGAGGGGAGCAGAGGGCTCTAGCCATTGGTGTAAATAATCTTGAGTCAGCCCCCACTGGGGCGCCATGTGCCAGGGCGATGTCTCTGGTCCTCAGGGAGGGGCTGCTGTCCTGAGCCCATTTCATAAAGGTGGACATTGAGGCTTGGAGAGACACAGCGACTCTCTCAAGGCCACAGAGCAGGCCAGAGCAGAGCTGGAATGGCGACCAGTTTGTCTACTCCAGGGCCTATAGCTGTCCTGCCACCCCCATGGTGTCTTCCTCCCTGTGGTGGGGGAGGGGGAATGGAGGTGCAGAGAAGAGACGAGTTCTGGAATCCCTTCCCTGTAGCCAAAGAAGCAGGCCAGGCCCAGGGCTCTCCCAGGTGTCTCGGCAGCTGGCCTCGCATGTGAGAGTCCACCCTAACAAGAGCAAAGTGGCTGCCTGTGCACCAGACACCTGGTCCCTCAGAAGGAAGCGACTCTCTGTCCCCGCCCACGTGACCTGGACTCGAAGATGGTGGGGCCAGTTCCTGGCAGGCCTGGACCCCAACCCTCCACCTCCTTCCCAAATCCTGGGTGTCTGGTCCTGCCTCTGGCCAAGCCCCAAGCGGGCAGCGCAGCCCAGCGTGGTGAGCAACGCGTGCTTCCCGCCGTGCTCTCCAGGGATGCAACAGGAAAGGGCAGCCTGTCCTGAAGAAGCCCTCAGCCCCTCCCTGCCCCCCCTCCTTCCCCTCCTCCCCTCGTCACGCCCTCCACATCATGAGGCCCCCTCCTCTACATCTCTCCCGGGTCAGCCGAGAGGTCCCTGTGGCTCCGCGTGGGTGTTCTATCCCCGCACGCGCGGCGGGGAGGCCCAAGCAGGTGGCCTGTGCTCTGAGGGCATCATGGTCCAGGCGGCAGCTGGTGGAAAGGAGGTGAAGGCCTGGAGGGGGGAGGAAAGGGGGAGAGAGGACAGGCACCTCGACAGGGAGGGTTTTGGGGGCAGGGTGGGGGGTGTCCTGGCAGCCCCTGATGGCCAGGCTGAGGAGGGAGGGCAGGAACCACCTGGGGGGAAGGCACGGGGGAGGAAGGGCCCTGGGGCCAGCCTGGGCAGGCAGGGGCCCTCGCGGGAGGAGGAAGCGCCCACAGGAGGGTGCCCAGCAGCACAGCAGAAGGGGGACTGGGTAGGAGCGAGCAGATCCCCCCTTCTCAGTGGCTGGGACGTGCTCAGAGAGGGCGGGGGCAGGGCAAGGGGGGCGTGACAGTTCCAGGAGCGAGGAAGCCCCTGTCTGCTGGGGTCTCCAGGGACCCCAGCACCCGAGGACCCAGCCAGGTGGCCCACCGCGCAGAGGGGGTGCAGCCAGCAGGGGCCCCGTGGGGCTGGGGATGGGGGGAGGTACCCTGCAGGTGGTCTGTGGTCACCCCCAGATGGAGGCAGCCCCCAGGGGGGAAGCTGAGGGTGGCACTGGGGAGGCCCCTGCCACCATGGAGGGGCCCAGGGTGTGGCAGAAGGGACACAGGATCAGGAGACCACCCGGCAGAAGGGTCCCGTCTCAGCCACACCCCAGCTGTGTGAGCAGGGGCAAGCCCTGGCCCTCTCTGAGCCCGTCTCCTCACCCAGGCTGAGAACTAGAGGACTGGCCCTGGCAGGAACTGCTGGGCCCCGGCAAGGCGGGCAGAGCAGGCAGGTTCCGTGGGACGAGGAGATGCTCGATGGGACGGAACCCCCCACGCCTGGCCTCCCCCAGACGTCCGAGGGGCTCCCCAAACCCTCAGGCCAACAGTGCCCACACTTGTTCCCTGTGCCTCTCTGTTCTCTCTCCTCCAACCCACTTTGCTTTTCTCCACTGAGCTGTCATAACCCTCCAGCCACTGGTCTTTGCAACCAGGGAGAGCCAGGGGGTGTCTCAACCTTAGGTGCGCTGCGCGCTGGGCGGGCCTGAGACCACCTTGCTCCAGATCGGATGCTCTCAGAAAGGGGCGTCGTAATAAACTTTGCGGGCAGAGGGGAGCCTGGAGCTGGCGGGAGCTGTGATTCACCAGGGAAGAAGTGGTCACTCCTGCAGCCGGGAAGGGGGAGGTCTGAACATTTTTGCGGCCTGGAAGAGGTCCACACTGCCGTCTGTGTTCGCTGACTCCCCGGGGGGGGGGGAGGGTGTTGGTGATTTGGGAAGCTGTTCATGTCCACAGGAAGACGGCCAGGCCCAGCTGATGTCCCAGGCTGCTCCCAGATACCAGGGCCCCTTTCCTTCTAAGCTCTACCCACCCCCACTCCCATGTTCCTTATCTATCCGGGCGTGGTCCATCCCCCGCCCCAGGAGGCTCTGAGCTCCAGGGACCTGCGTATCTTGTTCCTGCAGTTTCCCCAGCACCTAGCCCAGTGCCTGGTGCAGCGGGTGTTTAATAAATGCCCACTGAAATAACAAATGAATTAGAGTGAACACAGAGTCTGGTGGGGTGGAGCCAGCGCCACGAGGGAAACTGGCAGGAGAGGTAGTACCTGGGCACCCTAAGGACTCAGGCTGAGGAGGGGACTGGCTGTCCCCTGAAAAGGTCTCAAGATGCTCTTGGATTCTGGATGAATACGTCCAGAGCTGCTGCCCACAGTGTCCTCTTTTGGAGTCACACTGTGGTGAGCCCATTAAAGGCTCTGACAAGGCCTGCAGACAGGAGACAGACCTCTTGGATTTGGTTTAACTCACACTTTCCCAGACAGGCCTGACTACAGCATCCCAGCTGGTCAAGTCACACCAGTGGCCGTCCCACAGAACAGGACATAGCCTGGCAGCTCTGCATTTGCCAGAGATCCCTCTGGCTGCCATGAGGGGAGAGAGCCCTGAGAGGTGCGGGTGCGGGGAGCGCCCAGGAACCCAGGCCCACTGGGCCCCAGGACAGGGTTTAGAGCTGGGCAGTGAGCCGCGATGTTCTGAGAAGCCCCGAGGCAGGACAGGAACTGATGCCCCTGGTGCTTCTGTTCTCAGGGAGGGCAAGGCAGGCAGGTGGCCAAGCCAGCTGGGCCTCAGGACTGGGCAATACCAGTCCCATTCACCTGTGGTCACAAGCTAAGGGGTGTTTCCCCCTCCATCTCAGCCAACAGTGGGCTCTGAGATGGGTGCTGGGGACAGCAGGGTGGGGTCTTGGCTTGGCCGGGGCAGACAGAGCGGACCCACTGGCAGGGGCTGCAAAGCCCAGCTGTGACTTGAGTCCCTGCGGGCTGGGCCTGGGTCCCCATGTGCCCTAAGCCACTTAAGCCTGGCCACCCTGCCGGGGGCCCTCAGCACAACCAGAGAGAAATTGGGCACTGGACCGGTGTCAGGAGCCCTGCCTCCCCGAGGGGCCCACAGATCTCCTGACCCCCCGTGAGCCTCAGTTTCCCCATGGGCCTGAACTCGAAGGTCCGGACCGCTTTCAGCTGTGTGCTCGGGATGGGTTGGCTCTGGTCCAGCCTCTGAGGTGAGGCCCGGGGTGACCACCAGGTGGCGCCCTGCCCCCGACGGAAAGCGCAGCTGTGGCTGGAGAAGGGCGGCCTGTGGAACCCCAGACCCCCCATCACCCCGCTCGCTGTCACCAGCGGCGGGAGTCCATGAGGCCTGGATGGGGCCGCGCAGTCCCGAGGCCCAGTAGCCTGTGAGGTCAAGAACAAGGGGGGCGGGCGGCGGATGGGCTCCCTGTCAGTCGGCCAACGCGGCAGGAGGCCCGGCCTCTTCCCCCCTCGCAACATCCCCCGGGCGGATACAGCCCTCTAGTGGCTATGGGGGAGTGGAGGACAGTCCCCGCCTTTCAGCCACCAGGAGGACTGCTGCCCCTTGCCCCGTCCAGGCACTGGACAGGGGTCCGATTACTGGGCTGGGGTCCGACCCCACGTCTGTCTGCACTCACCCCCGCTGTGGCACTGGACCACATACTTCTTCCTCTCTGAGCCTCAGTTTCCCCATCTGTAAAACAGAGAAGAACCACCTCTCGCCCTCCCCCCCTACCCCATGTGCCAGCCCCTGCAGATGGGGGTATCCCCAGCAGGGCCGCCCTGTGAAGTGGAGGGTGCCGCCTGTCCCAGGCTGCAGAAAGCTGTGTGGCCAAGGCCACGCCCCGCAGGGGCTGGACTGCAGAAGGCCCAGGATGAAAGCCCCGGATGTCCACCACTTGCCGGGCGGCAGGAGGCCCGGGGGCAGGCGTGGGGAGCGGTGGTTTCATCTGACCCCACACAGGAGCTGAGTCCGATTTCCCATCCCTGAGCCCTGGACCAAAAGAGGCCAGCACCATGTCCAGGGTCACACAGTGGTGTCCTCCGGGGACAGGGGCCTCCCTCACTCGCCTCTGTGTCATGTGAGCCCAGCCACGGGAGTAGTGGGCAGTAAACACTGACTGGTGTTACTAGCACGGTCACTGCTGAGTGGCCCTGGGCAGTCAGGGCCTAGACCCTCAGGGAGCCCCACCCCCAAGGGAGTCCTGGGGGTATCACTCAACCGTAAGGAGGCCCCCGAAGGCTCTGGGCTCACAAGGACAGACTAGTGGCTGGGTAGGCGGGGAGCATAGGAAGGGCACGGACAAGTGGGCAGGTACTACCCCTGGGCAGCCGAGCGGGCGCTGCCCCTGGCAGCTGATGGGCGCACGGAGCACGGAGCACGGGGCACGGGGCACGGGCTCTTTAGCTTAGCTGACCCATGACCCAGTGAGGGGGCAGGCGGCCCAGCGGGTGAGATTGCCCCGTTGGTAGAGGGTGGGGACGGCTGCTGGCCTGGCTTCAGCGGAGCCTGGTGGGAGCCGGGCCGGGCCCGGGTTGGTGGCCAGGGCAGTGGGCAGCTAGGCAGGCTTGTCTGGGAGGCCGTGGGCCGTGCAGCCTTGCTGGGCCTGAGCGAGGTGGTCCCGAGCAGGCCAAGCCTGGGCCGCTGTCCCACCTGGCACAGGGCTGGGCCCTAGACAGGGCCTGCCGCCCAGAGAGAGCAAACTCCTGGGGCCAGACATCCCCCAGTCCTGGCCCCCCGTGAGCCTCCACCACCTGGGTCACAGTCTTGACTTGATCTCCCCCTGCTCTGGGGGGCTCACTCCCAGCAGCAGCAACCCTCTCCCACCAGCTTCCTTCCGGCCACCGGAGACCACTGCCACCTGGAGCACATGGCACCCAGCCTCTTCTCACCCTAGGCCTCTGCCTGGGACGCCCTTCCTGCTGTCCCTTCATCCCAGTCACCTCTACTGGGCCTTCCATTACGGCCACCACCCCAGCTTCTGTTAACCGCCAACTATGTGCCTGGCACTGTTTTGTCATCTGATCATCCTGAGGGTGTTATTTTTTTCCCCTCCATCTCAACGATGAGAAACTACCCAAGCCCCCAGAGCCTGGGAGGCGCCCATTCAGGAGCGCCCCGGGCCCCAGGCAGACTTGCACAAACCCCAGCATGCCGAGCCTTGCCTCCACCAGCCCTCTCTGGAGGCAGGAGTGCAGCCTCTCTCACCTCTGGGGAACCTTCCTCGCAGCTGTCTTTCCTCTCCGCTCCCACACTTGTACCCAGGCATCCCCAAGTACTGGCACCTCGGGTGCTTGTGGCTAGCTGGCAGTGGAGAGGGAGTGGTTCAGGGTCCAGGGCAGCTTCAACTGCAGACCGGCCAGAATGGAATGCTCGTCACCTTGAGGGATCCACTTGGTGGTGCAGCCCTCAAAACGATCCTTCGTTCAATACATTCCAGCTGGGAGACAGACTGGGAATGGGAGGATTAGGTGAATGATGCCCAAGGCCTTGGAGGCACAGCCCAAGAGGGAGGACCGCACAGCAGAGGTGGTGTGTGCGAGAGTTCACGGAGAGCTTCCTGGGACAGGTAAGTCCTGAGTTGGGTCTTGTAGCATGAATAGGAGTTTGCCAGCTACAGAATACGAAAAGGAATGAGAAGCCCCCACATTCACACTCTGACTGTATGTGTGTGTTGTTGAGTCCTGTGCGAGTTGTGTCACACGGTATACTGACGGGGTGGGAGGGCCAAGGACTCTGTGGGAGCCGGGGACCCACATGCCCAAAAGGGTAGGTCATTTCTAGAGTCAGTTCCAGAATTAATCAGGAAGCTTTAGTTGCAGGTAACAGAAACCCAAGCCAAACTAGCTTAGGCCCAGAGGGGACTTATCGCCTCATGTAAGAAAAAATCCAGGAATTGGACCAGCGTCAGGCATGGCTGGTTCAAAGGGCGTACTCAGGACTCTGCCCCCGCTCCATTTCTGCCGACTGCTTTTCCGTGTTTCCCAGCCCCAGCAGGCTCCCCCTGGTAAGGTAGAGAAGGCCAGGCCTTGATCCCCTTCCCCACACCTGCCTCCCCCCCACCCATGGAAAGCTCTCTCGCCTCTCCAGCAGTGAGTCACGAATGCTCAGTCCTGAGCCACTGGCTGTGCGCTCCGGCCAGGTGGTGCCAGGGGTGGAGCCAGCCCCAAGGCAGGGCGGGGATGGAAGATGCAGTGGATTCTTGGTGGGCGGAGCCAGCTGCTGCTCTGTGGAGATCAGTGCCAGGTAGAAATGGGCTTCATGTGGGCTCTTGCAGTGACCTTGACCTGCGGAGGATGGAGGCGGCCCCCAGGGCTGAGTCAGCTGGAACTTTCCATCTGTCCCCCTGAGCCTGTCTGAGCCCTCAGCTCTGCACAGCGACCAGGGGCCAGCGAGCAGCGTCCTTGGAGGCCAGGCCAGTGTGGCACTGGCAGCGACCTCTGGGAGGGCAGCGAGAGGGCATGGGTGCTGGCTGTCCTGCTTCACTCCAGCCACCTGGGGCTCCGTGGGACCTCCAGCAACGTCTCTGGCAGCCACCAGGAAGGCAGGCTTTGCTCGCATATGCTCCATTCTTCAGGCCGGGAGCCGAGTTCTGTGGCCCAAAGGGGCCTGGAGGCCTGTCCTGCCCACATCTTGAGCTACCCTGTATGACCTGGGCCCTGGCCCTGCTCTCATTCCTAACCCGACCCCACTGACCTAGCCCCCTCCGGGACGGGGTGAGCCGTTCACTGCAGATGGGCACCTTCCCCAGTGCCCACCCCAGGGACCCAGGGGCAGCATGGTTGAGTGTGCTGTGTGGGGAGGGGGGCTTGGGCGGGCAACAGAATTCAACCTTGATGCTCAAACCAGGCCTGGGCAGAGGCCCGGGGCATCAGCCCGCACACCTCACCACCGAGGCGCCCACTGCTGCCCCGGCCTCCCTCCTCCTATGGGGCCACACTCCCTGCGGGCGCGCTCAGGCTGTGACGTCGCCCACACTCTCTGCTCTGAGCCCGCACCTAGCAGGGACCCGAGTCAAATGTGGGACCCTCACCCAGCCCCGCGGACAAGAGGAAGCCCGTGTCTCACAGGTTCAGAGAGAAAGGTCATGGGGTGCCCAGAGCCCGGCGCAGAACATGCCCCCGCCCCGCCCTGTGGATCCCTCACCCTCAACTTCAACTTCGACACCTCAGTGCCACCAAGCCCAGTCACTGCTCCCCTATGACAGGGCCCCTGCCTGTTTCACCAGCCACCTCACCTCTTGCTGCGCCTCCTGCTGTTTCCCCCTGGATGGGAGCCCAATCTCCTCTGGGGGCTTCTTCCACCGGTGCCCAAGGCTGGGCGGGCAGCCCCTGTGCTGCGCAACCTCCCGGGCACTTAGATCTGCGGCACCGCCGTTTCTGGGCAGCTCCCTGAGAGCAGGCCTGGGTCAGGCCCAAAACAGGTGTCGGGAGGCTGGCACCCCAAGCTGCAGGAGGCCCACCTACGGCCACCGTGGCCGCCTGTGACATCCCTGCCCCCCTGACCACGGGCCTGGAAGGCTGTGAGCCGAGGGCAGCTCGCCTCCCAGCCCCCTACGGTTTCCCTGGCCGCAGCACCAGGGTGGGTGGGAGCTGCCCTTCCATCTCAAGGGTCAGGGAGAGACAGGGGCTCCTGGCCAGGCCCCACCCACCATGTGCACTCGGGGAGGCCTGACAGGGAGTGACCAGAGCGTGCAGGATGCCTTGGCCCAGGCTGGAGCCACAGGACACAAGAGGTGCTGACACTGCATCTTCCTGTCCTGTTCACTGTTCACCCCCAACAGCTTCCTGCTGTGCTGGGACCACCAGGCCCAGCCCTGTGGAGTCCAGGCCGTTCCACCTGCCCCCTCACCTCGAATGACCCTCCCCCGAGGCTGTGAGGTCAAGGGCCCACCCCAGCCAGGCTGTGTGTCCTCAGGCAAGTTGCCCACCCTCTCTGGGCCTCAGCTGTAGTGACTAGTCACACGGCCCAGAGCGATGCTGGGGCTCAAGACAGCAGTGATGCCCCAGCAAATGGGGACAAGCCCCAAGTGCCCCCTCCCCTGGGAAGTCACTTGGGTTCCCTGGCCCCAGACCACATATATGGTTCCCTCCTCTTCTCCTCGTGCCCCCAGCACCATGACACTCCACCCCCCTCCTCCCCGGCAGGGATTGGCCTGTCCTGGAATCAGCTGGACCAGAAGGGGCAACTTAGACAGGGCCAAGGCCAGGGCTTGGCATGGTGCTGGGGCCCAGGTGGGCTTTGAGGGCCAGTTAACTCCCTCAGTGGTGAGGGGAAGGGGATGGGAAACTGAGGCACAGGGAGTGAGTACCCAGTCCAGGCCGTTGCTGCCCCCAGGCACAGTGACCCCTGATGGTTATTTTTTTACCCCAAGCTGGCGCCAGCCCCGAGATTCCTGACCAGAGCCTGTCACAGCTGGAAGGCTCTTGGCCAGAGCAGGGGCTGGTGCCCAGCTGCCTGAGGTGACCCACAGCTGAAGAGGCGCACCCTCGGCCCCTCCGTCACTGCAGGCAGAGGAGAAGGAGGTGCCCCCTCCACTTTATACGACTCAATTCCAGTGCTAAATGCAGAAACATGGCTTGGCCGAGCGCCGAGTTCAGTCCGGGCCGGCTCCCAGGGCAGCAGGGCGGCCCAGCCATGACCCAGGGCCTGGGAACGCAGGCAGGACCTGGCCGAGCCATGGGGCCTCCGAGGGGCCGTCCTCTCAGAAGGCTGGCGACCTTCCCAAGGGTGGACAGCCAGGCAAGGACCATGTTTCCTGACCCCTCGTCCCCTCCCTTCCTGGAAGCCCTCCTTGGGCCAATCTCCTGACCGACCACCCGGCTGGAGCTCCCTGGGTGCACAGGACCCCAGGCCCCCTGAAGGCCTGGCTCTAATCTCAGGCTCTTCTGTGGTCCCCAGTTCACAGGCAGGAGACATAGGCTGGACAAGGTCAACCCAAGGTCACACAGCGGTGACTGACAGAGCTGGGGCTGGACGCGTCTGCTGGCCTCAGCCTACACCCTCTCCCACCACACCTCCTGCCCCGTGCTAGGGGGACGGTGCCTTGTTTCACAAATGAGGAAACTGAGGCCCGGGGAGGATCAGCCCCTGAGTTCACACCCTGACAGGGAAGGTCACGCTGTCTGTGGCCTCAAAGCCGGCGCTCCCCACCTGCACCCCGTCCCACCCCGGCTGCAGGGGTGAGTCTCCAGATCCCCCCCAACCCCTGCAGGGAGAGGGTTCCTCTATCTGGGGTGAATCAAGAGCGAGGGTTGTGGGAGGTGTGTCCTCACCAGCTGGGGGGCTGGAAAGACTTCCTGGAGGAGGTGACGTGACCACTCACCCAAGTCCTCAGGGTCAAGGAGCCGAGACGAGGCAAAGGGTGGGGCTGGGGAGGGAAGTGTGTGGTGTCCACGGGTGAGGGAGCACCTGCCGGGAGCAGCGCCTGGAGGCAAGAGGTGGCTGGGTGGGTGGGTGGGTGGGCCGCAAATGGCCCGGGGCACCCTTGGGTCCCCGGAGGCCACAGGGAGCCATGGATGGTTTTAGCCGGTGAGTAACAAGGTCAGGTGAGTGCTGTGAAAGTTCACCTGGCTGCCGTGTGGATTCCAGATTAGGGTCCCCACTCCTGCTCCTCTGCTGGGCCCACCCTCCGGGTCACCAGTGCTCGGGGGGAGAGGAGGTGGGCTTGGCTCTGGAGGAGTCCACCCTCCCTGCCCACACCCCCGACCACCCCACACAGGAGCAGCCAGCCGCTCCCCGTGTCTCCCTGGGAGGGTACAGGGCAGGGGGCCGCGGGGCCAAGCAAAGGCCCCGGGGCAGGGCCGCCAGGCGGAGGGAGGCAGGTGGGCCCAAGCAGGGGAGCCACTGGGGCCTGGGGTTTCCCAGATGGAGCTTTGTGCTCAGTGTGGACCCCGGGGGGAGGGGAGGAGCCCCAGGCAGGGAGCAGGGAGGAGGGAGGCCCGGGTGAGGCTCAAGGCCTCATGAGCGCTTGTGAGGGACAGGATGGAGACCCCTGCAGGCCATGGAGGTCACAGGGGCACATGGGGAAGAGTAACCTGGAGCCACGCCTGTCATGGGTTGGGGGGTTCTCCCGAGCCCACCCTGGGTCCCCAGGCCTATTTTAGGAACTTCGGTGTGGAGCACCACGGGAAGTCCCCCAGCTCATGGAAGAACACGTGAAGGGAAGTGGGGGGACGTGGCTTGAAGACCCGGAGGCTTCTAGAAGGAGGAGTGTGGCTCTTGGGGCGAGGTCCCATCTTGTGGAGGCATGGCCCGTGGCAGGTGTTGAAGGTGTGAAGTGGCCCTTGGTGGCCAGGGTGGCCCAGGATGGGGACCCGTGTCAGGGGCAGCCACATCTGGCTTCTGGGCTCACAACAGGCTGGGTTCATGCCGGCGCCCAGCCCCAAATGAGTCGGGGTGCCGAGTCGGAAGGCCCCCGTCAGCACCTGGGCCATGTGTGTCCGGCACCCGAGGCCTCAGATGCAGCCGCAAGGTCCAGACCCGCCGGCACCAGGAGGTCCACAACCGCCGCCACTGGACAGTGACATTTGCACATCCTCAGGGCTGGCGTCCCAGCCCCAGGTCATCTGTGGGGCTGTGTGTAAAGCCCCTGGGCTCCCCCCCCCTCAGAGGGGGCTCAGCCCCTTGGTCTGTGGATCTCCCAACAGACCCCACCTGGAATTTCATCTTGTAGTTGACGTTTCCTGCGTCTGGTCTGTGCTGGGTGGGGCTGTGCACAGTGGCCGTCTATCAGAGAGCAGCTGGCAGAGGGTCCTGGGGACACTCAGGGTCAGGGGGGCATTGGGGTGGGGATGATGTGGGCAGACTGTGGTGGGTACCACCGTCCCCTGGAGCCACCAGGCCAGAGGGCCTCACTCGGTGTCTGTGTGACACGTCCCTGAGTCTGAAGTCCAGGCCATAGTCCCACCATGGTCAGGACCAGCCGGGGCCAGAAGCTGGGTCTCCACTGCTGCGCTGCCCCCGCCCAGCAGTAGGCCACGGTGCCCGGACGGGGCCAGCGTGAGGCCGTGGTTTTCTACTGTTCTGAGGAAGCCAGCGCAGGCCCAGGCTGTCAGCCGCAGGACTGGGCACCCAGGTGTGGCCAGAATGTTCCAGGCCCCTCCACCCGCATCCAGCAGAGGGGAGCCAGGGGCTGCGGCTCCCGCGGGGCAGCTGCCGGGCAGGCTGGGGTGTCTGAGTACACGGCCCCCAGGGAGAAGGCCTCCTGCCCCACAGACGGCAGCCCCTCCTCAGCCTGGCATCTGCATCGTAGGTCTCTCTGGGCTCTGAGGGCTGGTGGGTGCCAGCCCATCCCTGGGGCCACACTGCTCCAAGGAGGGCTACAGGCGAGCTCCCAGAGGGAGGCCCCGAGGACCGGCTCAGCCCCTGCCCCCCGCCTCCCACTCAGGGGCCCAAACACTGCTGGTGTCTTCGGCCCGGACCTGCCCCTCCATCCTCCTTCCAGGGCCAAGGGCCCGCCGCGCACCCCAGGGCTCTCGCCAGAGCCCCAGCCCATCCTGGGCTCCTCCCCCCAACCCCTCCTCCTGTCCTGTGTCCCCACGCCCCCTAACCCCTCTCTCAGAGCCACCCATGCCTCAGCCCGGGAGGCTGGTCCCTGGCGCCCCTGCCCCCAGCTGCCCCCTCTCCTTCAGGGGCAGGACTGCACAGGGCTTGGGAGCCCAGACTCTGGAGCTGCTTCAAATCCCAGTACCACCAGTCATAGCTCTGTGGCTTCTCTCTGCCTCAGTTTCCTCACCTGCAGAAGGGGGATCACCAGTACCCTCCTGTAGGACCAGGTGGGGGTTAAATGCCCTCCATGGAGCCTACCCTGCCCACCCCAACCCGGGCCTTTGCTGGCTGCACTCTGCCTAGAAGGTGCCCCCGACCCGCCAGCCCCTGCAGTCCTCACCTCAGCTCCACAGGCCCACACCTGCCCCTGCAGGGCCAGGCTCCGCTCCCTCATGGCTGCCCGCCTTCCCCAGGACCCCAGGCCTCTGCTCCTGCAGCCCCACGATGCCTTCCCCTCCCCCACCCCTTCCCCCCCTTTCGGGACCCCTGGCTTTGGACTGCCCAGCTGACCTTGAGTGCACTCAGCCCCAGACCTGGCGCTCCTGGGGTCAGGGTTATCTCCCTTCCGCTCCCGCCACCCACCCCAGACTCGAGCCCCTGAGATCCCACTGCAGGGTCAGAGGCACATCGGGGTCCGAGAATTTCTCCTGCACAGACATGGAAGCTGGGGCACGTTTCAAGCAGCGGAGTGAAAGGATCAGAGGTGCTTTTAGAGGAGGGGGTGCGAGGGGCAGGGGGCTGCAGTTGGGCCTGTGTGGGGAGTGGGGGGAGGACGAGGAGGGGACGGGGGTGGGGAGCTGTGGCTGGAGCTGGTGATGGGTTTGGCGGGGCGGCGGGCGCGGGGTGTGCAGCCCTGTCCCGACGCCTGGCTTGGACGGACTGGCCGGCGGGTGGCGCTGTTGGCCAAGATGGGGACCCTGGAGGGGTGTCATGCATCGGGACAACCTGGGGGTTCCTGAGAGGCACCCCGGGGGACAGCTCAGGAGGGAGGGCCGGGCTGGGGGCAGACCAGTGAGCACTGCCCCCTGTGGGGTCCACGGAGCCAGAGCAGGGTCGGGGGCAGCCCAGTGGAGAGGAGGAGAAGGGCTTCGCGGAGCAGAGCCGGGAGCGAGAGGGCGCAACCTAAGGGGCCGAGGAGGGCGGCGAGGCGGGCGGACGAGGGGCGCTGGAGCGTCCGGGCGTCGGCAGAGGGCAAGGAGAGGTCAGCTGCGCCTCGCGACTCGCAGGTGGGCCGTGGGTGGGACTCCAGGGGTGGAACAGGCGCCCCTCGAGGCACTGTGGGGACAGCAGGCACCCTGACCCGCTGGCCACCCACACCGCCTGCCCAGCCTTCTCCCAGAAACCGCTTCCGAACTCCCAGGCAGCCCATCCGAGCCCAGGGCTCGGGTCAGGGAAGGAAAAAATATATCCTTTGTGCCGCAAAACGGCTGCCCTTTCCCACAAGCCGTCACAATTCTGCCTTTGTTCCCGCTGAAGCAACCGATAGAGAAACCAACACTGTTCGCACGACGGCGGGGCCTTAAAAAGAAGTCCCCCAGAGCCTGGGGAAGGGGACCCCCAGAGGCTGGCCTGGAACGGGTGGGCACGAGCAAAGGGAACACGGAACTCCCCCAGGAGGGGCAGCAGCTGGACCTCGGATAGGGCTTGGACCCAGAACACACAGCAAGATGCCCTCGAGTGGGAGAAGTTGAAAAATAAGCAACGGAGCCGGCCAAAGTTGCCGGCAGCTTGGTCCTGGGAGCATCCCGCCCGCGACCTTGGCTTTGCTGAGCCCACAGTGCGTGGGTGTCAGGCGGGGCCAGGCCCAGGACGGCAGCTCTCCCTGGGCCTGTCTTTGCATCCACCTCCGCCGCTACGTCGGATCTCCACGACCCTGTGGATTGCGCGAGAGAGAAAATGGAAAGCTCACATGTGCGCGCACAGAGACACGAACACACACAAACAGGCTCACACATGCGGAAGTGAATGCACACTCTGAGCACACACAGAGGTGTGCACATGCATGTACACACGTGCACAGGCACACGTGCACACAGAGACCCGTGCACACAGATGCACACATATACATGCACGAGCATATACTCACGTGCATGTCTTTTAGTCCACGGGTGTGCACATACACGTGCATTCATGCACATACTCAGGTGGCACACAAATGCACACAGTCACACGTATGCACGTGCACACACTCACAGACAGAAATGCATACCTGCTCACACACACCCATACACAAGCATATACACACGTGCGCGGTCCTGCACATGCGTACGTGCTCAAGATGGCAGGCGGGGCTTCCGTTCCACCAGTGACTCAGCTGTGCAGAGTCCAGGGGCTCTCTGACCCTCGTCTTTCTCCTCTACTGGATGAGGAAGTAGAGCCCTGGTCTTGGAGAGCTCCCCACTCTCCCCTGCAGGCAGCACGCACTCTGCCGAAGGTCAGATTCACTCCCTTGGTGCAGCTCCCGACTTCCAAGGGCAGCTCCTGGGAGGGGCACAGAGATGTGCAGCTGTGGTCGTGGCTGCCCCCTCCCCGGCTCGGCTCCCGGCTGGTTGTGCACATCCTGGGTAGAGGGGAGGGATTCACTCAAGGTCAAACAGGCTGCCAAGGCCAGGATCCTTCTATTCTGAAATAAGTACCCCTTACATTATATATATATATATATTTAACATCTTTATTGGAGTATAATTGCTTTACAGTGTCGTGTTAGTTTCTGCTGTATAACAAAGTGAATCAGCCATATGCATATATATATATCCCCATACCCCCTCCCTCTTGCGTCTCCCTCCCACCCTCCCTATCCTACCCCTCTAGGTGGTCGCAAAGCACCGAGCTGATCTCCCTGCGCTATGCGGCTGCTTCCCACTAGCTATCTATTTTACATTTGGTAGTGTATATATATGTCCATGCCACTCTCTCACTTCGTCCCAGCTTACCCTTCCCCCTCCCCGTGTCCTCAAGTCCATTCTCTGCGTCTGCGTCTTTATTCCTGTCCTGCCACTAGGTTCTTCAGAACCTTTTTTTTTTAGATTCCATATATATGTGTTAGCATACGGTATTTGTTTCTCTCTTTCTGACTTACTTCACTCTGTATGACAGACTCTAGGTCCATCCACCTCACTACAAAGAACTCAATTTCATTTCTTTTTATAGCTGAGTAATATTCCATTGTATATATGTGCCACATCTTCTTTATCCACTCATCTGTCGATGGACACAGGTTGCTTCCGTGTCCTGGCTGTTGTAAATAGAGCTGCAGTGAACATTGGGGTGCATGTGTCTTTTTGAATTATTGTTTTCTCAGGGTATATGCCCAGTAGTGGGCTTGCTGGGTCATATGGTAGTTCTATTTTTAGTTTTTTAAGGAACCTCCATACTGTTCTCCATAGTGGCTGTATCAATTTACATTCCCACCAACAGTGCAAGAGGGTTCCCTTTTCTCCACACCTTCTCCAGCATTTATTGTTTGTAGATTTTTTGATGATGGCCATTCTGACGGGTGTGGCTGCCACAAAAACAGAAATATAGATCAACGGAACAGGATAGAAAGCCCAGAGATAAACCCACGCACATATGGTCACCTTATCTTTGATAAAGGAGGCAAGAATATACAATGGAGAAAAGACAGCCTCTTCAATAAGTGCTGCTGGGAAAACTGGACAGCTACGTGTAAAACAATGAAATTAGAACACTTCCTGGGACTTCCCTGGTGGCGCAGTCGTTAGGAATCTGCCTGCCAATGCAGGGGACACAGGTTCGGGCCCTGGTCTGGGAAGATCCCACATGCCATGGAGCAACTAAGACCGTGAGCCACAACTACTGAGCCTGTGCTCTAGAGCCCGCGAGCCACAACTACTGAGCCTGCGAGCCACAACTACTGAAGCCTGTGTGCCTGGAGCCCGTGCTCCGCAACAAGAGAAGCCACCGCAATGAGAAGCCCACGTACCGCAATGAATAGCCCCCACTCGCCGCAACTAGAGAAAGCCCACACACAGCAAAGAAGACCCAACACAGCCAAAAATAAATAAATTAATTTTAAAAAAAAGGAACACTTCCTAACACCATATGCAAAAATAAACTCAAAACGGATCAAAGACCTAAATGTAAGGCCAGACACTATAAAACTCTTAGAGGAAAACAAAGGCAGAACGCTCTATGACATAAATCACAGAAAGATCCTTTTTGACCCACCTCGTAGAGAAATGGAAATAAAAACAAAAATAAACAAACGGGACCTAAAGAAACTTCAAAGCTTTTGCACAGCAAAGGAAACCATAAACAAGACGAAAAGACAACCCTCAGGATGTGAGAATTTTTTTGCAAATGAAGCAACTGACAAAGGATTAATCTCCAAAATTTAGAAGCAGCTCATGCAGCTCAATATCAAGAAAACAACCCAATCCAAAAATGGGCAGAAGACCTAAACAGACATTTCTCCAAAGAAGACATACAGATCGGAACAGACACATGAAAGGATGCTCAACATCACAACGCATTAGAGAAATGCAGATACATTATATATTAACAGAGAAAAGTGGAGGCTTTGAGCGGGGTGGGGTGGGACGGAGAAATTCGGATTCAGTCTCTTCTCCACCACTCGGCCAATGGGTGACTCATGCTCCAAGTGTACACTCAGCGCCCGTGACTTCCCAGTGATACGGGAGGACGTGACACTGAAGGGAACTCAAGTCCTTTCATGTAAATGTGTTAAATCCAAGAAAAAGCTGTGTGTGGCCCTGGCGCCCCCAGCCACTCCCTGCCCTCCTGCACCCTCCCAGGGCACGCCTGAGGGTCTTCGAGTGTGGTGTGACCAGCACTGCCCTTAGGAGGGGACGACGGACAGATGGATGGGTGATCTCAGGGGGCGGTCCCTCCCCAGATACCTGGGCCGTGGCCAGGGGAGGTTCCAGAAACATGGCCACTACCCACATCCCTCGACATTTGCCACAGGGGGCTGTGGAAACAGCAGGGGGCCAGGAGTCAGGAGACCAGTAGCACCTGGGCCACCTTAGCTGGCTCATCCTTCTCTTGTCTCCCCACCTGCACAGTAGGGGGTTGGACCGGGACCGCTCCCTGTGGCCTGCTGCCTGGGTGCCGCCCCCAGGCTCCTCCCCAGCTCCTCGGGAAGCTCCCCCGGGTGGAGGTGGGAGAAGGTGGCTGGACCTGGGGGCTCTGGGACACAGATGAGCCTCCCCTCCAGGGCTGCACATTTATCCCTCAGAGCCAACCAGAGCAGCCCAGACAGGGCGCTGGAGGGCCGCTTGTGCCCTATCAAGACCAGGTTCCTGGGCTTCAGAGGGCATCTGGCCCCTGCCCCAGGCCCACGGCCAGTAAAGTCCAACCCCCCTGTGGCTCTGATGGTCCCACAAGTGCAAACCTCCACCCAGCCCTTGTCGAGTGCCCGGCCTGCCCTGAGGAACGTATGGCTATGACCTCACTGACCCTTCCAGCAGCCTGATGGGGTAGGACTGTCATTATCTTCTCTCTACAGATGGGGAAACTGAGGCGTGGAGAGGTGAAATTACTTGTCCAAGGCGCCACAGGCAGCAAATGGCAGAGCCGGTCTGCTCCAGTGGCCACGCTCTCGACCACTGTGGTGTCACGATAACGCCCCCCAAGATGTCCACATCCTGATTCCCATAATCTGTGAATACGCTGCCTTCTATGACAAAAGGGACTTTGCAGATGGGATTAGTTAAGAATCTTGAGATGGGGAGATGTTCCTGGATTTTCTCTGTATGTCCAAGGTCATCACAAGGGTCACGAGAGAAAGAAGGAGGTCAGAGTCAGAGAGAGATTGGAAGATGCTACCCTGCTGGCTTGGAAATAGAAGGAAGGGGCCACGAGCCAAGGAACGTGGGCACCTCTAGAAGCTGAAAAAAGGCAGGAAACGGATTCTCCACTGGAGCTTCCAGAGGGAACTCAGCCCTGCCCACACCTTGACATTGGCCCCGTGAGATCCACGTCAGACTCTGACCTCGGGACCTGCAAGAGAATAAACCTGGGTTGTTTTCAGCCATTACGTTTGTGGTCATTTGTTATAGCAGCCACAGGCCACTCACACAACGGCTGTGCTCTTGACCTCGCATGCTTCTCTCATTTTATTTTCTAATACTTAACGACAGTTCACGAATTCTTCCCGTGTTTCTCAGAGGCTTCGTATTGATATATCCCCCTCCCAGCGGATGCAAAATCAGCCCTACCGTGTCGGGCGCGGGGGATGCTCTCTCTTCCATGGTTATGGTCCACCCTGCTGAAGCTCGTCCTCCCGTGTGGCCTTAGGAGGGGAGAAGGACTCGGTGTCAGCCTGTCTGGGGGCTTGAGGATTCTCCTAACTGGACTCCTGTCTTCCTGGCAACTCCCCTTCCGTGCTGTCTTCCTATCAGGTTTGGGGGCAGGAGTCCTGATTTTCCCCTGGGCTGAGCACACTCCTTCGAACACCCTCCAGGCCACAGGAAGAGTAGACAGTGGTGAGGGCTGGGCCTCTGTGAGGTCCTAAAGACCATGGGAATCGTGCCCTTTAAGAGCATGAATTTTATGGCATGTGAATTATACTGCAATAAAGTGTTATATCAAAAAAGAAAAGAAACACCCACTTGCTGAAGTTAGGGGCAGTGTCAAAGAATACCCACAATTACCTGAACTCACTATTAAATTACACCCCTCCTTCCACCTGCTAGATTTTCTTCACAGAGGGCAACAAAAATGACGATTGCAAGAGATTGATTGCAGAAGCAGACGTGAGGATGAATAACAAGGTTCTACTGTAGAGCACAGGGAACTATATTCAATATTCTGTGAGAAACCATAATGGAAAACAATATGAAAAAGAATATGTATATATATAACTGAATCACTTTGTTGAACATTGTAAATCAACTATACTTCGATAACATAAATTTTTAAAAAATAAGAGTCATCCAAAAAAAAAAAAGAGGAAGAAGCAGACGGAGAATCCACCTACCTTCTATTAAACCGGACATTAAGGGGATTTGAAAAAATGTTTTTTAAAATCTGGGGGGGGCTTTGAAAATTATAATCATTTTTATAAAATGTTACATATGTTAAGATATGAAGGGCTTATTAGTGTTATTTTTATATGAATTAATAAATACTTAAAGTGTTTTTCAGTTTTATTTTCTAATACCAGAAATATAGACAAGTATAGCCCACAGAAATAAAACGTCTTCGGGTTCTCAATAGCTTTTAAGAGGATAAAGTAGTCATAAAACCAAAATGTTTAAGAATCACTATCTTTTACAACCACCATACAATGATTAAAATTAGGAAGTTGACACCGATGTGACACTATCTAGAGGACAAACCTCATTCTGATTTCACCAAATGTTCCAAAAATCTCTTTCAGAGCAGCTAAAAATCCTGAATGAGAAATGGGGAGCTACAGTTGAATGGGTCCAGAGTTTTAGTCTGGAAAGATGAAAAAAGTTCTGGATGGTGGTGAAGGTAGCAAACAATATGAATGTACTTAATGCCATTGAACCATATACTTAAAAATGGTAAATTTTACGTTATGTATATTTTATCACAACTAAAAACTACTATGTGAAAAATAGTTTATTTAACTATAGTGAATACAATATGCATCATATTAAAAACAAGCAAAATTATAGAATGCATTTGTGATATATTTCACTATAAAATAACACGGCAGTATGAATAAAAGCAATCACCCGCGAAAGTCTTCTGCACGAAGTAGCTGGGCATTGTTAGATCCGAACATGCAGGATGTAAAATTTTTTTAAAAAATGATTTTTTAAAAGTTCATCATTTCTGTTGCTGTTATTGTTGCTAATAATCTCAGATAAGATCCTAATCCCCAAGAAACTTCCAATTTAGTGAGGGAGATGGATTAATAAACAGACTAGTGTAACACACAGAGATCAGCACTGGGGATGAGAGAGCTCAGAAAAGGAACACAGCCCAGAGAGGGGAGATCTGGGAGGTCCACCTGGAAGAGGTGGTGCATGAAAGGAAAAACAGAAGTGGGAGGAGGAGATGCCCTGCAGAAGTAAAAGCACATTGGACACGGTAGATTGCAAGCAGAGAGGCTGGAGAGAGAGGTGGGGATGTGACATTGGCTGACCCCAGGTGTCAGGCCCAGGGGCTCTGCCCCAGCCTGTCAGGCTGCCAGCAATGCAGGGATATGGGGGGGTGGGGGGTGGGGCGCTGTGCAGGCGGAACAGAGCCTGGGGCTGGAGGATAAGGGAAGTGAGAAATGAGGGCCCAGCAGAAAGGGCAGGACCAGCAGAGTTGGGGGCGGAATCAGGGGCCTGCAGCCATGCTGACCTTCATTGCCTCTGACCCTGACAGTGACCCTCCAAGGGCAGCCTTAATTCTCCCCACAAAGAAACTGAGGAGCTGAGAGGTGAGGCAACTGGCCAAGTTCACCCAGCAGAGGCGGGATTAGAGCTCAGACTCTTAGCTCGGCCTTGCTCCCTGACCAAAATGGCTGAGGGCGACAGGGAGCCTCTCTCAGGGATGGGCCCAGTGTCACCCCCGTGGCTGCCTGAGCCTTCCTTTCAGGTCCTGGGCCTGGACCCAGGGGCACAGCAAGGATTCCATGGGGTCCTGCCCTGAAGGAACCCCCCAGTCCAGAAAGTTCCAGTTGGACCTCAGGTCCTGCCAAGAAGCCCTTCCCCAACCGACTTCTCTGGCTGCCTTCAAAAAGGGGCAGGAGCTACTGGGTGAGGGGGCCCGGGTCCGACTGGGAGGCAGCCTTCTGTTTCCCTAATATCCTGGTGCATGAGAGGGGAATGCATGGGGCAGCCAGCTGGGGTTCCTGTTGTTCTGTTAATTGGCCAAAGCATGCCCCATCGGTTAGCTTCTTCCTCTTACCCACAGGATCTCTCACCTCTACTCTTTCCAGCAAGAAGCCAGAGCATATTTTTAGACCAAAGCTGCAGGCAGACCTGGAGGAGTCCCCAGAAGAGGAAGTGAAGGGTAGGAAGGCCCGGCGAGTGTGTCCTCCCTGGTACGGGGTTGGGGTGAGACATGGCACAGTCTGTCTGCTGTGTGTTTGTAGAAGCAGAGGTGGGTGACTTTCAGCTGACCAGCCTTGGCCTGTGAGCTTCCAGGCTAAAAAGGAAGCTGATTTCCCCCCAGGCCACAAACTTGGAGGCAGATCCCAAGCCTGGAGGCTGGTCCCAAAAGCATTTCCAAAGCACAGAGCATAAGACGAGTCGCTGATGGTAATTCACACAAGAGCTCAGCCGGAAGAGTCATGTGTCTGCTTTTCCCCAGCAGGGCAGGAAAAAATGCCTCCCTCTGGGGCCTGGCAGCTGGCCTCTGGGGCCTGGCATGGTCACACCCCTGAGCACAACGCAGAGTCCTGAGCTGGCAGGGGACTTTGAGATCATCCAGCCCTGCCTCTCAGTTTACGGTCGGTCGGGAACAGATGCAGGACGGTCATGGCTATCCAAGGTCACAGAGCCCGGGAGGGGAGTAGTAGGCACAGTGGAAAAAGTGAGGACACGTGAGCCAGGCCAACAGGCACCAGGCCCAGGCCTGCAGCTCCCAGGTATGAGGCTCAGGGCAATGGGTCATCCTCTCAGCCTCAGTTTTCACAGTTGGGAGCAGGGAGGAGGGCAGCTGCCTTCAGGGCTGATTGGGGCTGAGCAGTGCTGAGCACAGAGTGCCCTGTATCCAGTGGGCACGTCATCAACACGCTCTCCAGGCAGCCGAGCCAGGAGGGGGCTCCGGGCACCTGATCCTCTGCCCAGGAAGAGGGGCAGTTACCCACCTGCTTTCCTCCGGATCAACAGCATCCTTAAGGGACGTGCTCAAAAATCCCTGATTAGTTACCATCTCTTCTGTGCCAGGAGAGCTGGGTACACGCAGAGCATGAGGTGGGGACACGCAGACCTAGTCTTCCAGCCGTTTAACACCTGAATGGGAAGATAAATAAATATCACTGACGATTGAAACAATGGTTTAAGCTTCTAGGTCCAGTAATCGCAGGCCAGATTATTTGGACCGACTCTCTGTCTCTAGAAACACGTAAAAATTTTGAATAAAAAAGTCATTTAAAAAATTATGTTATGTCATACTGTGTGAATAAGTCAGACAGAGAAGGACAAATATCGTATGGTATCTTTTATACGTGGAATCTAAAAATTGGTACAAACGAACTTATTTACGAAACAGAAACAGAGTCACAGATGTAGAAAACAATCTTATGGTTACCAGGGGGAAAACGGGGAGAGGCATAAACTGGGAGGTTGAGATTGACATATACACAGTACTACATATAAGACGATAACTAATAAGGACCTGCTGTACAACACAGGGAACTCTACTCATTACTCTGAAATGACCTATATGGGAAAAGAATCTAAAAAGGAGTGGATATATGTATACGTATAACTGATTCACTTTGCTGTACAGCAGAAAGAAACACAACTTTGTAAAGAAACTATACTCCAATAAAAAAAAATTTTAAATACATGCTATTCACCATACAAAAAGAAAAAACCTTGCATACGATTTAAAAAAAAGATAAAATAAAACTGGAAATCATGATTTGCAATATATATGGTAAATTAAAAGTTTATAATTTAATATGTAAACAAGTCTAACAAATCAATATTGTAACGATCTTATACAAGATAAAAAAAATGATCAAAAGGACATTTCCTAATTGTATTTATCTTGATAAAAAAATCAAAATTAAAAATTATGCTAAAAGCCTCTAAGAGTGGCCAAGATAGTGGAGAACCTCCAGGCCAAGTCTGGCGGGGTGCAGGAATGGCGCGACGGCACTGCAGCTGATTTTGCCCCGAGGGCTTTTGCCAGTCTGGAAAGACTGGGCCTTGACCTTGACAGGAAACGGACATGTAAGGACAGAAGTCAAGGTAGAAGGCAACTAATCAGGGACTCTCCCTCATATTAAGCTGGAGGCCAGGGAGTCGGGGACAAAGGGCGTACAGCCCACCTTGCTCTCCTGGCAGAAATCAGGGCTGGGGGCGCTGGATGGTGAAACGGGTGTCACGCTTGGAAAGCACCAGCTCAGTCCTTGGCATCTACTTAGCAATCACTAGATCCCTTTGAGGGGAGGGGTTGTTTTCAAATTAAACTCAGCAGTAATGCTTGCCCAGAAAGTTGATTTCATCTAATATTTCAACTTAGAGAAATGAACTGGTGGGTCTACAGTCCCCAGTCTGTCTTTTCCACCAGCCATTAAGGACCCCGCCTACCAGGGTGCTGGTCCTGTGTCCTCTGCCCCATGCCACTGGCACCTTCTAGAGTGTTCCCGCATGTAGATTTCAGCTTCCCTTCGGCCTCCAATGAAAGCCCTCCCCTGCACACCTCAGGCTCCCAGGCAGAGGAAACGCTCATCCCCAGGCCCGGCCCCCGCCCCGAGGGTACCCGATGGCATGTGAGCTGGGGCTCCGAGTGGGTTTGACCCCTGGAGTCTCCCGAGGCAGCTGCCCACACCCTGCTCCCTCACTTGTCAAAGATCAAAATCAGGCCCTCCCGTAGGATTTTATATTCCCAGCTGCAAGTCTCAACACAAGCCGAGGTGTTGATGTGAAAATAAATATCGTTAAGTAAATCTGGAAGAGAGAGCTGGGCAAGAAGACTGGAAAAACGTCAGGAGGCCTTTGCAACTTGCTTTGTGTTTATCGGTAAACAGAGCTCACCTGGGCGGGTTCAGCCCGGACTTTGGGCTCACAAACCAACATTTTACACAGCTTTGGGGACAGACATGGGGCTGTCAAGTCCAGAGACACTTTTAGTATGAAAAGGCATTTTCAACAACAGCTAAAAGTGTCAAGGACACACCCAGGGAGAAAGAGCCTATTTCTTTAAGGCGACTAGCTTTACAGAAAGCTCTCCACAAAGTCCCTGGCTCTTCTGCCCTTTTGCCACAGACAGGGAACATTTCGTCAAATGTGGCCTGTCCCTTCGGGGGACTGAGGTCCACGGTCCACTTCCTCATTTTAGTGAAAACCGAGGCCTGGATATGCTGACAGACATGCTGGCCGCTCCCTCACACATTATGGGGCCTGGTGGCGTGGGTTCCAGGCCCTGTGCTGCACCCAGGGCTGAAGGCCCGGGGGAGGGAGCTGGCAGCCAGGAAGAAACAGGGACCTCACCTGATGCTGGAGAGGTTCAAGGACTCAATCGTGTTGGCTATTCTGAGTGGCAAGGCAGGCAGGGAGATAGGCACTGTGAAGACAGTGCTGAACCAGACAAAAGCCCTGTGGGAGGTGGTGGCAACACAGGGAAGAGGGCAGCTTTGCGGCTGGGATGGATGCCAAGCAGGCTTCCTGGAGGAAGTGACAGAGCCTTGGCAGAGCCCTCAAGCAGGTGATCACCAAGTCTCAGGACCTATCAGGTCCTGCCCCTGAGCTTCCTACACGCTCCTTCCTAATTCTCAGCCCAGGGCCTGGGGAGCTCAGCATCGCTGCCCCATTTTATTGAGGAGGAAGTTCAGACAGGAGGTCAAGTCGTTTGCCTAAGATTACAGTGCAAGTAAAAGGCAGAGCAAGGATTTGAATCCAGGTCTGTTTGACTTCAAATCCCAGGTTCTGTCTACTAATTTCATGAAGGAATTGGGGGGTGCCCCAGGCAGAGGCAGTGATGCCCACAGATACCTGCATTTATTATGCATTTGTGGGTCAACACACCTGTCTTATCTCTGCACATAACCGCCCCCTGACCTCACCCACCCACCACAGTGTAATTCACAGTCGGGGACCCTCATCTGGGTCAGATAATTGCAAACTCCATCTCCAGCAGAGCAGGGCGCACTTTATTGACCAAATTCATCCATATATCAGCTTTACGGTGAGGCTCTCACCTTCCAGGTCACCCAGCTTCTGAAGCTCCAAGCCCAAGCTCTGAACCAAGATATCAATGACCCAGCCTGTCCCAAGGAGCTTAAGCCACCTGGGCTGGAATAGCCAGTGCTGACGAGGAGGGAATCTGACTCTTGGGAGGGATGGTGGCAGGTGGGGGAGCGTTGCTGCCGGTGAGCTGCCTTGGGCATCTCAAGAACGACAGAGACAGATATCAGAGACAGAGACCCACGCCCAGGTGAGGCCTGTAGCAAAGCCAGTCCGTAAACCTTGGCTGGGGACAGGTTAATTATCAAAGGGGCCCGGTGTCTATGACAGCACTCGTTGCTGGGCCTGCAGAAGGTTCCAGACCCTGTGGACCTCAAGTGAGTGCATAGCTTTACCCACCACCACCTGCTCTGCTTCAGTGACAACACTTGATTAACATGTATCATTTGTTATTTGTTACTGATCTGATGGAGTCAAGACAAACAACCCACCAGGCTACAGGTCACTGCCCACCTCCTCCTGGCTTGTACCATTTCCACTCTCCCCTTGCATGTGGCCTATTTCTCCTGCCACAGGCCTGTGCACGTGGGGCTGCTGCCCCAACCCCCCCGCCCCCCAGAGATCTGGGGCCCAGACTGATCCTTCACAGTATGCTCCCGGGTCTACCAGAGGCAGCCGGGTTATCAGGCCAGGAGAGCGCAGACTTCAGGACGAGACGGCCATGCCCTGGGGTTACCCGAGGCTGGTGCAGGTGGTAGAGTGGGTTTGGAGTCTGAGAGCCAGGTTTTGCTCCCTCTTGGAGACCTTGGCCAAAGGATGTAGTTCCCTTGGTTTCTGCCTCTGCAAAATGAGGATGAACCCAGCTGCTTTGGGGACAATTATGAATTCTGTGCCTTCACTTGTGTGGCAAGACTGTTGCCTGGACCCCTGAGGTTTTGCCATCAATACTAGAATGGCAGACATGCACACGCCCATGGTTGGTCCCTGCTGAGGTCCAGCCGTGGGCCACAGAGCGGCTCTGGACTTGCCAACAGTGAGCTCTCCCTTTCTTAGTCTGTGTCCCCTGTCCCCGCTGACTTCCATCACCTGACCAGAGGGCACGCTTCCAGGAGATCAGAGGTCACTGCCCCAGCCAATGACACCCCAGAAGCACAAACTCCGTCTCATCGGGAGGCTTTGCACATCAGCAAAGGGCAAACAAGTGACCCACAGAGTCTTTGGGCAGTTCCTGGAAAAGGGCTTACCTAAACTGCAGGGCAAACAGGCAGACTTCTGTCTGGTGCGTGGACCCAAGACCTGTAGGAGACACTTCGCCCCTGCAGGGGTCAAGGCCAGCTTCTGAACACTGATGGCTGACGTCACCTGCTTGCACATTCAGGGTCTAACCTGCTGCCTGGTATCTAGTGGCAGGAGCCTCCTCCTGCTATGCCCTTCTCCTCTTCTGAATGTCCCACTTCCTGATTTCTCCCCTGGAGGCCAAGGGAGAGCCTCGGCTGCTCTAGTGGGATTGGGTACATCCGGGAGTGGCTCAGCAGGGCAGGTGTGGGCGGCACAGACCCGCTTCCATTCCTGGGCTCTGCAACTGGCCAGTGTGACCTGGTGCAGGGGGCGGGGGGCCTCTGTGCCTCAGTCTCCCTATTGTAATGTGGGCACAAGAATAATTATTTCTCCAAACATCTTCAAGATTAGAAAATGTGAAACAGGACCCGAAACAGCATCAGCACCAAATAAATGGAAGCTATGAACTAAGACGCACGGGCCCCCAAGTGCCCCTAGTACTTACCAAGGAACCTGAGGACCTCAGGTATTGCTCAGATGCATATTCAAGAGCACTGATTTGTCCCAGAAGTTACAAGTTTCTGCTCAGTCCCTGCACAGGAGGCTGTCTAGGTTGTTGTACTGCCTACATTTCATCAATGCTGAAAGCAGTGGTAGGTGGGGGGACTTCCAGGAGCTGGGGGCAGGGAGGGGGATGTCCTTTGTGACAGTTCCTCCTGGGTGTGACATGTTTTTCACGGCTAACAGAAGTCTGCTCAAGGTAAAAAGGGGCAGCATGTATGGAGCCCTTTCATGAATATTCCCAAGAGATGTTCTGAGCATCCTTCTTCTTTCTTCCTGGGGAAGGGGAGGCAAAGGACTGGCTGAGAGCATTTGTTCAAAGGTGATAGATTTCGTCACATGCGTGAAAAACAAGTTTTCTCTCCCTAAAACCTTGGGAGCCCCAAGAACCCAAGAACATCATTTCTTTATGTCTGCTGGGTGTACACAGTACTCTGTTGACCCCTATGCAGCTTCCTTTGCCCTTGTTCAAAACAATTTTTACCAGGTCTTTCCAAGTGCTGGATTTAACAGGGTTTATGACAGACCATCGTGGTGCATCTGGGAAAAGAAGTCGACACCCCTTGTTTGCACTCTTGGTTCTTGACAGCATGGGATCTGGGGTATGTCAGGTGACATCTCTGAGACCGGATGCCCTCATGAGGACATGAGCTCGGTAGGGGCCCCTAGCTGCATAAATAAATAATACTGTTGCCTGCCCAGCCTATGAGATATCCAGGATATAATGGACACGGATCACTTCGTAAACTCTGAAACAGAATACAAAAATTGTCCATTGCTATAGAGCGTGTGCAGTAAGAGTTGGGCTTGTCAATGTGTTAGTGGGAAGGTTATGTGAGTGTCTGCTGGGTGGGGCAAAGTTCATCACAGGTATGGGGCCAATCAGCAAGGGTGAGCTTAAGACCTATGTGAAAGGGTCCGGTACGGCCGGGTCTCCAGCGTCTCGGTGTACTGCGGTGATTTGTTTGGAGCTGTTTCGGGCCCGGAGTAGGTCCTCCTGGGCGCTCGCCGCTACAAAGAGAACAGTGGCCGGAGCAGCGGGAGGGCAGGGAGCAGGGCTGCATAGCACACATTTCGTTCCCGCAGGAGCGGCGTCCTGATGCGCAGGCACCGGGGGCTTTGTGCATTCCGCGCGAGGAGCTCGGGCGTCGCCGCGCAAACAAAGCCGCTTTGCAGCTCTCGCTCTTGCTCTCCGCCATTGGCTGCCGGGCCGCGACCTCCCCCCTGCGCTGGCAGAAGCCCAGCGCCTCGGCTGGGCACACAGTCAGCCCCTCACCCTTGCCGCATGGGGGGAGGGGCAGGCGCTCTGACAGCCCGGGGTGGGGTGGGCTGGTGGGGAGGGCGGTTGGTCGGAGTAGACAGCTCCTCCCGACGCCCGGCCCCTTTGCCCTTCACTCTTCTGGGTCCCCCGCCCGCCGCACTCGCCGCGGCAACTCCGCCACCTGTTGACGCGTCCTCCCAGCTTGCGTTCCCTTTCTTCTCTTGCATTCTGGGCTCCCCCGGACAAGGTCCTTCCCCGCCCGCCCCCAGCCCCGCGCTCTCCCCAGACTCGAGGGCATCCGCGCTTAGGTGCCCGGTCTAGACCAGCTCATCGCACAGACTGGCAGAGCCGGGCTCCCCGAGGGAGGAGGGGCCTCGCCAGCGTGGCCTGGGCCCCGGACGGGAACCTCCACCCTTCCCGCAGCCTCGCGCCCGCCCCTCCTAGATTTCAGCCCTTCCCAATGCACGGGGTCGGACGCTCGCCGATCCCCAGCCGCACGTGGTGTGCCATCGCGGCGCAGGGCCCACCCGCCCGGTGACCTTGGCGGTCCCTCCGCCTCCCCGGCCTCAGTTTCCCCCAGGTGCTGCAGCAGTGGGGCCGGCGGTGGGAGCCCCCGAGAGCGGCCCCACCCCCGTCCCCGCGGGCATCCAATCGGGCGCCGCCGTCCGGGGGCTGTGTCCAGCGCGGGGCGGGGCTTCCCGGCGGGCCACCCGCGCGAGCCGCCCCAGCGGCCCGGCTGGGGCGGGGGACTGAGGGGCGGCGCGTGCCGCGGGGGCGCGGCTGGCACGGTTGCGGGGAGGCGGCGCCGGGCATGGGCCGGGGACGCGACGGCCCCACGGCAGGGGCAGCGAGCGGCGG
>NW_021703783.1:97167875-97261020 GCF_005190385.1 Monodon monoceros
GCCCGGCGCCGCCTCCCTCGGCGCGCTCGCCCCGCGGACCGGCAGGCGGCGGACCGGCAGGCGGAGGACCGCGGCCCCAGGTGCCAGGCGGCGGGCGGGCGCGCGCGGGGGCTCGGGGGCCGGGCTCCCCCCACCTCGAGACCCAGAGCGGCGGTGGACTGGGAGGGGCTGGGCGGCGCATGCGCGGGGCCCGGGGCGCGGGGCTAGGGCGCTTGCCGCGGGCTCGTGCGGGGGATCCCGGGGCCCTGGGGGCCGCCCCTTGCTCGGCCTCCCTCCACGCGCCCGTGGCCTGCCGGGAGCCTCGGCGTTCACAGCTGTCGGTGGGGCTGGGACCTGGGCAGAGGTCGAGGCCCGGGACCTCAGAGACATTGGGTCCTCAGGTTGTCCCCCCGGAGAGAAGGCCCACCAGGCGGGGGCATCAGGCGCGCCCTTCTTTCTGCGTGGTCGAGCTTGGGCGTCACCGACTGGGGGCGTTTCCCGAGAACGCCGGGGATCCCCTAGGCCAGGTAGCCGGCGGTCCCGGCAGACTGACCCTCGTGCGCCTGGCGGCCGAGGTCCAACGGGAGAGACACACGCGGCTTAGTTCACCTTTGAGGAACTGCCCCACTTTGCGACTGGCGCAGTCGGGCGATGCAGACGGGCCGGGCCGGGCGAGCCCAGGGCAGTCTTCGCCGCGGGACGTCTTCCCGATCCCGGGGCCCGCGGGTCTAATGCGGGGCGTCCGCGCCCGGGTCTCCCCGAGTCCCCGGCCGCGCATGGCTGTGTTGGCGGAAGTCCGGAGGGTCGGTTCTGCTCTCACGGCCTCCCCAGACTAACAGGGAACAACTGCGCGCCCGTGCTTTCCTCGCCTTTTTAAGTTTAAAGGCTGGAGCCGTGCCCCGAATGTCAAGGTTCTTTCTAAGAAAAGTCCACGGTTGTATAATGCCTTGGATTTCGCGGGGCGCTCTGGGACGTTCGGGGCTGCATGCCTACCCCCATCCCAGCCACCCCTCCCCCAACCAGGGAGCCCCTCCTCCCCCAGGGCTGCTTGGGAAGGGGTGCGTGGGGCCGGGAGAGGGGGCAGGGTTTTCCTGGGGACGACCCTGCCACACCGTAGCCATTGAAGACGCAGGGTCACTGTGACTTTCCTCTTTCAAGGTGGTGGAGAGTTGGGGAGAATCCAGAGGACGTATCGTTGTGGTCATTTTCGTCCTTTACCTTCTTACTGCCAAGGCTGCTGTGAAAGGCCCTGCCTCTGCTGTGAAGTAACAGTTTGTGGCCAGACAAGTCCAGAACCAAGACGTTGTCATCACAGGTAAATAGAAGGTTTGATTTACTTATTTTTCCAGACTGAAATAGTTAAGTCTTTACTTCCATTGCCCTACAGACTAGCAATTTGGGGGTTAATTATTACCTTGTGATGCAACGGGTTAGATCTATTTTCATTTCTTTGAAAGTAAGATGAATGTGGATAGATTCCCTTTTAAGTTCTGAAAACTTTATTCTGTCAGTTTTACTGGGAACTTTCTTTCTTTATGGCAGGCAGGTTCCACGTAATTTAAAACTAGGTAATAAAACTGTGGGAAATGTTTTCACTTAACAGACACTTAGGTTACAGATGCTGACAAGTAAAGAGCACCATGCCTTCTCTTAGCTGTTTTAATTCCAATCTGAATATCAAGCAGATGGCTTGCTGAGCTAGTTGGCCAGGTCTAGAACTGCCATCAGCCAGGACAGTGATACCCTGGAGCAGTGGGCCTATGGTACAGATTGAGTGGTCACTGTGTGTGAGGGACCAGTGAGCTTGACAAACTTCTGTACAACTCTGAAGCAACAGAAAATCAATTGACCATAGAAAAAATGTTTTCCCCTCTTCTCACATCTTGAACGTGTAAAAGTTATTCCATAAAATCATAAAATAATTGTTGTTACGAGCTCAGGTTTGTCCACAGATTTTTTTGGGAGGGGCTGCATTGGGTCTTCGTTGCGACGAGCGGGGGCTACTCTTCGTTGCGGTGTGCGGGCTTCTCATTGTGGTGGCTTCTCTTGTTGCGGAGCACAGGCCCTAGGCGCGCGGGCTTCAGTAGTTGTGGCACGCCGGCTCAATAGTTGTGGCTCGCGGGCTCTAGGTGTGCAGGCTTCAGTAGTTGTGGCGCACGGGCTTAGTCGCTCCACGGCATGTGGGATCTTCCGGGACCAGGTCTCAAACCCGTGTCCCCTGCATTGGCAGGCGGATTCTTAACCACTGCGCCACCAGGGAAGTCCCTGTACACAGATTTTTAAACGTAGTATGTGTATGCGGGAGAGAGAATGAGAGAGAGAGGAGAGAAAAAAAGGTGTTTCTTCTATATAAACTATTTTGTAATCTGTTTTATTAACCATTAGGTTATGAAAAATCTTTCCATGTGAATAAATGTGTTTGCACTTTATCATTTTAAATGTCTATATCATATTTCATTGTGTTTAGATACAATAATTATTAAGCCAATCCTTTAACATATGTATATTTTAAAATTGTTTTAGCCTGTGAATGTTTACTGAGTTTTCAGCTGCTCAGTATTGAGAAAGGCAACTGGGGATCTGCTCATGAAGCTGACTCTTACACCAGAATATAAGAAGGGAGCTGAAAGTGGATGAAACTGGGGCGCAGAAAGGGAGACTGTTTTTGCCGCAGCACCTCGTGGTTTAGGGATTGGTAACCAGTGGTCTTTTCCTTGTGTGTTGTTCTATGGGCACCTGTGTTTTTATAATAAGGATTCTTTAAGTAATCTTCTTTAAAAAGCTTTTATTAAAATGTTTCTTTGCTTACTGTAAACAGATTTTAAACATGCCACGTTTCTCTCTTTCCTCTCTCGGTCTGTGTGTGAATGGATATATTCTTTTTTTAATAGTTTTAATTTATTTTTTAAATTTATTTCATTTATTAATTATTTATGGCTGAGTTGCGTCTTTATTGCCGCGCACGCGGACTTTTCTCTAGTTGTGGTGAGCGGGGGCTACTCTTCGTTGCTGTGCACTGGCTTCTCATTGCAGTGGCTTCTCTGGTTGGGAGCACGGGCTCTAGGCACGCGGGCTTCAGTAGTTGTGGCACGCAGGCTCAGTAGTTGTGGCTCGCGGGCTCTAGAGTGCAGGCTCAGTAGTTGTGACGCACGGGCTTAGTTGCTCCGCGGCATGTGGGATCTTCCCAGACCAGGGCTGGAACCCGTGTCCGCCTCATCGGCAGGCGGACTCTCAACTACGGCGCCACCAGGGAAGCCCCCCCGGATGTATTCTTAATGGCAACTAGGATGAGTGTCTTAACTTCCAAGTGGCCGGTGTTTGGGGTGAACGTTTGTACTAATTTTGTTGCATCGCAGTTAGAGGATGTGGCTTTTTGGGAATTTGAGGGCCTCTGTTTTTATTTCTGGTTTTGGTGGCTTGGTATAGGCTTCATAGACACTTCAAATAAAGCCATAGCTTCTGTTTGTAGGATAGACATTTGCTGTGTCTGTTATTTCTGCCTTCGTAATTACATGGAACCAGCTAGCTCACGTCTAAGCCCATGTGGTTAGGGAAAATTAGGCCAAGGATTTTAATTTCCAACTTGGTGTGAAGATAGGTTTAAGGTAAGAACCAAACAGGAAAAGCCCTAGATGTCCCAGTGGACCTGATTTAAAAGAACTTGTTTCTTCTTCCAAGTATTTCTGTCACTTGCATGCAGTGATGTGTACTGTGGGTAACAGACATCACCTAGTCTGGTTTGCTTGTTGTTTGGAGGTGTGTTCATTCTTTGCTTCTAGAGTCTTTAATTAGTATCTTGTTGTAGCAATATTGTGGAAGGGTTCATGCACTTCAAAAGGTGAAGCGATTACTCCTTACTAGGTCAGACCTATTATTAGTTAGTTTGGTAGTTGAGCTGCATTTGTTCTGAGGTCGGCATATAGAACCAGAAAAAGTGCTTGAGAATTTTGGTTTGCATCAGGGATGCAGCTTGACATAATGGAAGAGGTGTTAGGTCATCCCCAGGTTTGATTCTCATCCCTTCGAGGCGGCCTGCCGGGCCTGGGGATCTCTGTTCACCTCTCTGAATGCTGTTTTCTCATCACAAGACGGAGTTCCTCTCCTTTCCACCTCTTTGAAGGGTTGGGAGTCTCAAAAGTGGTGGCTTGGGCTTCCCTGGTGGCGCAGTGGTTGAGAGTCCGCCTGCCGATGCGGGGGACACGGGTTCAAGCCCTGGTCTGGGAAGATCCCACATGCCGCGGAGCAACTAGGCCCGTGAGCCACAGCTACTGAGCCTGCGCGTCTGGAGCCTGTGCTCCGCAACAAGGGAGGCCGCGATACTGAGAGGCCCGCGCACCGCGATGAAGAGTGGCCCCCGCTTGCCACAACTAGAGAAAGCCCTCGCACAGAAACGAAGACCCAACACAGCCAAAAATAAATAAATTAAAAAAAACCAAAGTGATGGCTTATGTGAAGATTCTTTGTAACAAGTAAAAAGGCATACTTAGCCCAGGCAGTGTCTTAAAGAAGCACACCTTGTACTGCCTGCCTCTCCCTGAGCCGGATCTGGTAACTGTGTTACTTTTGCTCTGACCTGTTGGTGATTTTTCAAAGGCTTTTGGAACGAAGCACATCCCCCACCCCAAATATACACTTCTTTTCATTTTTGAGTAGGTAATCGAGAGTCCTACACCAGTAAGAACAAAACTGTCCTGAGTGGGTTTTGTTTTCTCTGCACATGGATATGCCCTCAGGTTTGTTTGTTTATTTATTTATTTATTTATTTATGGCTGAGCTGGGTCTTCGTTGCTGCGCACGGGCTTTCTCTAGTTGCGGCGAGCGGGGGCTACTCTTCGTTGCGGTGCATGGGCTTCTCATTGCGGTGGCTTCTCTTGTTGTGGAGCACGGGCTCTAGGCACTCGGGCTTAGTAGTTGTGGCACGCGGGCTCTAGAGCGCAGGCTCAGTAGTTGTGGCGCACGGGCTTAGTTGCTCTGCGGCATGTAGGATCTTCCCGGACAAGGGCTCGAACCCATGTCCCCTGCATTGGCAGGCAGGTTCTTAACCACTGCGCCACCTGGGAAGTCCCTGCCCTCAGGTTTTGATGGTGATATATTTTGCATTTGTCCTTACTCCCGTATCCCCAGACCATGAAAACAACTGTTCCTCATCCTTGAAGGGTCTGCGGAGATGCAGGCTGGGTGAAATCTTCCCCCACCAGGGCTGCTCCTGGGTGCTGCCCTACCTCACTTTCCCCGCTGAGTCCGCCTTGATGAGAACGGAGTATGTGTAAATCAGTTCTGCAGCTGGTCCTGTATGCTGAGTAGGCCCTCCACATCTGCAGGTTCTGTATCCACCAGTCCAACCAACCGTGGATTGAAAATCTTTGAGAAAAAAATTCCAGAAAGTTCCAGAAAACGAAACTTGAATTTGCCACGTGCCATAAGTATTTACATAGCATTTACATTGTATCCACAACTATTTACATTGCATGTATGTTGTATTAGTTATCATAAGTAATCTAGAGATGATTTAAAGTATACAAAGGTTGTGCGTAGGTTATGTGCAAACACTACACCTTTTTATATAAAGGACTTGAGCCTCTACAGATTTTGGTATCCCCAGGGGGTCCTGGAACCAGTCCCCTGAGGATGCTGAGGGAGGACTCTGAATGTTCATTGAGCAAATAAGAGATGAACAGATGAACAGAATTTAATTCAACAAGAATTTATCGATTTTTTTTTTCTTTTTACAGTACTCAGATATGGGTGGGAGCTGGCTGGGGGGGACTTAGAAGTATAGCAGGGGGCCTACCCACCACAAGAGGGTTTCCCCTTGGCATTTCGCAGTTTCCCTCGAACCTCGGATGGCGAGAGCCCATCCTTCCATCAGCACTAGACCGGTGTGTTCCTGCACGCCATGCTGGACTCCCACACGTGGCTCCCGTGGCATAGGTGTTATAAAGGTGGCAGCTGCAGTTCAAATTATTCTATTTATAATTACCACTAGATTTGGGGTATGTTAAACATTAAATAGACTTTTTATGAGATGGCCTGAGCATCTAATTAAATAAAATGCTCTTTCTTCCTGCAAGATCATGGATTCTAATTCCAAACAACTGACTCAGAAGGAAAGAGGTGTGTTTAAACATTTGGGAGTTGGGAAGTGTTTCTACTTAACGGGGCAAGGGTCCTGCTGGCCCTCCAGTTGTGGAGATAAGATAGGCACAGGAGAAGTTAGTGAAAGCATTGGAGAGGTTTAAGTCTTCTGTGTTCCAGACTCAGCACTCATCTGACTGCTTTTAATTTTTTTTAATTTTTTAAAAATATTATTGAAGTATAGTTGATTTACAATGTTGTGTTAATTTCTGCTGTACAGAAAAGTGACTCAGTTATACACGTATATATTCTTTTTCATGTTCTTTTCCATCATAGTTTATCACAGGATATTGCATATAGCTCCCATCTGACTGCTTTTATTTTGCTCTATTTAAAGAGGTTTGCAAAGAAAGAGGAGTGGCTGTTTCTGTTCTGATCTGCTTGCTTTTACACTTCTAACTCAGGTCACAAGTACACCTTTGAAAAAGGATCACCTGAATAGTAAGAGTTAGGAAAGCAAAGGCAGAATGAATTGTCTCAAAGCTTCTGAAGCTTCACATGAAAGATTGGAAATGGTAATACAGTTAAGTAAACAGTATACTGTAGTTCTTTCCCCCACCCACCCCGACCACTTTTAAGAGTGAGTGAGGCACCAAGCTCCCTGCAGCCATTTGTAACTGAACAAGTCTGTGGTTATGTGATAACCACACTGAGGTGACAAATTGCCACGTTCTAGTAAAAGAGACTCAGTTATTTAGAAGTTGACATGTGGCTGCCTCCCTCCCTTTCAGAAACAGTCTAAGAAATTGTTAGCCTGACATGTGTATTTAAGTACATATTTACAATGAAGCAATAAGGCTTGTAAAATACAGGATTGCAGAATCAAGTGACAATCAAATCTTGATCTGAAATCAAGTTTTCTTTTATTACCTGGCTGTCAAATGGGATTTTTTTTTTTTTTTTTTTTTTTTTTTTTTTGCGATACGCGGGCCTCTCACCACTGTGGCCTCTCCCGTTGCGGAGCACAGGTTCTGGACGCGCAGGCTCAGCGGCCATGGCTCACGGGCCCAGCCGCTCCGCGGCACGTGTGATCCTCCCAGACCTGGGCACGAACCCGCGTCCCCTGCATCGGCAGGCGGACTCTCAACCACTGCGCCACCAGGGAAGCCCGGGATATTTTTTTACCAGAAGAATTTTTAGAAGCATTTTCAGGCAATGTTCCTTTTTGCACAAGTTGACATCTATTAGGCTGCCAGCATGAAGAGTCTTTTCCCCTCTGTCTAGGCTTATGAATGAATTTGATCCATTCTCGGCAGTAGTCCCATTTTGTGGGACAGCTTGATAAGTGGGTTAGTGTCTTATTTATTCACTGTCCACTCACTTTATTTCTGGTTTTCTAACTGTGTGTTGGGGATGGGATTAACAGGACTGATGTGTAAAAGGAAAATTGTTCCGAGAAATTTGAAATTTCCTTTCAATAGAAGCATCTCTTGGTGTGTGGAAGTTATTTATAACACAAACAAAAGGGTAGTGTTTGATGTGTTTACGACATCCTTGGATTTTAGGGTTCGTGGAGGGAGTATTTTGCTTGAGTATTACAATCACCTTTTTTGCCCACTTTGAAACCCGTTGCAGAATCTGTCACCAGCTCTAGGCAAGGGGACTCCTGCCCCATCTCTGCAGAGCCCTCCCGATGGTTCACAGCAAGCAGTCCAAAGCACATGGAGGTTCAGAAAGTGACCTTCCTTCTTGCCTTTCTTAGAAAAGCTCACTTGTCGAGAGCCCTTTCCAGAAAGGAAGTCATTCTATTGCTGTAGTTCTCAAATCATAAAAATAAACCTCATCCATTACGTTCAGTGCGGGGTCCTGAGAGAGATGAGTAGTTAAAAAAAAAAAATCCCCACAAAGTTCAATTGTGCAAAAATATTCACGGCGGGAGCTTGACGGGGAGTGATCTCCTAAAAAGAAGACTTTGAGAAAGAGAAGAGTCGTGAAGAGAAAGGCTTGAGAATATTGACATGCAGTGAGGGCTGATGCTTGAGAGAAAAGACCAGCACAAACAGGGTTAAAAGGATGTGTGGGACAAGATGACGGAAGATTGTGAGGGTGGAAATGTTGGTGTCTGAGCCAGAGACAGAAGGTTCTGGACCTGGGGAGGGAGGAAAGGTCAGGGTGCTTGCCCGCACTCGGGCGGGGGAGAGGGAGGATGGATGTAGATTGATGGATCTCTAGTGGTGGTGGGAGCGCGACCCACCCTCCACCCGAGCAGCCTGGAAACCAGAGATTGTAACCGCCCGCCAGCACAGGGGCAGGAAGTCCCGATCCAGCGCTGGTGTGTTGAACCGAAAGTGGAAGGTTCCCATCCTGGCCGAGGGTGACAGCGACTGGCGACAGGAGGAAGGGTTAAGTGGGAAGTGTTCAGTGAAGAGAGGAGTAATTCTTTCCAAGTCCCAGCTTTATGTGTGAATATCGGTACCTAGCAGGACACAACGTTGTCAATCAATACTTCAATAAAATAAAATTTAAAAGAAGAGTATCTAGCAGGTTATCAATATAAGGAGAGAAAATAGGGTCTTTCACTCTGGAAACCAAAACTTATCGACTGTTTTCCTGCTGTTTTCTCTTCACTTAGATGAGTCTAACAGAGTTAGCTTTTCGTGTCTAGGTCAGAAGTCTAAGTGAAAGTGAGTATCTAACTACATTCAAGGACGGCCAATAATCTTTAATACTAATAGGGACACAAGCCTCAAGAGAAAGAAGATTCTAGAAGGAAAAACCATCGCCAAGAAAGCAGATAAATCCATGGCTGATTCACAGACTGATGGAAGGACACAAAACCTTGGACGGGCTCAGTAACTCTGGAACGAATGAATTCAAACGCAGGCTTTCTTCGTCAGATAAATCATTTTCTAGAAGGTGTTTCAGAAAGATTCATGCCCAATTCTGATATCAGATCTGGTACGGTCTCTTTGAGAATGAGACCTCTGAAAGACAAGAGGTAGTAAATAAAATTTAGAAAAGGAATGACTTTCAAGAGATGAAAAGATGAAATTCCAACCGAAGGTATCAAAATTCCAACCGAAGGTATCAACACCTCCATCCAGCTGCCATCTTCGTATTTGTAGATGTGAAGTTACATTGAACCAGGGCAATGGAAGTTCACCGAAGTTGTACTTTGTCATCGCTGTCATGACCTCGGGCCCCACGTCCACCAGCCTTCCTGACATCACCCAACCCTCCCAGAGACTCAAACTCAGACTGTCCGGTTCTGAGCCCCCCTGAGTTTTCCTCCCCATCCGGTAAGTGGCCTCCAGGAGGGCAGGACAGGTGCAGGGTCCTGACCCACTTAGCAGGTCTCGGCCACAGACCGACCACGCATCCGCGCGCACCTCAGTTTCCTTGTCTACAAATGGGGCAAGTACTAATGCTTTGCGTGGGAGACAGTTGCCTGGTGCAGAGTGAGAAGGCTTTTTACTTTTTCCTTTTTTATTTCTTTTGGCCATGCCGCACAGCTTGTGGGATCTTAGCTCCCCAACCAGGGATCCACCCCGGGCCCTCGGCAGTGAAAGTGCGGAGTCCTAACCACTGGACCGCCAGGGAATTCCCAAGGCCGCTTTAAAGAAATTTGTTTTAGTTTATTCAAGTACAGTTGATTTACAATGTTGTGTCAATTTCTGCTGTACGGCAAAGTGATTGTTTTGTATATATATTCTTTTTCCTATTCTTCTCCATTATGGTTTATCCCAGGATACTGAACGTAGCTCCCTGTGCTATACAGTAGGACCTTGTTGTTAACGGTTTCATTGTTTCCTTGCTTGTTGTTTACTGTCCAGCCATAACGTGGACTCATCCTTCCTCATTTATCAGCTCCCATGGTGACTGGGAGGGCAGGGCCCCGGTCAGGCTACCCTACGTTTGAGATTCCTTCCAGGCTTAACCAAATGCCACCTCCTTCATGAAGCCTTCTTTGATTCCCCCCTGAATGAGAGGCAGGAATTTTGTCACTCAGACACCCTAGAGCATTTTTTTAAAAAATAAGTTTATTTATTTTTGGCTGCGTTGTGTCTTCGTTGCTGCGTGGGCTTTCTCTAGTTGCGGTGAACGGGGGCTACACTTCATTGCAGTGCATGGGCTTCTCACTGCGGTAGCTTCTCTTGTTGCGGAGCATGGGCTCTAGGCGTGCGGGCTTCAGTAGTTGTGGCACGCGGGCTCAGTAGTTGTGGCTCGCGGGCTCTAGAGTGCAGGCTCAGTAGTTGTGGCGCACGGGCTTAGCAGCTCCGCGGCATGTGGGATCTTCCCAGACCAGGGCTCGAACCCGTATCCCCTGCACTGGCAGGTAGATTCTTAACCACTGCGCCACCAGGGAAGTCCACCCTGTAGCATTTTGAATCTCTCTGACTGGACGTATTCTACCTTCACCTCAGCAACTGTTTATTGAGCACTTCAGTCATTCATTCCAGAGCTCGTTCATTTCTTCAACACACCTTTCCTGAGCTCCTGCTATGTGCCAGGCAGTGTTCCAAGAGCTGGGGACAGCAGTGGAAAACGGCAGGCACCATCCCCTGCCATCAAGAAGCACTGCATTACATGACAAGCAGGACTCCTAGGTTCAGAGGAGAGGCAGGTACCCAAGCAACACGGTGCCGCGTGGTGAGAACCACCAGAAGGCCTGATGGGTGAGGCTGCCCTTCCCTGAGCCTCTCGGCGGCCAGGGGAGCAGTGGTGTTCTAACCGTGATCTGCACGTGCGGCTCAAGAAATGTTTGTCCTTAAAATTTCCTTTCAACTAAAGGAACTAAGTTGGGAGAAAGGAAAAGAACGAATAAAAGTGGTCCAAGCAATTGTAGAGCCCATCTTAGTTCTCCCGTTGATTATCTTCTCATTTCACGTATCATTACGTGCTCAAGTGAAATCCTTTTGAACCGCTTAGGTCAGCAGGATTTAAATCTTAGATGCATGTTAGCTCTCATCTAATGACCTATTTTCAGAAAACACCACACATTTAGTTGCGGCGTCTGCCTTCTCTTTGTCGCTGATGGTTCCGGCATGAAAAGCAGATAAGCCCTCTGAGCAGCGATTCTGTCTTCATCACAGAAGCGTGATAATCGCTTCCTGAAAGGAGCAGGGACACGAGGGATCGAGGGATCGTGCGTGCCGTTAGCTTGACATCGTTTGGTTTCGTAGTCATGAATGAGGCGAATGAGCCCTCAGACACACGCAAGCCCCTTTCCTAGGACAATAGATGGGTGAAGCCTGTGCCTCCAGGGCTTCTGGCTTCTTGCTTTGTGGCTGGGAAGGTGGGGAGAGAGGCAGCCCTATCCTGCCCGGGAGGTTAGGAGCCCAGGTACGTCAGGCGGAAGCAGGGCTGGCTTTGGGAGGTGCCAGAGAAATCCCTCTGGCTGCCCTGCTCCATGGATGTGACGATGCGCTGGGTCGCCTTTTTAACAGCAGACTCGCCTCTTTGTATCAGGCTCCCTAAAAACCAGGCAGTGGAGATGGGTTTGAGGTCTTCTAAAAGTCAAGTTTACTGAGGTATAATGTACATGCAGTAAAATCCATCCTTTCTGGATGGACAGTTCTGTGCGTTTTGAAAAACATCTATGGCCCACTTTCTTGCTGGTCGTCAGCAAGAGGTGCCCACATTTCTTGGCGTGTGGCCCCCTGGTCGTCAAAACCTGCAACGTGGCTCAAGTCCTTCTCATGCTCTGAACCTCTAGGACCTCCCCTTCTGCCTCCTTTCAGCCGGAGAAAATTCTCCGCTTTTAAGGGGTCAGGCGATTCGATTGGGCCCACCTGGATAATCCAGGACACTCTCCCCTCTCAGGCCCGCACCTGTGTCAGTCCCCTGCGGCTGCCGTCACAGAGCACGATCTGGGTGGCTCTAAAGAACAGAAATTTATTGTTGTGCAGTCCTAGGGGCCGGAAGTCTGAACTCAGGGTGTCGGCAGGGCCGCGCTCTCTCTGAGACTCTGGGTCGACTCCTTCCTCGCCTCCTCTTTACTTCTCGTGGTGCCCATCAACCCTTTGCATTCTTTGGCTTGTGGAAGCATCACTCCAGTCTCCACCTGTCATCACATGGCATTCTCACTGTGTGTGTGTGTGTGTGTGTGTCCAAATTTCCACTTTTCATAAGGACACCAGTCACATTGGACTAAGGACCCACTCCACTCCGGTATAACCTCATCATAACTGTATCCGCAAAGACCCCTATTTCCAATAAGGTCACATTCTGAAGTACTGGAGGTTAGGATGTGGACATACCTTTTTGGGGGACACAAGTGAACCCGTGATGGTACCCTCAGTCACATCTGCAGAGCCCCTTGTGCCATGCATGGTGACATAGCCATAGGCTCCAGGATTGGAGCATGGACATCTTTGGGGCCATGAACTGCCACCATTCCACGGTCACGCCCTCATGGAACTCAGTCTACAGGCAGCTAACACCCATTCAAGGAGTTTCGGAGACTTGAGACCCCACTAAACATGTTCTGTTCGTATTGAAGGCGGGTGACCTGTTCAGAGCCTAGCTCTATCAATTAGGGACGAATCTATAGCATCAAAGATAAGGAGTCATGATCAGAGGTGCCTGGTGCGTTAGGCAGCTTAGGTAGGGCTGGTCCTGGGGACCTCACACAGGGCAGTGGAAGGCTTAGGGGACAGACGTGTATGAATCACAGCACCCTGAGTGCAGAGCCTGGTAGCCCCTTTCTTTCCCTCCATCAGGCTGGTGCCAAGGGGAAAACACAAGTGACTGGAGGGGCTAGAGAGCCAGGGGGTGGTGGGGCCCCATGGGACTCTCCCAGCTCCGTGTCCCTGCTACAGGAGAGAAAGGTACCGTAACTGTGCTCTTTCCCCATGTAGGGAGGCCTTCCCCTTAGTTATAATGGCAGCCTCTCCCCGACCCTCTCTCCATCTCACGTAGTATAAGCTTTACTGGTCTGTTTCTCATCTGTTTCGCCTAGAATAGCAACCCCACGAGGGCGGGGGAATTTGTCTGTTTTTGTCTGTGTTCTTTACTGCTGTACCCAAACTGGCTATCACAGGAGGCACCTAAGAATATCTGTTGAATGAACAAAGCTTTCCCTCTGCTTAATGATCTATGCCCTCCTGCTTGTTGAAAGGATAACAGTTTTTCTGTTCTACAATTGTATTAGCATATTATTAGAAAGTTATTATTATTTGAGTAATACTGCCTGAATATGAGGAAAACCTTAAGGAGCTATAATCATTTTTCTCTATTCCAGTCTATGGATTTTATTGAAGAGTACAGAAATACTTCTTTGTAACTCTGGAAGTGAAACATAAAGAGGAAAAGAGCCATTTCAAACTGTGGAGCTGATAAGTATTCAATGGCTTTAAAATGTTAAGCTGGAGGCTCCATTGCTAATGATGGCTTAGCGGTTTGGAAGTCAACTCAGAAAAGGTGGACAGAATCTTTAAACATATGCCAAGGCATTGTTTATGCCAAGCTCATGAGGTGGTGAGCAGTTGCCAGGCTGAGATCTGGAGAAGGTGGAAACTTGATATTTGGGGTCATTTTGTCCCTGGGTTGTTGGCTTATTTATGGAAGAAGCACTTAAGAACCTACATACTTCCATGGGGCTAGGAGTCAAAAGTTGAGCTATGAAGGCTCCAAGAAGGGAAGACCCTGGCAAACATCCCAAACGCTGGGTTGGGGCCCCAAAAAGCTGCCCCCTAGGAACACAGGTGACCTGGAAGTCAATCCGTTGCTCCAGGACTAAAGGCCTGTTCTAAGTAATCTCAGTCCTTGAGGTTGGATTAAGGTGCTTCCAGACTGCTAGGACCTCTGATGCCTGGCAGAAGCAAACGAATATCCTCTCCGGAGCACAAAGCGTCATCCTCGGCTGCTATTTCTATTAACGGTTTTTCAAATACAGGCAGTCCTCACTTCGCACATTTCCATTATGCACAAATTCCATCACCACAGTTAATTAAATAACACCAGTCTCCCTACACCAGGGCTCCTATTTCAGTTATCAGGGATTAAGCACTGAGTAGCTCTGAAAACACAGTCTCAGCTGCCAGCTCCCCAGTCCACAAATCACTGCACAGATAACAGATGTGCATAGGATCAGTGACCAATCCCGTCACTCCTTTCAGAGTCCTTCTGTGATTGGTCCCTGCGCATCTGTCAGTCAGTTCACCCACAGACAGCAAAGTGTGTCCTGGTGTTGCCTCCTTGTCTCCCGGTGAAAAACCCACATGACACTTTATAAAAAAAGGATAAGTGAGAGGAATTGGCCAACAAAGATGAAAGTGCAGCAAATAAGTGGAAAATGATAATGCTGGAAGTAAAACTAGAGTCGAACATCAATGGAGTTCTAGAAGAAATAGTGACCATGGGAACGTGGGCGCTGCTGCCAGTTCAAGAGACTCCAGAAGGGCAGCCAGAGGAATGTAGTAAAAGTGACTTATCGACATACTTGAGGGATTGCCCTGGTGGCCCAGTGGGTAAGACTCCACACTCCCAATGCAGGGGGCCTGGGTTCCATACCTCGTCGGGGAACTGGATCCCACAAGCATGCCGCAACTAAGAGTTTGCATGCCGTGACTAAGGAGCCAGCGAGCCGCAACTAAGGAGCCCATGTGCCGCAACTAAAGAGCCCACGTGCCTCAACTAAGGAGCTGCCAGCTGCAACTAAGACCTGGTGCAAACAAATAAATAAAGAGAATAGAATAAAATAAAAGATATTAAAAAGAAATACTTGAGGAATGGAGTTTGACAATTTGGTAAGGCATAGAAGAGAAGTTTGCTCCGAATTGCAAGTTATACAGTAAGAAGGCAGCAGGCACGGTCCAAACTACTCTTGGTAAGTTTTTTACAACAAAATAAAACATCTTAATTCTCAGTGATTTTAATTCTTAGTAATGCTAACGTCTTACATTACAATCTACTAAATAAATATTAGTTTTACTGTATCTCATATTTCCCTCTGCATTTACAACTGATAATAAGAGATATTTTAATTTTTTTTTTTTTTTTTTTTTTGCGGTACGTGGGCCTCTCACTGTTGCGGCCTCTCCCGTTGCGGAGCACAGGCTCCGGACGCGCAGGCTCAGCGGCCATGGTTCACGGGCCCAGCCGCTTCGCGGCATGTGGGATCTTCCCGGACCGGGGCACGAACCCATGTTCCCTGCATCGGCAGGCGGACTCTCAACCACTGCGCCACCAGGGAAGCCCCTATTTTAATGTTTTGACAACAACTTTAAAGGTCATGGTGCACTTGTTATTTTATTTATTTATTTTTTTTGCGGTACGCGGGCCTCTCACTGCAGTGGCCTCTCCCGCTGCGGAGCACAGGCTCCGGTTGCGCAGGCTCAGTGGCCATGGCTCACGGGCCCAGCCGTTCCGCGGCATGTGGGATCTTCCCAGACCAGGGCACGAACCCATGTCCCCTGCATCGGCAGGTGGACTCCCAACCACTGTGCCACCAGGGAAGCCCTGCACTTGTTATTTTTACCGTTGATTAGTAAAATCACTTTGCATAATTTCTGCTTGCGTGATGCTTTTCATGGTCTTGCATTACCATGCAAACCAAGCCTGTTTTTTACAGTAATGGCACAAACAAAACCAAGCGTATGAGACAACTCATGAACCAGCAAAAATAATAAATGATAGAAATAGACCTACATGACTCTAAATATTAGACTTAAAAGACGTAAACTTTAAAATAAACTTGCTTCTTATATTCAGGAAGATGAAAGGTAAGATTGGGAATTTTGGTAGAACGCTAGAAATTGTATTTTTAGAAAGGACATTGATTTGAAAAAAAGTAGGAATCATAAAATTGAAAAAAAAAGAAACCCCTGAAATTATGTACTCTGTAGAAGGATATAATAGCAGAGTAGATACAACGTCACAACTGATGTGAGAATTGGTGAGTAATAAAACACATCAGAAATAAGATCTAAAGTGAAGCACAAAGAGACAAAAGACAAAGAGACAAAGACTACAAATATAGAGAATATAGTGATGAATTCTACCATACATATAATTGAAATCCTAGGAGGACAAGAAAGAGAAATGGGACAGAAACAATATTTGAAGAGATAGTGGCTGAAGTTTTTCCAACACTGATGAAAGACATTACGTCACAGTTTTAAGACTCCTATAGAACTACAAGCAGAGTTAAAAACCAAAAAAATCCATACGTACACACCCTATAGTAAAACTGCAGAAAAAACAAAGGCAAAGAGATAATCTTAAAAGAAGCTAGAGGTTAAAAACAAAAAGCAAAACCAAACAATACTTTCAAAGGAGCAGCAAGTTAGAGAGAAATTCTCAACCAAAACGATGGAAGCCAGAAGACAGTGGAAAGACATTTTCAATGTGCTGAAAGTCAAGTTTATTCCAGGAATAAAAGATTAGTTTAACATTTAAAAGGTAATCAAGTATCAACAAATATGAAGTGCTTCTGGATAAAATGCACGAGACCTGGCCAGTGAAATCTGCCAAACGTGGCTGAGAGAAATTTTGAAAGACCTAAAGAAATGACAAGTTACAGCATACTCAGTATTGTTAAGATGGCAGTTCTTCCCAAAATGATCTACAGACTTGAGTGATCAAAATTGTATCTTAGCATATGCCTATTTGTAGAATTTGACAAACTGATTCTAAAATTATGTGGAAATGCAATGGACCTAGAGTGGCTAAAACAACTTTGAAAAAGGAGAGCACAGATGGAGGACTTGAATTACCGGATTTCAAGAATTATTCTAGAGCCACAGTATTTGACGATGTAATATTGATATGAAAACAGATAAATAGATGAATGGCACAGAGTAGCAAGTTGAGAAATAGACCCAACTGTATGGTCAACTAATTTTGAACAGAGTGAGAAGTCGTTTCAGTGGGAGAAGATAATTTTTCAACAAATAGTGCTGGAACAATTGGATAGCCACATGCAAAAGAACAAACCTCAGCCCTCATCTCACATCATGTTAAAAAATAAGAAGAAGAACTTGAAATGGGTCCTAGACCTAATTGTAAGAGTTAAAGCTATAAAACTTCTAGAAGAAACATAGAATAAATCTTAGTGATTTGGCAAAGATGTCCTATATGAGTCAAAACACATGAACTACAGGGGCTTCCCTGGTGGCGCAGTGGTTGAGAGTCCACCTGCCGATGCAGGGGACACGGGTTCGTGCCCCGGTCCGGGAGGATCCCACATGCCGTGGAGCAGCTGGGCCCGTGAGCCATGGCCGCTGGGCCTGCGTGTCCGGAGCCTGTGCTCCGCAACGGGAGAGGCTACAACAGTGAGAGGCCCGCGTACCACAAGAAAAAAAAAACAAAACAAAAACATGAACTACAAAAGAAAAATTTAATAAATTAGACTTCCTCGAAATTATAAACCTTTGCTCATCAAAAAGCATTTAAGAAAACAAAAGGCAAGCCACAGACTTGGAGAAAACATTTGTAAAGCGTATATCTGACAAAGGACTATTGTCAGGAATATATAAAGAGCTCTCACAATTCAATAAGAAGGCAACAACCCAATTAAGAATGAAAGCAAAAGTGGGCAAATGATTTGAACAAGTACTTCAACAAAAGGTGTTGGATGGCAAGTAAGCACATGGAAAGCTGTTTAGCATCATTAGTCATTAGGAAAATGCAAATTATTAGGAGCTGATATTGCTATTAGTCGTAGAGAGATATTAAACACCAGCCAGAATGGCTAAATTAAGAAGACTGACCAAGTGTCAAGGCCGAGGATGTGGTGTAGCAGGGACTCACCAACACTGATAATGGGAATGTAAAGTGGTACCGCCTCTTTGAGAAACATTTTGGCAAGTGATATCACTGATGTTATTGCCAAAAGTATCATATACCTGAAGGACGCGAACTGAAAAGGCTACAGACAGACTGTATGATTTCAACTCTGTGACATTCTGGAAAAGGCAAAACTATGGAGACAGTAAAAAGATCAGTGGTTGCCGGGGGTCGCGGGGGAGGAAAGGATGATTAAACAGAGCACAGGGGACTTTTAGGGCAGTGAAGTCATTCTGTATGATACTGTAATAGAGGTACATATCCTTATACATTTGTCCAAATCTGTAGAAAGTACAGCACCAAGCGTGAACCCTGATGTAAACTATGGATTTTAGTTAATAATATATTGATATTGACTCATCGGTAACGATTGTACCAAGATGTTACTAATAGGAAAACTGTGAAGGGACATGGGAACTCTTTGCACCTTCTGCTCAGTTTTTTGTGTAAACCTATGACTACTCTAAATAGGACAGACTGGTGGTTGCCAAGGGGGAGGGGGTAGAGGGAAGGATGGAGTGGGAGGTTGGGGTCAGCAGATGTAAGCTTTTATATATGCGATGGATAAACAACAAGGTCCTCCTGTACAGCCCAGAGAACTATATTCAATATCTTATGATAAACCATAATGGAAAAGAATATTAAAAAAAAGACTCTATGTATATGTATAACTGAATCACGTTGCTGTACAGCAGAAATTAACACAACATCGTAAATCAACTCCACTTCAATTAAAAAATTGGAAAAAATAAAACTACTCTAAATAATAAAATCTGCTCATTAAGAATTAAATTAAATTAAAATGTGTGTATCTTATACCTAAGAATAAACCTAAAAAAGGTATGCAAGACCTCTACTGAGAAAACTGATCACACTATTGACGTTAAATGTAGCCCAAATAAACAGATGGCTGTACCGTGTTCCCGGAAGGGACAACTCAGTCTTGGGAAGGGGTCAGTTCTCTCTGGAAAGGCCTAATGTGCCAAACAAGGGACACTGACCTCTGCCTCCAAGTTCACGTGGGCATCTCGACTCTGCTCAGCTGAACGGTGTGGACTCTCGGAACTGGCTACAGGCAGATTATACAGCCCTGAAGCCCCTACGTGCCCGCCTCCCAGAATGGCTTAGGATAAGCTTCAGGAACTTTGCCATTTTTTTTTTTCCCTTAAACAGATCATTTCTGTTCCCTCAGCATTCTTGTCACTTGAAGTTGCATGAATCCCTGATTCTAAAGAAGAGCATTTGTGCCACGCCCAGCCTTTGCCTTTGAACCCTGGTGGTGCCTTCTGCGTAGACTCCTTTCTTTGGTTCGTTGCTTAAAAGGATCTGAAGGTTTTTTGTAGGAACAGAACCAATGTCCAGAGTGTAGCACCGATGTTAGATCGAATCAGTCTACGTTTATTGAACACCTGCCTTGTATGGCAAGGACGGTAGCAGGTGTGAATTCTGCCTTAAGGAGTTAACAGGTCAGGTGGATAGACAGCGATCAGTACCTGTGATGTGAGGGATGGGGTCCTTCCTCCTGGGTGAATCCGGGAAAGCTTTCGGGAGGAACTGTACTTGAGCTTCCCCTAACGTGTGTGGGAATGGGAAGCATTCCAGACAAAGGAATCAGGTAAAGGACGGAGGCTGGAAAGCAGGAGGCGAGGCTGGTGGATGTTTATTTTGGCCAGAACACAGGGTTTGCAAAGGGGAATGAAGAGAAGTTTGATCCGTTCAGGATAAAACGTCATCAAATGTTTATTAAGCTCCTTCTCTGTGCCAGGCATCATTCTAAGCATTGGGGGATATACATAAGCGAGCAAAACCCCCACAAAATCCCTTTGCTTGTAGAGCTGGCTCTCTGGCGGGGAGAGACAGACGATCAGCCCAGTGGCAGAGTCCGTGCTCGGCTTGGTGTGTTCGAAGATGCTACAGGCAGAGGCGGGGGGTGGGGGGCTGGGGGGCATGCGTCCAGGGAGGGCCAGGGCGCTGCAAGGATGGCCAAGAGGTCTCACTGAGAAAGGACCGGAAGGTGAGAGTCTCAGCAGACTCCAGGAGGGGCGCGTCCTGGTGCAGCAGGCAGCCGGGGCCAGGCTCGCGGGCGGAGCACAAGCAAGTATGACTGCAAGAATGTCCCGGGACGAGGAGGACGTGCAGTCCCAGCGGGAAGGTGGCAGCAGGTCACCGTGGAGGGCCTTGGGGACATTGTAAGGGCCCTGGCTGTGCCCTCTGTGAAAGCAGCCCCTGGGGAGGAGGCTTCTGAGTGGGGGCACCGTGCACTGCAATTCAGCTGCTCCGGACTCCCTCCGGCTGTCGTCAGAGGCCAGGGACAGAAGCCGCAGGCCGGTTGTGAGGCTGGTGGGCCTCTCCGAGGGCTGGCAGTGTGCAGCTTGGGCAGCAAGATGGTATGGCGGGAGGACACTGCACCGCGCACGGGGCCGGAGAACTGACGGTTGAGTAGCCATGTGACCTTGGACGATGATCCTTGGTCTGTTTCCTTCCCTGCAAATCCAGGTGTGGAACTGACGCTCCTCAGAGGGATGCCTAAGGCAGGGGTGGGGTGATCAGGGCTGGACTTCAGGATGCTACTGGCAGCAACGCATGAGACCCTTGGAGAGAGGAGTTGGCTGGCTAGGGGGCCAGGTAGGAGGATGTTGCGGAAGTCCAGGTGGGGCCGGGGTCGGGGGAGTGACGCTGTGGGCTGGGCAGAGACAGGATGGATGCAAGTAATCGTCAGGGCATGCCGGGTAAAGGCGTGTCGACAGCTGGTCCCGGCCTCAGACGTGCCCTCTTTTTTTTTTTTTTTCCCACATCTTTACTGAAGTATAAATGCTTTACAATGTTGTGTTAGTTTCTGCCGTACAACAAAGTGAATCAGCTCTACGTATACATATACCCCATATCCTCTCCCTCTTGAGCCTCCCTCCCACCCTCCCTATCCCACCCCTCTAGGTCGTCACAAAGCATTGAGTTGACCTCCTTGTGCTATCAGACATGCCCTCTTGCTGGCAGGGTGGCCGCACAGAGCCTTCTGCGTGTCAAGCACTGGTGCTTTGACAGGCACCTCAACCCCTCCCGAATTTGCCCCAGTGGATATACATAATCAGTTACCACAGAAACATGACCGTCTCCTCGTTAAAATCCGGCGCTGGGTCTTATGAATAAACCCTTAGTAGGTTTCCTGGTTCTCTTATTTTTATGCACAGCTTGACTTTATAGCAGTAAATTCATCTTTTTTCCTTAAACAGATTGCTTCTGTTCCCTTAGTGTCCTTGTCACTTTAAGTTGCATTCATCCTTGTTTCTTTAGAAAAGCCATTGTTCTACAATCGTCTATTGTTACCAACATTCGCGTTGGAATCATTGAGCTGCTGAAAATCGGCGTTAAGTCGATTATTTCGTTTCTGTTTTTTCTCTCTCTTCTTATTTGGAAATTTACAGAATAATGTTTTTAGTTTTCTTTTATCGTCATGGCGAATAGGAATTGAAGCTATGTAGCTCTGGGAACCTCTAGTTCCAAATAGGAAAGCCTTGCAAACATTTCCAGCTGGCAAACGGACAAAACTGAGGGCGTGAAAGTTGCTAGAGAGGCTAGGAGCCTACTGAAGCACCCAACTCCAGAGGAGGACCTAGGATACCTCAAGTTAGAGGCTGTTAGGAAGTGCTGACTCTTCTCTGCAGATACCTACCTAAAGATAAGCCACTATGAGTAGGAATTAAAGCAGTGTCTACATTCTATTTAGAAACAGGAGGAGTGAAAATGGTATGCCTTTAAAAAGTCGCTGTCATGAAAAGACAAAGAAAAGCTATGGAAGTGTTTCAGATCAAAAGAGAAATGACAGCAAAATGCCGTATCTGACCCTACGCTAGATCCTGTCCTGGAGGGAATAATATCAAGGACATTATTGGGTCAACCGACAAAATTTGACTTTGAATTATAAAGTATTATATGTCTGTTAAATGTACTGAAATTGATAAGTGTACTGTAGTGAGTAAGAGAATATCCTTATTCGTAGAAAACACATACTTCAGTATTGAGGGAGATAGGGTCATGCTTCAAATACACACACACACACACACACACACACACGCTATATGGCTACCTAAGTGTAAAGGTAGAGCAAGTGGATAGAATGTTAATTGTCAGTGAATATGATAAAGGGCACAGGGTTCACAGCGTTCTTTGTACTATTTTGCGCACACGTGCAATTATTCTGTAAGTGAAATTACAGAATGGAAGTGGAAATACAAGTGGAAAAAAAAAGCGAACGAACAAACCAGAAAGACAGTTTGTAACTTCTGTATCTTAGCTGCATGTATTACCATGTTTGGCTTCGGAAAGCTGCATATCAGAAAATGTTGAGCTACAGCTCACCTGTTCTGAAGACATCACTCCTAATTTAGCTCCCTTTTAGTACTTTTTTAAAATTAAAAAATCTTTAAATTTGATATAATTGTAGATTCACATGCAGTTGTAAGAAATAATACAGAGAGATCCCCAGTACTCTTTACACCGCTTCCCCAGTGGTAACATCTTGCAAAACAATAGTGCAATATCACAGCCAAGATATCAACGTGATACTGTCAAGGTGAGCATTTTCATCACCTCTGCTTGCCCTTGAGAGCCACACTGATCCCTCAAACCCTGACCCCTTCCTTACCCTGCAGTCTGTTCTCCATTTCTATCATTTTGTCATTTCAAGAGTGTTATATTGTGAATCCTATGGCATGTAACTTTTGGGGATTGACTTTTTCGTTTAGCATAATTCCCATCAGATTCATACAGGTTGTTGCGTATATATATATATATATTTTTTTTCTGTGGTACGTTGGGCCTCACTGTTGTGGCCTCTCCTGTTGCGGAGCACAGGCTCCGGACGCGCAGGCTCAGCGGCCATGGCTCACGGGCCCACTCGCTCCGCGGCATGTGGGATCTTCCCGGACCGGGGCACGAACCCGTGTCCCCTGCATTGGCAGGCGGACTGTCAACGACTGCGCCACCAGGGAAGCCCTGTTGGGTATATTAATAGTTCATTCCTTTTTTTTGCTGAGCAGTATTCTGTGGAATGAATGTACCAAATTTGTGAAACCATTCACCATCAGAGGACATATAGGTTCTTTCCAGTTATGAGTTATGAGTAAAGCTGCTGTACAGGTTTTAAATAGCTCCATTGAGACGTAGTTTACATACAATACACTGATGTGTAACTAGTATATTTAAACAATGGTTTAAAGTATACAATTCCGTGGTTTCCATTATACTTACAGTGTTGTGCAATCATTGCCACGATCTAATTTTAGAACATTTTCATCACCCCTAGAAGAAACCACATACCCACTAACAATCATTCCTCATTCCCTGCACACCCCACCCCAGCCCTAAGCAACCAGTAATCTACTTTCTGTCTCTACAGTTTGCCTGTCCTGGACATTGCGTATAAATGGATTTATACAATACATGGTCTTTTGTGACTGGCTTCTTTCACTTAGCATAATGTTTTCAAGGGTTCTCCATGTTGTATCACAAATCAATACTTCATTTCTTTTTGTCACCAAGAATATTGTATAGATATAGTACATTTTCTTTATCCATTAATCAATTGGTGGACATGTAATTTCCACTTTTTGGCTGTGATGAATAATGCTGCTATGAACATGTTTTTGTGTAGATGTATGTTTTCATTTCTCTAGAAGTAGACTTACTGTGTCATATAGTAACTCTATGTTTAACTTTTTTGAGAAACTGACAAACTTTTCCAAATGGCTACATCATTTTACAATCTCAATAGCAATATGTGAGGGTTCCAGTTTCTCCACATCTTCACCAACACTTGTTATTGTCTGTCTTTTTGATTGTAGCCATTCTAGTGGATGTGAAGTGGTATCTCATTGTGGTTTTGATTTGAATTTCCCTGACTAATGACACTGAGCATCTTTTCATACACCTGTTGGCCATTTGTATATCTTCTTTGGAGAAATGTCTGCTTAAACCCTTCGTGCATTTTTTAATTGGGTATTTGTCATTTTATTGTTGAGTTGTAAGAGCGCTTTATATCTTCTGGATACAAGTCTTGTATCAGATATATGATTTTCAAATATTTTCTCCCATTTTGTGAATTGTCTTTTCACTTTTTTTATGCTAGTGTTTATAGCACAAATTTTTTAATTTCAATGTCCAATTTGTTTCTTTCCTTTGTCACTTGTGCTCTTGGTATGTGTTCAGGTTTTCTTGTTTTTTGGGTTTTTTTGCGTTACGGAGGCCTCTCACTGTTGTGGCCTCTCCCGTTGCGGAGCACAGGCTCCGGACGCACAGGCTCAGCGGCCATGGCTCACGGGCCCAGCCGCTCCGCGGCATGTGGGATCTTCCCGGACCGGGGCACGAACCCGTGTCCCCTGCATCGGCAGGCGGACTCTCAACCACTGCGCCACCAGGGAAGCCCCTGTGTGTTAGGTTTTTGTGTGAACATAAGTTTTCATTTCACTGGCATAAATGCCCAAGAGCGCCATTGCTGGGTCATATGGTAGCTGTATGTTTAGTTTTATAAGAAACTGACCAACTGTTTTCCAGAGTAGCTGTACTGTTTTACATTCCCACCAGCAATGTCTGAGTGTTGCCATCTGTCCACATCCTCACCAGCACTTGGTGGTGTTGTTCTTTTTTATTTTAGCCATTCTGATAGGTGTGCAGTGATATCTCATTATGGTTTTCACCTGCAAATCCCTAGTGGATAAGGATGTGGAAGATCTTTTTATGTGCTTATTTTACTGTCTGCATATTCTCTTCAGTTAAATGTCTCTTCATGTCTTTTGCTCATTTTCTAATTGAAATGTTGGCTTTTTATTGTTCCATTTTGAAATTTCTTTATGTATTCAAGATACTTGCCCTTTGTCAGATATGTGATTTACAGATATTTTCACCCGAAGTATACTTGTCTTTTCAGCCTCATCATAAGGTTCTTTATAAACCAAACATTTTTAATTTTGATGAGGTCCAGTTTATCAATTTTTCCTTTTAGGGATTGTGCTTCTGGTGTCAAGCCTAAGAACTTTTTACTTAGCTGTAGATCCTGACGCTTTTCTCCTAGTTTTTCTATAAGTTTTTTGGTTTTATATTCTACATGTAAGTCCATGATCCATTAGGAGGTAATTCTTGTGTAAGATGTGAGACTCAGATGGAGGTACTTTTTTTTTTTTTTAATTATGGATATCCAGTCGTACCAGCACCATTTGTTGAAAAGGCTGTCTTTCCTCCCTTGAATTGCTTTTTTTTTTTTTTTTTTTTGCCGTACGCGGGCCTCTCACCATTGTGGCCTCTCCCGTTGCGGAGCACAGGCTCCGGACGCGCAGGCTCAGCGGCCACGGCTCACGGGCCCAGCCGCTCTGCGGCATGTGGGATCCTCCCAGACCGGGGCACGAACCCGTGTCCCCTGCATCTGCAGGCGGACTCTCAACCACTGCGTCACCAGGGAAGCCCCTGAATTGCTTTTTAATTGTCAAAAATCGGTTGGGCATATTTGTATGGGCCTGTTTCAGGGTTTTGCGGTCTAATCATTGGTCTATGTGTTGGTTCCTTTGCCAACACCACACTGTCACGATGACTGAGTAGATCTTAGTACTGTTACCAAGTCCAAGCTCATACTACTCACCGAGTGGCAGGCCAATAATTGAGAGACGAGTTATTGGGGCAAGGAATAGTGACTTTATTTGGAAAGCCAGCAGACTGAGAAGAAGGTGGACTAGTGACCCAAACAGCCATCTTCCCTGAGTTAGAATTCAGGCTTCTTTCATACGAAAAGGGGAGGGGGTGTGGCAGGTTGTTGCAGACTTTTTGGTGCCAGAATCCATTGTTCTTGCCGCTGTCTGTAGATCTAGTCACAATGTTCCTATAAACCTCCAACAAGACAATTGTTATTTTCTGTTCTGCAACTTTTTATCTCTGTATGAATAGGAAAGTGTTATACCTTTAAAGGTAGGTATTGCAGAGTCTCAGGTATAGACCCCAAGAGGTAATTAGATTTGGGGATATATTCCCAAGAATTTGTAGCAGGATCTCAGGTTTATAACCAAAAAGATGTATCAGCATCTCATATACCCAAGGAGGCTTAGCAGACTCTCAGAGGAGGGGGTGAATTTTTAAAGTGTAGTCTTTAAAAATCATTTACTTTAAAATTTTAAACAATATTAAAGGAGAATCTGAGGTATTTCTATTTATCAGGATGGGACATAGACCTAAAGAGATTGAGAGATAGTGGTTGTGACCTTGTAACCAACTTACCCTATGTGTGTAAAAATGATTGGTTCCGTAGCCCAAGATGGAATGGAACTGATTTACTCTCCTCCCAGAGACAAGGAGAAATCCAGGCAAATGTATGAAACAATGTTTTTCAAGACATTGGACATCAGGCCATGAATGACACTGATGGTTGTGAGGTGAAAACAAACAAGGTGAGAGATGTGACTGAAGTGAGTTTCCAGGCCGTGGTGCAGGGAGGGAGAACCTGGGCAGAGCCTGGAAGGTTCTCTAAGTTGAGGAGATGGAGCTGAGACTCTGGAGAGACCAAAGAGTCTAGTGTTCCCAGGGCAGAGTACTGGAGGAGAGAACTCTGGAGATCTGCTAAGTACTGCTTGGTGCAGGCATGTGAGTAAAACTACTTGAGGCCAGGAAAAGAACCATCTGAGAGGATTAGAAGGAACAGTGGCCCGCACTCAAACTGGGCCAGGAGTAGTGCCTGGCACTCACATGGGACCAGGAACAGTGCCTGTTTCCCACCTGCCAGTCTGGAAAACCTCATACTTCAAGAGGGATTGGGTAGATTATTCAGAAAGATCTTGCCTCAGTAGGGGGGAGTAATTGCACTAGATTACATACTGCTGTGGTCCTGCCTGACAGATCTTAAGAATAAGATACAAAAGGGTCTTTTCCAAGTAATTGTCCAAGTAATTTAACTACATCCCAGAAGGAAGCTCAAGAATATTTATAGGAATACAAAACTACTCAGCACCGAACAAGGTAAAAAATTACGATGTCTGACGTCTAATCAAGGGTTACTAGACGTGCAAAGAAGCGGGAAAAGAGGATCCATAGTGAGGGGGAAAATATCAATGAATTGAAACCTACCCAGAACTGATTATACATATATAAAATGACACACACAGAATAAACAATTCTTAAAAAATAAAAAGAGCATCAGTGAACTGTTGAACAACAGCAGCCTAATATATGTGTAATTGGAGACCCTGGGGAAAAAAGTGGGGGACAGAAAAAATATTTGAAGAAATAATGGGGTCAATTCGTTGGGAAGATTTAACAATTCTAAAAGTTTATGCATGAAGTGGGACCTCCCTGGTGCCGCAGTGGCTAAGAATCCGCCTGCCAATGCAGGGGACACGGGTTCTAGCCCTGGTCCAGGAAGATCCCACATGCCGCGGAGCATCTAAGTCCATGCGCCACAACTACTGAGCCTGCACTCTAGGGCCCGCGTGCTACAGCTGCTGAGCCCAGGCACCACAACTACTGAAGCCCGTGTGCCTAGAGCCTGTGCTTCACAACAAGAGGAGCCACCGCAATGAGAAGCCCACGCACCGCAATGAAGAGTAGCCCCCACTGTCTACAACTAGAGAAAGCCCGCAAGCAGCAACTTAGACCCAATGCAGCCAAATAAATAAATAAATAATAAATTTTAAAAAAATAATAAAATACATGAAGCAAAAACTGATAGAACTGCAAGGAGAAACAGACAAATAAAAAATTGTAGACAGAGGTAGTTTATTAAACAAATATAGAGAATATCAACAACGATATGGAAGATTTGAACATTATCAACCAATTTGATCTAATTGACATGTAGAACAATATATAGAACAATCTACCCAACAACAGCAGAATATACATTACTTTCAAGTGCATACAGATGTTTACCAAGGTACATTGTATTCTGGGCCATAAAACAAATCTCAATAAACTTTAAAAGATTCAAATCACATAAAGTAGATTCTCTGACATAATGGAATTAAATTAGAAATCGCTAATATAAACAGGAGTGAAAAATCACCAAATATTTGGAAACTAAATTACATGCTTCTAAATAAGCCATGTGTCAAAAACTAAATCAAAGAAGAAATTAGAAAGTATTTTGAACTGAATGAAAATAAAAACAACGTATTGAAATTTGTGGAATCTGCTATAGCAGTACTTAGATGAAAATTTATAACACTAAACACCTATATTAGAAAAGAAAAAAGGACTCAAATCAGTGACCTTAAGGAAAAGAAGAGCAAATTAAAGCCACTGTAAGCAGAAAAAAGGAAATAATGAAGATCAGGGTGAAATCGATGAATAGAAAACCAAACACAACAGAGAAGATCAATGAAACACAAAGCTGGTTCTCTGAGAAGATAAATAATGTTCATAAACCTCTAGCCTGGCTTATTTAGAAAAAGAAGAAAAGATACAAATTACTAATATCTGCATTGAGAGAGGTGACATCACTACAGATTCTACAGCTATTATAAGGATAACAGGAAAATATTATGAACTTTATGTCAATAAGTTTGACAACTCAGATAAAAAAGACAAATTACTTGAAATACACATATTTCCAAAACTGAACTCAAGAAGAAATAGATCATCTATCTAGCCCTACGTCTATTAAATAAATAGAATTTTAAAATCCTTTCCACAAAGAAACCTCAGGCTTAGATGGCTTCACTGGTAGGTTCTACCAAATATCTAAAGAATAAACAATTCCATTGTAGGCAAAATCTTCCAAAAAATGGAAGGGGTGGGAGTGTTTTGCAGTTCATTCCAGGAGGCTAGCATTAATCTGATACCACTACTAGGCAAAGACATTACAAGTAAAGAAAACTAAAGGCCGAGATCCCTTTTGGACATAGATGCAAAAATTCTAATTTACAGTTTAGGACATTGAGTCAATGATGTATAAAAAGAATGTCATATCATAGCCTAGTGGGGTCAGCCCAAGAATATAAGGATAGTTTAAAAGTCAAAAATTAGTGTAATTCAACAAATTAACAGAATGAAAAAGAAATACTATATAATCATTTCAATAGATATAGAAGAAGCATTTGATAAAATTTCATACTTGCTACTAACAGAAATCACTGTTTTTTACAAAGGTACAGACAGAGGCAGTTCAGTGGAGCAAGAACGATCTTTTCAACAAATGGCGCCGGCACAATTGCTTATCCATATGCCCCAAATGAACTTTGATCCATTCCTCATACCATATACAAAAATTAACTCAAAGGGCTTTCCTGGTGGCGCAGTGGTTGGGAGTCCGCCTGCCGATGCAGGGGACATGGGTTTGTGCCCCGGTCCGGGAGGATCCCACATGCCGCGGAGCGGCTGGGCCCGTGAGCCATGGCCGCTGGGCCTGCGCGTCCGGACCCTGTGTCCGCAACGGTAGAGGCCACAACAGTGAGAGGCCCGCGTACTGCAAAAAAAAAAAAAAAAAAAAGAAACCTCAAACTAGATCATAGATCTAAATGTAAAATCTAAAACTGTAAAACTTCTAGAAGAAAACACAGGGAAAAAAATCTTTACGACCTTGTGTTAGGCAAAGATTTCATAGATATGACACCAATAAGACAATCCACAAAAGAAAGAAATTGATGAATTGGACTTCATCAAAATGAAAACTTTGGCTCTTCAAAAGACAGTTTTGGGAAAATGAAAACACAGATTACAAACTGCAAAGAAATCTTTGTAAAGCATAAACCTGTTAAATACCAGAATACAGAAAAAAAAACTTTGGAAATTCACCAATAAGAAAATAGCCTAGTTTTTAAATGGGCAAGAGATTTGAACTGACACTTCAGCAAAGAAGATATGTGGGTAGCCAATAAGCATGAGGAAAATGTTCGACATCATTAGTCATCAGGGCAATGCAAATTAAACCTACAATCCGCATACCAGCATTCTGCAGCTTTCACAGAGGTGATATGGTACTACTACAGACCCATGAGAAACAAATACCGTATGCTAACACATAGATATGGAATCTAAAAAAAAAATGGTTCTGATGAACATAGGGGCAGGACAGGAATAAAGACGCAGACCTAGAGAATGGACTTGAGGACACAGAGGGGGAAGGGCAGGCTGGGACGAAGTGAGAGAGGAGCATTGACATATATACACTACCAAATGTAAAGTAGATAGCTAGTGGGAAGCAGCCGCATAGCATGGGGAGATCAGCGCAGTGCTCTGTGAGGGGTGGGATAACGAGGGTAGGAGGGACATGTAAGAGGGAGGGGATATGGGGATATATGTATGCATATGGCTGATTCATTTTGTTATACAGCAGAAACTAACACAACACTGTAAAGCAATTATGCTACAATAAAGATGTTAAAAAAAAATGGGGGGGCTTCCTTGGTGGCGCAGTGGTTGAGAGTCCGCCTGCCGATGCAGGGGACACGGGTTCGTGCCCCGGTCCAGGAAGATCCCACATGCTGTGGAGCGGCTAGGCCCGTGAGACATGGCCACTGAGCCTGCGGGTCCGGACCCTGTGTCCGCAACAGTAGAGGCCACAACAGTGAGAGGCCCGCGTACCGCAAAAAAAAAAAAAAAAAAAAGGGGGTACATCTAACTTTACCAGTGAATGTGTGTATAACCTTCATGTAAGACATTTCCAGAAGTGTATTGTTATATTAAATCCAAATCAGTACCTTTTAGTCAATAAAAAGCTTCTCTTAAATTAAAAAAAAAAAAGAATCTGCCTGCCAACACAGGGGACACAGGTTCAGTCCCTAGTCTGGGAAGATCCCACATGCCGCGAGGCACCTAAGCCCATGAGCCACAACTACTGAGCCTGCGCTCTAGAGCCTGTGTGCCACAGCTACTGAAGCCCACGGGCCTAGAGTCCATGCTCCTCAACAAGAGAAGCCACCGCAATGAGAAGCCCGCGCACCACAACAAAGAGTAGCCCCCGCTCTCCGCAGCTAGAGAAAGCCCACGTGCAGCAACAAAGACCCAATGCAGCCAAAAGTAAATAAATAAATTTATTTTTTAAAAAAAAGTTCGTCCATCATTACCCCCAAGACAAGTACCAAGTATTACGGGAGGGAGAGAATCCAGAGTCTCAGAGTGAGACACAGTTACCACACTAAAAGAATAAACAGGAGCTTTTCTACCTTCCCATCTGATGGGTGGTCTACCAGGATATTGAGTTACGAGTAGGAGTCACTTTCCTTCCCCGTTGTCTGGTGGGCTGTCCTCTTTATCCCAGTGTGTTCTGGAATTTCCCAGTGGCCTGCCTTGATGTGGGTCTGCATTCACGCATTCTGTTGGGAACCTGGAAATTCACAGCCTTCATTTCTGAGAATTGTTCTTGAATTCATTTGTGGATAATTGCCTCTGCCCGGTCTCCTCACCTCCATACCTCTGGGACATTGTCATTTGGTTGAGTCACCTCCTGCACTGGTACTCTCACTTTCTCGTCTGTCTTCCCCCATTTCCATCTCTGTCTTTTCTCTTTACTTTTTGGGAGATTATGGCCTTTATCCTCCAACCCTTCTATTAAGTTTGGGATCATGTTTTTAATTCCCAAGAGAGGTTTTTGTTCTCTGAATGCTCTTTTTTATGCCATGCTCTGCTTTTCATGAGTGCAATACCTCACCTTTCTGAGGATATCAATAATGTTTCCCCTGGCTATGTAGGTTTCTTCCTCCTGTATATTGTTTCCTCTGAGCTGTTTTTTCCTGTGTTGGTTGGTTGGTTGGCTCTCTTTATTTCACGGGAGGGGCCTTCCTCAGAAGTCTGGTATTTGTGGGGGACGGTTGCCTGATTTTCTTTAAAAGGGAGGAACTAAAAAGCTGATTGAGGCTGTGGGCAGAAGGTGGGGATGTTCACTTTAGACATCCTTGTGGAGATCAGGCTGGGACGGGGAGGAAAGGGCTCTTGATGGGCTGACTGCTGGTGTCTTTAAGTCTCCCTTCTTAAATGGAAGATATTCCCAGAGAAGATATTTCAATCCCCTATTTGGGGTTGAGGGGGAGGGAGGGAAGTAGACCTAGAGTCCCTGGGGTTCCAGAAGGAAGAGGACAAGCAGGCTGGGGTGTCAGCAATCCCCTGTGCTTGCTAACGCCCTGGTTCACATCCCTGCAGGCATGGCGAGTTGCCATGGAGACAGATGGGGGAGAGGATCTAGGGCCACTGCTCAGAGCTTCTGCCCATCCTCCTACTTTCGCCCCAGTTGTACCCATGCCTGGTACCTCCAGTTATTGAGTGCCCGGGGTTCTGCAGGGGGAACCTGGGGCTCCTGCTTTTCCAGGTGCTGGTTTCGTGGTCTCTCCTCCATCCTCCACATCCAGCTCCTTTCCAGCCTCCAGCTGCTCCTGCTGCTGTCTCCTCCTGCTCTTCTCTTCTTCCTGGATTGATCCCTTTTGGTTTTGTTTTCAGTCTTTTCCCTGTGGTTTCAGAGGGGATGCAGAAAAGAATGAAATGACGTGCATATGACTCACCACTTCATCTCAAGTTCAGCATCTCTCTTGATAGATGGGAAATGGAGGCTTAGGGACTTTGTAGATTAGCTCAAATGTTACACAACTTACATTCAGCGGTGGCAGTTTTGATGCCTCCAGAACCCATGCTTCCTAATCATTGGGCTAAGATTAAAGTTTTAATTAAAAAAAGAAGTTCTGGGAATTCCCTGGAGGTCCAGTGGTTAGGACTCCACGCTTCCACTGCTGGGGGCCCGGGTTCAATCCCCAGTTGGGGAACTAAGATCCCGCGTGCCACGGAGCACGTCCAAAACAAACAAACAAACACACACGCACAAAATAAAAATTTAAAAAAGAAGTTCTGCAAAGCTGAGCTCTCCTGTTTAATTTTTAAGTGCGGTGATTGGGTTTCTCTCTGAAATCTCTCCCTCTACAATACTCGGTGCCACCTAGTATTCTGTCTTCTGGGGTGATTATCGGTGAACATGTTTTATCTTCCACCATCTCCTGATTACTTTGGAAATCCTTAAGGATAAGAGCTATGTCCTAGTCAGGTGTCTTCTCAAAATGCCTATCACAGGCCATTCACAGACCAATAACGCTGAAGATAAACCACTGCTCAGTGACAATAGAAATAAAACTATAATATATGTCCATTGCCTAAGTAGAACTACTGAAGAGAAGTGTGTTTCTTTTTCCCAATCTCCTTATCCTTATGGAGGAGGATGAAACCAGTGAAAACATTCTATTAATATCCCAGATTTGGGCTTTTTTCTTCCTTTTGTCTCATTTGCTGGAGAGCAAAACACAGACTGAGAATGAGCAAGCATCCGTTGTTCAGTCAAGTAGGAGAAGCAGAAGACAGAAAACTCTGAAGGACTGACACACCGATTCATTTTGAACCTTAGTGTTATTTATGAAAATGTCCAAAAAATGGTTTTCACCTTGCAGAAAGTTGAACCATGTTGGTAAAGTTTATGTTATTCTGAGCGCATTTATGAAAAGGCTGGTGCTAAATTCCCGATGGTTCTGTGGGCCGAGTGAGCACTGGATTTTCAGAGTGTTGCTGGAGGGGCTTTTCTCTCTTAGAAACTTCTGGTATTTACCATTTCTCATTACATTATGAGTAGAGTGAGAAAGGTTTTACTTTGAGTTCTGCTCTTGAGTTTTTACTCTGAGTTTACCCTGTTCTGCTCTTCCACCGCTGCTTCTCGTAAGACTTGAAGAAGTGGAAGGACATTCAGAACTTATCTGCTCTGGCAAAATACAATACCATTGACCATATCCAAAACGGAAGGGGAAAGTTAAAGGTGAAAGATCTAAAAATGGACACATCACTGCCATTTGCAGCCACGTGGATGGACCTGGAGATGATCATACTAAGTGAAGTAAGTCAGACAGAGAAAGACAAATACCATGTGATATCGCTTATATGCAGGATCTAAAACAATGATACAAAACAGAAACAGACTCACAGACATAAAAAACAAACTTATGGTTACCAAAGGAGATGGCCGGGGGGAGGGATAAATTAGGAGTTTGGGATTAAACAGGTACATACTACTGTATATAAAATAGATAAACAAGGACCTACTGTGTAGCACAGGGACCTGTATTCAGTATCTTGTAAAAACCTATACTGGAAAAGAATATGAAAAAGAGTATATATGTATGTGTGTGTGTTGTACTAACAACAACAATACAGCATTGTAAGTTAACTATACTTCAGTGTTTAAAGAATGGTTAAAAAAAAAAGAAAGAAAAATGGACACATCTCTTTTATCAACTTCCTGGAATCATAAAACCAAAACTAACCTCCAGCGTATATTAGAACTACACCAAAAGTAATTATCTTTCTACTTGGTTACTCTTGGTTTAGAGCAAATTTAGATTTCCATCAAGTTGGCCCCGAGAAGTTAAAGATAAAGGGAAAGGGACTTCTGTCTTTCCCTTAAAACCAGTACTGCACCTTTGGGCCTCTAGGCACTACAGGACTGGCAGTAGAAATACATTCATGGGACAACTAACTGCTGAACAATCATCGACAGGAAAACACTGGAACTCACCAAAAAAGATACACCCCATCCAAAGGCAAAGGAGAAGCCACAGTGAGATGGTAGGAGGGGCGCAATCACAATAAAATCAAATCCCATAACCGCTGGGTGTGTGACTCACAAACTGGAGAACACTTATACCACAGAAGTCCACCCACTGGAGTGAAGGTTCTGAGCCGCACGTCAGGCTTCCCAACCTGGGTTGTCTGGCAATGGGAGGAGGAATTCCCAGAGAATCAGACTTTGAAGGCTAGCGGGATTTGACTGCAGAACTTCGACAGGACTGGGGGAAACAGAGACTCCACTCTTGGAGGGCACACACAAAGTAGTGTGTGCATAGGGACCCAGGGGAAGGAGCAGTGACCCCGGAGGAGACTGAACCAGACCTACCTGCTAGTGTTGGAGGGTCTACTGAAGAGGTGGGGGGTGGCTGTGGCTCACCACAGGGACAAGGACACTGGCAGCAGAAGTTCTGGGAAGTACTCCTTGGCGTGAGCCCTCCCAGAGTCCACCATTAGCCCCACCAAAGAGCCAGTAGCCTCCAGTGCTGGGTCACCTCAGGCCAAACAACCAACATGGAGAGAACTCAGCCCCACCCATCAGGAGACAAGTGGATTAAAGTTTTACTGAGCTGCCCACCAAATCAACACCAGCCCCACCCATCAGGAGACAAGTGGATTAAAGTTTTACTGAGCTGCCCACCAAATCAACACCCAGCTCTACCCACCACCAGTCCCTCCCATCAGGAAGCATGCACAAGCCTCTCACCCACCAGAGGGCAAACAGCAGAAGCAAGAACTATAATCCTGCAACCTGTGGAATGAAAAGCACACTCACAAAATGACAAGGCAGACAAAATGAAAAGGCAGAGGACTATGTACCAGATGAAGGAACAAGATAAAACCCCAGAAAAAAAACCTAAATGAAGTGGAGATAGGCATCCTTCCAGAAAAAGAATTCAGAAAAATGATAGTGAAGATGATCCAGTACCTTGGAAAAAGAATGGAGGCAAAGATCAAGAAGATGCAAGAAATGTTCAACAAAGACCTAGAAGAATTAAAGAACAAACAAACAGATGAATAATACAATAACTGAAATGAAAACTACACTAGAAGGAATCAATAGCAGAGTAACTGAGGCAGAAGAACAGATAGGTGACCTGGAAGACATAATGGTGGAATTCACTGCTGCAGGACAGAATAAAGAAAAAAGAATGAAAAGAAATGAAGACAGCCTAAGAGACCTCTGGGGAAACATTAAACACACCAACATTCACATTATAGGGGTCCCAGAAGGAGAAGAGAGAGAGAAAGGACCTGAGAAAATATTTGAAGAGATTATAGCTGAAAACTTCCCTAATATGGGAAAGGAAATAGCCATCCAAGTCCAGGAAGCACAGATAGTCCCAGGCAGGATAAACCCAAGGAGAAACACACCGAGATACATAGTAATCAAACTGACAAAAATTAAGGACAAAGAAAAATTATTAAAAGCAACAAGCGAAAAATGACAAATAACATACAAGGGAACTCCCATGAGGTTAACGGCTGATTTCTCAGCAGACTTTCTACCAGCCAGAAGGGAGTGGCACGATATATTTAAAGTGATGAAAGGGAAGAACCTACAGCCAAGATTACTCTACCCAGCAAGGATCTCATTCAGATTTGACAGAGAAATCAAAAGCTTTACAGACAAGCAAAAGCTAAGAGAATTCAGCACCACCAAACCAGCCCTAAAACAAATGCTAAAGGAACAACTACTGAAGCCCATGCGCCTAGAGCCCGTGCTCCACAACAAGAGAAGCCACCGCATTGAGAAACCCACACACCGCAACGAAGAGTAGCCCCCGCTCACCACAAATAGAGAAAGCCTGCACGCAGCAATGAAGATCCAACGCAGCCAAAATAAATAAATTTTTTAAAAAAATCTTCCAACAAAAATCCAGGACCAGATGGCTTCACAGGTGAATTTTAGTGAACACTTAGGGAGAGCTAACACCCATCCTTCTCAAACTCTTCCAAAAAATTGCAGAGGTAGGAACACTCCCAAACTCATTCTACAAGGCCACCATCACCCTGATACCAAATCCAGACAAAGATACTACAAAAAAAGAAAATTACAGACCAGTATCACTGATGAGTATAGATGCAAAAATCCTCAACAAAATACTAGCAGACAGAATCCAACAACACATTAAAAGGATCATAGGGCTTCCCTGATGGCGCAGTGGTTGGGAGTCCGCCTGCCGATGCAGGGGACACGGGTTCGTGACCCAGTCCAGGAGGATCCCACATGCCATGGAGCGGCTGGGCCCGTGAGCCATGGCCGCTGAGCCTGCGTCTCCAGAGCCTGTGCTCTGCAACAGGAGAGGCCACAACAGTGAGAGGCCCACGTACCGCAGAAATAAAATTAAATTAAATTAAAAAAATAAAGTATCATATACCATGATCAAGTGAGATTTATCCCAGGGATGCAAGGATTCTTCAATATATGCAAATCAGCCAATGTGATACCTCATATTAACAAATTGAAGAATAAAAACCATATGATCATCTCAATAATTGCAGAAAAAGCTTTTGACAAAATTCAATACCCATTTATGATAAAAACTCTCCAGGAAGTGCACATAGAGGGAGCTTACCTCAACATAATAAAGGCCATATACAACAAACCCACAGCAAACGTCATTCTCAATGGTGAAAAACTGAAAGCATTTCCTCTAAGATCAGTAACAAGACAAGGATGTCCACTCTCACCACTATTATTCAACATAGTTTTGGAAGTCCTAGCCACGGCAATCAGAGAAGAAAAAGAAATAAAAGGAATACAAATTGGAAAAGAAGAAGTCAAACTGTCACTGTTTGCAGATGACATGATACTATACATAGATAATCCTAAAGATGCTACCAGAAAAGTACTAGAGCTAATCAGTGAATTTGGTAAGGTTGCAGGAAACAAAATTAATACACAGAAATCTCTTGCATTCTTATACACTAATGATGAAAAATCAGAAAGAGAAATTAAGGAAACAGTCCCATTCACCACTGCAACAAAAAGAATAAAATACCTAGGAATAAACATACCTAAGGAGGTGAAAGACCTGTACTCAGAAAACTATAAGACACTGATGAAAGAAATCAAAGATGACACAAACAGATGGAGAGATATACCATGTTCTTGGATTGGAAGAATCAATATTGTGAAAATGACTGTACTACCCAAAGCAATCTACAGATTCAGTGCAATCCCTATCAAATTACCAGTGGCATTTTTTACAGAACTAGAACAAAAAATCTTAAAATTTGTATGGAGACACAAAAGACCCCTAATAGCCAAAGCAATCTTGAGGGAAAAAACCAGAGCTGGAGGAATCAGACTCCCTGACTTCAGACTATACTACAAAGCTACAGTAATCAAGACAGTACAGTACTGGCACAAAAACAGAAATACAGATCAACAGAACAGGATAGAAAGCCCAGAGATAAACCCATGCACCTATGGTCAACTAATCTATGACAAAGGAGGCAAGGATATACAATGGAGAAAAGACAGTCTCTTCAATAAGTGGTGCTGGGAAAACTGGACAGCTACAGGCAAAAGAATGAAATTAGAACACTCCCTAACACCATACACAAAAATAAACTCAAAATGGATTAAAGACCTAAATGTAAGACCAGACACTATAAAACTCTTAGAGGAAAACATAGGAAGAACATCTTTGACATAAATCACAGCAAGATCTTTTTTTGACCCACCTCCTAGAGAAATGGAAATAAAAACAAAAATAAACAGATGGGACCTAACGAAACTTAAAAGCTTTTGCACAGCAAAGGAAACTATAAACAAGATGAAAAGACAACTCTAAGAATGGGAGAAAATATTTGCAAACGAATCAACAGACAAAGGACTAATCTCCAAAATTATATATATAAACAGCTCATGCAGTTCAAAATTTAAAAAATGAACAACCCAATCAAAAAATGGGCAGAAGATCTAAATAGACACTTCTCCAAAGAAGACATACAGATTGCCAAGAGGCACATGAAAAGCTGCTCAACATCACTAATTATTAGAGAAATTCAAATCAGAACTACAATGAGGTATCACCTCACTTCGGTTAGAATGGGCATCATCAGAAAATCTACAAACAGCAAATGCTGGAGAGGGTGTGGAGAAAAGGGAACCCTCCTGCACTGTTGGTGGGAATGTAAATTGATACAGCCACTATGGAGAACAGTATGGAGGTTCCTTAAAAAACTAAAAATAGAATTACCATATGATCCAGCAATCCCACTACTGGGCATATACCCAGAGAAAACCATAATTTAAAAAGACACATGCACACCAATGTTCATGGCAGCACTATTTACAATAGCCAGGACATGGAAGCAACCTAAATGCCCATCGACAGATGAATGGATAAAGAAGATGTGGCACATATATACAATGGAATATTACTCAGCCATAAAAGGAACGAAATAGGGTCATTTGTAGAGACATGGATGGACCTAGAGACTGTCATACAGAATGAAGTAAGTCAGAAAGAGAAAAACAAATATCATATGTTAACGTGTATACGTGGAACCTAGAAAAATGGTGCAGATGAACTGGTTTGCAGGGCAGAAATAGAGACACATATGTAGAGAGCAAACGTATGGACACCAAGGGGGAAAGCAGCAGGGGTGGTGGTGGTGCTGTGATGAATTGGGGGATTGGGATTGATGTATATACACTAATATGTATAAAATAGATAACTAATAAGAACCTGCTGTATAAAAAAATAAAATAAAATTCAAAAAAAAACCACCTAAGTGCATATGACTAAGTGAAAGAAGCCAACCTGAAAAGGGTACATACTGTATGATTGCAAATATATGACATTCTAGAAAAGACCAAACTATGGAGACAGTAAAAAGACCAGGGCTTGCCAGGGATTAAGTGGGAAGGAGACATAAATAGGCAGAGTTTTAGAACAGAAACTACTCTGTATGATACTGTAATGGTGGATACGTGTCATTATACATTTGTCAAAACCCATAGAATTCACAACACCAGGAGTGAACCCTAATGTCAACTGTGGATTTTGGGTGATAATGATGTGTCAGTACAGGTTCATTGATTGTAACAAATGTCCCACTCTGGTGTGGGATGTTGACAGTCGGGGAGGCTCTGCTTATGTGGGGAGAAGGGGGTACATGGAAACTCTCTTGTACCTTCCACTCGGATTTGCTGGGAACCTAAAACTGTTTTGTTTTTTTTTTCCAACATTTATTTATTTATTTATTTTTGGCTGCACAGGGTCTTAGTTGCGGCACACGAGCTTCTTAGTGGCAGCAGGCATGCGGGATCTACTACCCCAACTAGGGGTTGAACCCGGGTTTCTGCATTGGGAGCGCGGAGCCTTAACCACGGGACCGCCAGAGAAGTCCCTTAAAGCTGTTCTTAAAAATAAAGTCCAGTTTAAAAAAAAATCTGGATTTGATGACCTGCTTAACAGAGCGAAAAATTGATCAGAGCTGCAAAACACCAGTGCACTTGGTTGTATCTTGTCTTCTCCAGTTTGCAACTCTACCCCCGTGGTTAACTGTACTCTTTGACTTACCTCTCCCGAAGCTGTTGACCCTGGTTTGGGAAGAATTGTGAGAAACAGAGTCAAAGAGTCTTCAGTGTAATACTCTCTGAAATTTGAAGGCTAAGCAATGCAATATATGGAAGAGTGGTGCCCTAGAAAACAAACGTTTCCTTTGTGGTTCAGCTCAGCGCATCCAAGGGGTATTTTGTGTAGGACACTTGCATAAGGCTTGCTCTTGCCTTTGGGGATATCATAGTTTGGGGAAGACCAGCCAGGCAGGAGGAAGGGCGTGACTAAAGGATAAAGGCATGGGTGGGGCCGGGGGAACAGAGTTCCACACTAAGGAAGGAGGAAGGAGAGCCGCCACGAGCCCGGAGCTCCACAGACACAAGGAACACATGCAGCGATCACGTGGATGTTATTAACCTGATTCACGGTTGAAGTGTCCAAGGTTGCCAGGAGCACTGCCCTCGGCCCGAGGTTGGGGCTTCGTCCACCCGGCCCGCCTAGATGCTGCTGTTGATAAGAACCCTATGAGGAGAACATTGCTAACATTATCAGGACTTCCCGGAAGAGGAGATGACGTTTGCAGAGGCCGAGCCTGTGCGTCCCACAGACACCGTAACCTGCAGTTCGCAACTCCCTTCCATGGGTCTCTCCACCCTGGGAACGCGCTCTTCTCTTTACGTTCCGGATTTCGTGGATGTCACCCCATCTGCCCAGTTACCTGAGCCAGAGGGGAGGTTTATCCGAGGCTCTGCCCTAGTTCCCTGCTCCATGCCCTGCCAGCTGTCCGTGTTAGCACTTCGTCCTCTTCCGCCCTCCCCGCCTCCCCACATCAGCTCCCGGGGGCACCGTCACCTCTTAGGGGACGGTTACCACAGCCTCCTAAGGAGTCTTGCTGCGGCTCGCCTTATCTGCTTTCAATCTGGACTCCAGCCTGCTGCCAGAACAATCCTGAGGCAGCTCTTACCATCCCTCCGCGACTCCTTTACTGCTTGCGGGGCAGAGTCCACACTCCCGCGCCTGAGAGCGCTGATGCACCTTGATTGCACTGCCGGCCTCTCCCGGCCCCCACCCTGTGCTGCGTCAAAAATGGTCCCAGTTTCTCTGGGGCTCCCCCACCTCAGAGGCGGGGTTCGTTTCCCCACCCCTTGGATCTGGGCTCGCCTCGTAACTCGCTTTGACCCGCAGAATGTGGCAGAAGTGGTGCAGCATTTACGAGTGAGGTCTCGAAGTCTCCGCGTTCACTGTCGGAACACGAAGGCACCTGCAGAAGCCTGTGCTGGCCTCCGTAGGACGTGGTGAGAAGGGCCCGGCCACGGTCAGCCACCTCCACCGACCCTCCAGCCACGGCTGCCCCCTGGCCACAGAAGACCCGGCCAGTCCGGCCCAGCCCAAGTTGCTGAGCCACTGGATTGTGAGCAAATAAAGTGGCATAGTTCAAGCCACTGAGCTTTGGGGCTGTTTGCTGTGCAGCGACGCGTAGCTGACCCAGCCCCCTCAAAGTGGGTTGTCCAGACCTCGGCTACTTACTCTGATGTTTTAGGTCATCTCTGCATGTGGGCTCTTCTTAGAGGTGCCCCTTACCGTTTTTTGTCCTTTGCTGCTGCATCCCTTTCTGACCACCTCTTAGGATACAGCTCGGGTGTGCCCTCCGCTGTGGAGCCTTCCCAACCCTCAGGGTGTCCCGTGACGGCACGCGTCACACCGCCTCTGCGACGATCACTTGTTTATTTCTTTCTCTTTCTTCGCTTACTGGCAGCACAAGCGACTTTCCTCCCCGAGTCTCTGAGTTTTCTCCTCTGTCAATGGGACCAGTGCTACCTACCCTGCCCCGGTGCTGGACCCATTAAAAAAAAGCAATGCAGTGACTGTTACCGAGGGCCTGGCTCTGGGGTGCTCTGTGCACCTTCCTTGTCTTCCTCCCTGCCCTGTTCCCGGCCCCCACACCTGCTGCCCTGGGCTGGGTGTCCCCCCTGGGTGTCTCCAGGGAGAAGCACAGTCACCAGCTCAGGGGGACTTACATGGTCCACAAAGTCATAAAACCCGGCCTCCCATCCCAACGGTGACCACCAGCGTGACTCTGAAAGTGAAGGCTCAGCCTTACGTCTGCCTGTCGTCTATGTGATGTATTTCTGCCAAGACCCATCAGGACCTCCTTGTCTGGAACTGTCGAGGGCCTCGGGCCGCCATTGCTTCTCTGTCGTCTGGCTGCTAAAAGCTCAGCGCCGTCCCCGTGGCTCCTGGTTCTGTCTACACTGGGTCAAAACTTTTGTGTGGTAAATGCGAATTTCATTTCCATGGACTTTTGCTGACAATTTAAAAAAATTTTTCATTGGAGTATAGTTGATTTACAATGTTGTGTTAATTGCTGCTGGACAGCGAAGTGATTCAGTTATATACATTATATTTTCTTTTTCATATTCTTTTCCATTATGGTTTATTACAGGATACTGTATATATTCCCTTGTGCTGTACACTAGGACCTTGTTGTTGATCCATTCTTTATATAGTAGTTTGCATCTGCTAATGTATGATCATCTCTAGGTCCATCCATGTAGCTGCAAGTGGCATTATTCTTTTTTTATGGCTGAGTAATATTCCATTGTATATATGTACCACATCTTCTTTATCCATTCCTCTGTCGATGGACATTTTGGTTGCTTCCATGTCTTGGCTGTTGTGAATACTGCTGCTATGAACATAGGGGTACATGTATCTTTTTGAATTACAGTTTTTTCTGGTTATATGCCCAGGAGTGGGATTGCTGGACCATATGGCAACTCTATTTTTAGTTCTTTTGAGGAACCTCCATACTGTTTTCCATAGTGGCTGCATCCACTGACTTTTTTTTTTTTTCTAAATCTGGTTTGTTTGTTTTTTTTCAATTTTATTTATTTATTTTTGGCTGCATTGGGTCTTCGCCGCTGCGTGCAGGCTTTCTCTAGTTGTGGCGAGCAGGGGCCACTCTTGGTTGCGGTGCGCGGTGTTCTCACTGAGGTGGCCTCTCTTGTTATGGAGCACAGGCTGTAGGCTTCAGTAGTTGTGGCACATGGGCTTCAGCAGCTGTGGCACGTGGGCTCAGTCGTTGTGGCGCACAGGCCTAGTTGCTCCGCGGCACGTGGGATCCTCCGGGACCAGGGCTCGAACCTGTGTCCCCTGCATTGGCAGGCGGATTCCTAACCACTGCGCCACCAGGGAAGTCCCCATGCGTTGGCTTCTAATTCTTGTAGTAAGCTTCTCTGCTCACTCAAATTCCATTGCAGCTGACATTAAAGTGTGTCCAAATTGTAGCTTTCCTGTAATTATTTTGATATCACCATCCACAAAAGTAAGATTATATTTAAGAATGATAACACCCTTTTCAGGACAATGGGAAAGAGTTGGGTTTGAAGTGGCTGGAGCCACTTCTATACTATCATAGAGTGTGATCTTTGTGTAAAACTGGAGGGCGTTTTCTTGGAAACAGTCGGGAACATTCTTTTTGCACCTTTAAAGATAAAGGTGTAGAGGCTCGCAACTACCCTTTATCCCCCATTTTTGCATGCCAAATTCTTTTGATTATAAAATTTCATGCCTTAGGCATTGTTGGGAAAGATCTAGAAAGCTCTACTTAAATCTCTCTGATGTGCAGACTGTTCATAATAGGTTTGATTTAATTCATTAAAATACATAGTCCTTCGTTTCCTTACCATTATTATACTCTGGTCCTTTTTTCTTCTGTTTTACACGTGTTTCCTAGGCATTTTCTATACTTACTTAGTCGTTAATCATTATGCATGGGCTAATGATTAAGCTATTTCAGTGAACTTCTGGTGCGAGGTAAAGGTACAGAGGGCTTTTTAGCATTCTTGTGTTTATTTTGAAATGTTGTTTTCAATCCTAGCCCAACAAATTAAGCCAAAGGCATCTAGATAGTATCTCTAATATCTAAAAAGTATATAGGAAAGTATAAAGAACCTGACAAGGGAGTGAAATAGAAATGGTGAAAACCAGAAAAATCTGTTGTCTGAGAGCTGCTTGTCTGCTACATAAATGGTGCTCCTTTGACAGAAATTCCATCTTTTACCTTTAAACCATTCAATGAAGTCTAACTGGATTTGATTTAGCAAAGGCAAGTGTCAGTAGATTCCTCTGAGCTGGCATTAATGAGGCATAGTAAGTGATCATTTGGGAGGGCTTGACAACACAGGAAGCTCCAGTCGAGTACAGAAAGGTAAAAGCAGCAAAGTGAAAGACGGGTGTCTGCAACTGTTTACTCGGACTCTTTGGAGTCAGATACAAGTTCTGAGTGTGAGAATTCCAGCCCAGTTCCACTTGTTCTTTTTCTTTGAGTATCTATTTTCATGGCATGTAAACGTGTTTCAATAGCTAACTTTTATTTAACACTTAATTTCAGAGAACGTTTACAAAAGGCGTTCTAGGTCCAAGAAGGTCGGTTAATAATGTACGGGGCAAAAATGGGTGACATACATTAACACGGTTGGGAGCCAACAACCAAGTGATTTCCGCTTAGTCTTTTATTCCAGTCAGATGATGGCGCTTCTTTACACTTTCTTCAAAGCACTGAACTTATTTTATCACCGAACATTTCCCAGGTTCTCTGCCTGTTGCTTCTAAGGTAGAGTCAGGCTGGTGATCTGTTCGTGCCTTTCCTGAGCAGTCTGTAATGTGTGCCAGTCGGTTGCCCAGGCTGTGGGCACAGTACCCATTCTCAAGATAAAGGAGTCGGTAAGCAACCCCTCTGCCCCCTACATCTCTGTTTGAAGCTTGCCCTTTCCTGCCGACTTGGACTTTGTTGTTCACTATGATGCTTAGATTTGTTTGTTTGTTTGTTTGTTTCCTCTCTCACGCTTAGTTTTTAAGTCCCGACAATGGTTATGACTCACTCTGTAAATTTCCGATCACTTTCCCGAGGTAGTGCCACTCTGACTTCTGTTTCAGACATCCTTACGTTTTGTTGTCTTTCGAATACTGACTGCACGTGCCGTTTTGCCGTCTGGGTGACACAGGCTGTGGAGGCAGCTGCAAAGCCGGGGTGGGGCCTCACAGACTTCCACCTGCTGAGTGTGGACTAAGTTCGAGTTCTCTGCCAAGCTCGCTCAGCAGTGGGGGTGGAAACGGAACACCTGCTGCATCGTAGGGATTGTGCTGGAAGTACGGACGCAGAGATTAGCAAAGTCCATCCCTACCCGCAAGCGACGTACCGTCTAGTGGGAGACATGAAAACATTTCCAACACTGTCCCTATAATTAGGGCTACATCAGAACTGGGGCCAAGGTGCTGGGGGGACCCTGAGCACAGTGTGCTGGGCCCTCCTTGTCTTAGACTCAGAGCTCATGACGCCACCAGCAACTCATTTTAGCCGATCTTCCCAACAGTCGAGTCATCTGAGAGTTGGTGATAAGGAAAATCCCTTGATGTCAAGGTTAACAATTAGTGTTAAAATTCTTCCGGTGTTTTCACCTGCCCTGTGTTTGGGTGACATAAAGCAACGGCAGGATTCTGTGCCCCCTCCCTCCTTCTCTCCCTCTCTCTCTTCCTCCCTCACTCCGTTCCTTCCTTCTTCCTTTCTTTCTTGCCTGTATCTTTTTTTCCCCAGTGTTCTATAGTTTTCCTATACCCTGCTTCGTAATTCTCAAAGCAACATTTTGACTGAAAAGTGTTCTACTAAAAGTAGAATTTCAGCAGTTTACATCTGAGCTTCTGTTCTATAGGATGCAGCTGTAACATTTAAATTGGATGGGAAAGAAAACAAAATGCCTTTAGAAACCAACGCGTCTCAGGATTGATTATCCAGGAAGGGGTGATGGGATTATGCATTCACCACGTCTTTGCTGGAACTCGGCTTTATTACCTCTTCTCAGCACCCCTGCTCTCTCCCTCATTTCTCCCTGCAAGGGATCCAAGGCCTGTTTGAGTTCCGCTTGCATCCACTCCTGGCTTCTTACCTCCTCGGCCACACTGGGAGCTGCTAAGAGGTCGTTTGCTGTGCCTCTTTCTCCCTCCAAAGCCCCAGAGGACCTAGGACATCGGGCACAGGGCACAGTAACTGGTTGCCCGTCTCGATGGACCAGGCGGTGGCCGTGTTCTGTGGATTTGAAAGGCAGGTACTTGCCGTGACCTTCCTGCCCCCCGAGCAGAGGTGACCGCAGCGTGGGGAGAGCAGGTGCGGAGCCTGCCAGGAAGCCGCAGGCCGGCGGAGCGGGCTGCGTGCCATGCAGCCTCGGCTCTACCCGGGGACACGTCCAAAGGGCACTCTCCCTTATCTGCTCTGGCTGGAAGCAGGCAGGGCCAGGATGTCCAGTGATCTGTGCAAAGGCCAGTCCTCTGGCCGGAGGTCACGGTGTTGCCTCACTCCCCAGGGATCTCGTTTAGCTCTTCTTAACAGGAACACCGGGTGTTTCTCTACATAAATCTCAGGTATCCTTTAAAAGCAGCCGATAAGTAAGATGATAAGATCTCAAAGCATTCCAACTCCCTGGATGTAATGACAGGGAGACTAACATTTAGTCAAAGATCAGTTCCTCCCGTTCTGGACACTCCTGGTTGGAAGATAGAATATTTGCAGGACTAAGAGGCTGCTGTGTTTTCCTTGCAGCGCTGAGGCTATGACAGGGCAGAGGAGGTGGTGGTCACGGCCCCACTGATAACACAGCCTCTGCCCGGCTATCAGATATCTGTTAGGCTGAACTTTACGGTGACGGTAGTAAGTTAATGACCGCACTTTGGAACCTTTTGTTCATGGTGGAAAATACCTTAAGTAACGCTTACACCTTTATCTTACTTGCCATTTGAAGAAATTCAGTTGTGATGCAGAATAAAATATGATAGAAAAAATGCACATATTCACAGCCTGATTTACACTAATAGATGAGAAAGCCTTCTAAATCTTATGGAAGTTTAATGATTCTCTTTTCTTTTTCATTGTGTGTTATTGTCCATTTATTACCAGAATTCCAGGCATGAGAGGCGAATTTCCCAAAAATGTGTGAACTGGACCCATTTTTCATTTCTAAAGCAAGCCGAACCATCCCTTCATCTTTGCCCTTGAAGCTACTGTTTACTTTCAGCTGGGCTGAAATGTGCAGTGTTTTACGCAAGCCCGTTCCGCGCGTTTGCTTTGGCAGTGTGTTGTCACTCGGTCCACAGAGCCCAGCCTTCTGTGATCGCGGGGAGAGGGCAGCCGCCTCGCGCTGAGCCCTGCCGGTGGTTGGTGGCACGCACCTCCTCTGGTCCTGTCCGCGACGTGAGCCTTGGGCTTCCGTGTGACCATTTCAGAAGCTAAATGTCACCTTGTCGGCCCCGTTGGCGAGAAGGGACCCTACGAGGCTCAAGGGTGGACCTGGAGCGGGGCCTGGGGAAGGCAGGGATGGGAGGGGGGTTCAGGCAGGGGGGCTGGGGCCTGGCACAGAGGCGGACAGCACAGGGAGGTCTGGATGAGGCGATGGCCCAGTGCCACCGGTCACCCTGGGGGTGGGGGATGGCGACCAGGGCGAGATTGGGGGAGACAACGTCACCAGGGCCCATGTCGAGCTAGGAGAACGGACAAAAGGCTGAGGGTCACAGGAAGTGGTTTCAGAGGCTTGAGCAAGAGCCTGAAGCCAGCCGTCACGGGAAGGACCGCTGTTTTGACTTTGTACCTGTGCGCATGTGCTCGGCTGCCCTAACAATGGGCCACCGACTGGGGCCCCTAAACAGCAGGCATTTACTTCTCACAGTCCTGGAGGCCTGAAGTCCAAGATCAAAGTGTCGGCGGCTTTGGTTTCTCCCGAGGCCCCTCTGCTTGGCTTGCAGGTGGCGGCCTTCCCGCTGGGTCTTCACGTGGTCGCCCCTCTGTGTGTGCACCCCGCTGTCTCTCTTTGTGTGTCCAAATCTCCTCTTCTTATAAGGACACCAGCCAGATTGGATTAGGGCCCCCTCTAAACACCTCATTTTAGTGGAATCACCTCTTTATTATCTCCAAAGGCAACCACATTCTGAGGTCCTAAGGGTTAGGACTCCCGCAGCGGAATCTGGGTGGACACGGTGCAGCCCGTAACAGTGCCCACGTGGAGAGCGTTCTTCTGTGTGTGAGTTGAAGCAGCCTAGCGCTGTCGGGGACTGATATGTTCAGATTTTTTTAACTCCACGATGTATTTGTTATGGCGCACTCGTTCTTTAGGAATACCTACGTGACTCCCCCCACGGGTGCAAGGAGAACATATAATATTGCCTCCAGCGTGTGTGCGGACTGCCTGCCCGTCCCACTCCCCCAGGGCTCCCACCTGAGCCAGACTGGCCTGCGCATGCCTGGAAGTACCCGCGTGCTTCCATCCTGGGGGCTTTTCACTTGCCGCTCCTTTTGCTGGAACATTCTACCCCAAATGTCCGTACAGCTCACTGCCTCATTCCTGCAGGTGTCTGCGCCCCTTTTCTGAGAGGTCCTCCCTGGCCGGTCATGTAGGGCAGTGTCCTTCCCCACCCTCCCCCTGCAGACTGTCCAGACCTGTCCCCACCAGAAGGTGCATTCTGGGACAGCGGGGGCTTTATGTGTGTCCTCTGCTGTTTTCGTCCACCTCGGATACGCCGTGTGTGCTCGACGGCGCATGAATGATTCCTGGCCTGCTCACCTCTGGCTCCTGAGACATGTTCTTGTTTAGAGATCTTCATTTTCTTGGGAGTTCCCTGGTGGTCTAGTGCCTTTCACTGCAGGGGTCTGGGTTTAATCCCTGCTCGGGAAACTGAGATCCCGCAAGCTGCTCGGCCAAAATAAAAAAGAATAATAAAGATTTCCATTTTCTTAATGAGCTTGTCAAGAGTCAAGCAGAGGTAAGGTGGCCAACAATGTTACTCTTTAGATTGTGAGTTCAGGAGTGTCTCTGCTGATAAATGATGTTTTCGTTCAAGGAAAGCCAGTGTCCTGCTATGTCCACTTCACCCATGACTTCTCTCTCCTCCCAGGAACGTGGAGCCCGGCAGTGGGACCAGCTCCATCCGGTCGAGATGGTGGACACAGAGAGCCCGATTGGTCCCCTCTCCCCCCTCGAGGCTGATGATCTGGAAAGCCCACTCTCTGAAGAATTCCTACAAGAAATGGGAACCATTCAAGATATTTCTCAGTCCATTGGTGAGGACAGTTCTGGAAGCTTTAGTTTTACAGAATACCAGTATTTAGGAAGTGGTCCAGGATCAGATGGCTCCGTTATTACAGGTAAGTGTGCTACTTCCTAGAAAGCTTTATCTGGAAACGTTTTTTTCCACAGAGAAAGTTGTTCTCTTTACCTGGAGAAGACACATCTCTCTGCATTAAAATCTTTAGATGCGTAAAGGCACGACACGCAGTGCCACTGGGCCTTGAAACTTTCCAGGCGTGTCTCGCATATCATAGTATGCCTTCTTTTTTTTTTTTTTTCGATAAACTTTTTATTGAAGTATAATATACACGTAAGAGTGCACACACCATAAATGTGTAGCTCATTTGATTTTTCACATGAAAATATAATTTTTACACTACAGAGTAATCTCTTGCATGTAACTTACCTGAGCAGCCTGTGTGTAATTTTTCACCGTGATGAACAGCTCTGTGACACACCTCCCTGTGGGCAAATCTTTGAGTGCATCCTGGGTGACTGATTTTTTTTTTTTAATTTTAATTTTTTGTCCCTGTTGGTTATTTATGTTAAATACGGTTACCTGGCGGGGAGGGATAGTTAGGGAGTTTGGGATTGACATGTACACACTGCTATATTTAAAATAAATAACCGGCTTCCCTGGTGGCGCAGTGGTTGAGAGTCCGCCTGCCGATGCAGGGGACACGGGTTCGTGCCCCCGTCCGGGAAGATCCCACGTGCCGCGGAGCGGCTGGGCCCGTGAGCCATGGCCGCTGGGCCTGCGCGTCCGGAGCCTGTGCTCCGCAATGGGAGAGGCCACAACAGTGAGAGGCCCGCGTACTACAAAAAAATAAAAAAATAATAAAATAAAATAAATAACCAACAAGTATGCCTTCTTTTTAAAAGCTGTACGTAAATCACATAATGCTTGAAATTCAGCAGTTAGCTGCATTTTTTAAATGCTGTGAGTTTATATTTCTTTAAAGCGGAGACTCCTACTGTAATAAAAATCACTCTCTTTTATCTGGAAATGTATATGAACCATCTCTCTACTCCCTTGTAAGCTTTTATATATAGAATGGATGCACAGCAAGGTCCTCCTGTACAGCACAGAGAACTATATTCAATATCCTATGATAAACCATAATGGAAAAGAATATTTAAAAAAGGAATGTATGTATATGTATAACTGAGTCACTTTGCTGTACAGCAGAAACTGACACAACATCGTAAATCAACTCTACTTCAATAAAAAAATAGTAAAACCGAAAAAATAAATTTCAAGATGGTGACACAGTAGGAAAAAAAACGACATGAGGCATCAGCCAGTGCGGATACAAAGAAATAAAACACGGGGTCTGCTCAGGCCACCTTGCTGTGAAGGAGGAAATCATTGCACCGTTCATCTTTCTGGGCAACGTTTAAGCCACCCCGGTATAATGTGGTGTAAATTGTACCTTGATTTAAAGGAAGCCCTGTCTGGGGTGGACTTGACTCCATCGTACTTCTTGGCAGAAGTGGGTTTTGGATCAGACAAACTAGACTTTATTTTAAAATTTTTTAAAAATTTATTTTTATTTATTTATTTTTGGCTGTGTTGGGTCTTCGTTGCTGTGTGCCGGCTTTCTCCAGTGGCGGCGAGCGGGGGCTACTCTTCCTTGGCGGTGCGCGGGCTTCTCATTGCGGTGGCTTCTCTTGTTGCGGAGCATGGGCTCTAGGTGCACGGGCTTCAGTAGCTGTGGCGTGCGGCCTCAGTAGTTGTGGCTCGCGGGCTCTAGAGCGCAGGCTTACTAGTTGTGGTGCACAGGCTTAGTTGCTCTGCGGCATGTGGGATCTTCCCGGACCAGGGCTCAAACCCGTGTCCCCTGCAATGGCAGGCAGACTCCCAACCACTGTGCCACCAGAGAAGCCCCAAAATAGACTTTAAAATAAAGACTTTTACAGGAGACAAGGAAGGACGCTACATAATGATCAAGGGAACAATCCAAGAAGAAGAAGTTATAACAATTATAAATATATATGCACCCAGCGTAGGAGCACCTCAATATATGAGGTAAATGCGAACAGCCATAAAAGGGGAAATCGACAGTAACACAGTAATAGTGGGGGACTTTAACACCCCACTTACACCAATGGACAGACCTTCCAGACAGAAAATTAATAAGGAAACACAGGCCTTCAAAGAAGTGGGTCTTGGCTGGGACTGGAGGAGTTGGGTTTGGACTGGCCAGGAGGTGTGTGTGTGTGGTTTTGAGCTCCGAGCTCGGACTGTGCAGGCTCTCTTGGGGAATCGAGAAGGTCCTCCCTGCAGCGTCTGATGTAAGGTCTCTGTGTTCTTCCCCCTCCGTGGGCCCCCTTGTGTCACGATCTCGGTCTGGAGCATGCTTCCCCGACCGTCTGTTCACGTCTTCCCACTCCAGGAAGATGATTTTCACGACTGTGCACTGACCTTGGTGACGGTGGGAAAGGGAGCATTTGTACTCCGCTGGCAGCCAAGTTCACTGATAAACCCGTGTGCGTGGAGAGAGTGGCTGAAAGTGCACGAGCTCTAAATCCAGCAAGCCCACTGGGGACGGGCGCTGTTTAAAAGGGGACATGTACGTGGGTCTGCACTGTGCCGTTGTTTGTGATGGGGTCTGCACTATGGCAAAAAGAAAAAAAAAAGGGAACTTACAAAAAGTGACCGCACTGCAGTGTACTAGACACACATCCTTGACTTTTGGCCCCTGGCCGTTAAGGTGGTGGGTGTGTGATCATCCATTTTTATTTCGCTTCGGTTCTCCTTACCGTGTTCATTAATCCTTTTGGCCGTTTGGAGTCATCTCAAAATTCTTAAAATCTTGCTTTGTCTCCTTTCCAGGCTTTTCATTGTTATTGTTTCCAATTGATTTGAGAGATAAAACGATTGCTTATTTGTAAACTAGATTTTTCATCTTTGTATGTAATGGTTCCCTTGGGTGATATTTTTAAGTTATGTAAATTGCAAATATGGGAGGACCGTCTATAAAACGCATTCAGTTTAAACTTGACTCCTTGGGAGACCAGATGGGTGAGGCTGCTTACTCAGCCCATCTATCTTTCTCACCCCACCCCCCAATTTTTCTTAGCAGCTTTGCTGACATAAAAAACTTCACATATTTAAAGTGTGCAATTGGATGTACACACACACACGCACGCACACGCACAGACTTGTGAAACCAACAGCACAATCAAATTCCACACCCCTCACCCCAAAGTTTACGTGTGCCCTTTTGTAATCCCTCTTCCCCACCCTCATGCCTCTCTCCCTCCCCAGGGACCACTGATCTGCTGCTTTCTATCATTATCCATCCGTTTGTATTTCCTAGAATTGTATATAAAGGGCATCATATAGTATGTACTCTTTTTAGTCTGACTCCTTTCACTCAGCAAAATTATTTTGAGATTCATCTGCGTTGGTAGCATCTATCGACAGTTCATTTTCTGAAATCCACTGTATGGATTTGCCACAGGTTATCCACGCTATTGACGAACATCCGATTGTTTCCGGGTCTGGCTGTTACAGATAAAGCTGCCGGGAAGGCTCGTGTACACACCTCTGTGTGGACAGTGCTTTCACTTCTCGCGGGTAGACAGGAGTGGAACGGGTCATGCTTTTCTGCCTCTTTGCATGTTTTACAATTTGTTATCAGATACCATCCATTGTGAACTTTGTTGATGATGGAGAATTTTGTATTTACACAAATATTCTTGAGTTTTATTCTGAAATGCAGTTAAGTTACGTGGAAAATGTTGAGCCTTTCAGGTCCTGTGGTTAAGCTTCGTTAGACGGAACCAGAGCAGTGTTGATTCTAGAAGTAATTTTGCCCCAATTCAGAGGCAAAACCCTTTTGAGTATTTTAGCCAGTGCCCCAAGGATTCTGAGATTTTTCCGCCGTGAGCGGTGGTCACGGGACTGCCTCTTAGCCCTCAGTACACTGTTCCCTCTAAGCATTTCAGGTTGCTATTGGAATATCTTTTTTTTTTTTTCTTTTTGGTCGCACCAAGCGGCATGCGGGATCTTAGTTCCCCGACCAGGGATTGAACCCGTGCCCTCGGCGGTGAAAGTGCGGAGTCCTAACCGCTGGACCGCAGGGGAATCCCCTGGAGTATCTTTTCTTTTAGGCTCTCTCAGCTGATAGAGCAGAGACATACATGTGTACATACTAACGCATGTATGTACACGTCTGTATTTCTGTATATAGCTGTCTCTCTCAAGGTCAGGGTAAACGTGAGTTCAAACAGACGTCTGCACCTCTAATCCACCACCACATGGACCACTTTAGCCTCCTCCTGTCGCTTTATCAATGAGCTCACATTCCAGCAGTGAGAGACCTGGCCCAGCCATCCATTCAGTCACCATCATTAAATGAACAACTAGTTGTTCGTTTCCAGTGCGGTGGCATCAGAACTGCTCACCCAAAGCCCTGTGGAAAACAACTTTATCGGCTGGGGACAGTGTCCAGGGGCAGTTCTTTTGCCTTTGGTCTCACAGACTCCATTCGTTTCCGAGGTCACTTACACGAATATCTTCAGCGAGGTTTCCTACAAGTGTTTCTTACATTTGTGATATAGATCGTTTCATCACATTCTGTGTGCCATCCTGGAATCTCTGGACCTCCTCAGTTGTTTTTTTTTTTTGTTCATTTGCACACGTTTAAAGTTCACTCTGTACTGTAAACTTCTGTGGATTTTGACAAGTGCATTGTGTCCTGTATTCACCATGACATTTTCATGTGAATAGTTTCACCACGTCCAAAAAGCCACTGGGCTTCACCTACTCAACCCTGCCTCCCCGACCCCTACTCCAACCGCTGATTTTTTTTTTTTAACCACTGCTCTATTTCTGCCTCTCCACAAATGTCAGATATTAAGAATCATATAGGTTGTAGCCTTTGGGGATTGGCCTCATCTATTGAAGCATCTTGGTTGCTTCTGAGTTTTGGCAATTAAGAATAATGCTGCTGGGGAATTCCCCCAGCGGTCCAGTGGTTAGGACTCTGTGCTTTCACTGCCGAGAACCTGGGTTCATCCCTGGTCGGGGAACGAAGATCTCACAGGCCACATGCCACAGCCAAAAAAAAGAATAAAGCTGCTAAAGCACTATTTACAATAGCCAAGACATGGAACCAACCTAAATTTCCATTGACGAGGAATGGATAAAGAAGACATGGTATATATATATATATATATATATATACACACACACAATGGAATATTACTCGGTCATTAAAAAGAATGAAATAATGCCATTTGCAGCAACATAGATGGACCTAGAGATTATCACACTAAGTGATGTAAGTCAGAGAAAGACAAGTATCATATGATACCACTTATATGTAGAATCTAAAATACGACACAGGGCTTCCCTGGTGGCGCAGTGGTTGAGAGTCCGCCTGCCAGTGCAGGGGACACGGGTTCGATCCGGGAAGATCCCACATGCCGCGGAGCGGCTGGGCCCGTGAGCCGTGGCCGCTGAGCCTGCGCGTCCGGAGCCTGTGCTCCGCAACAGGAGAGGCCACAACAGTGAGAGGCCCGCGTACCGCAAAAAAAAAGAAAGTTCAGCTTCTTTTTTTTTTCTTTCATGGATTGTGCTTTTGTGTTGCCCACATGGATTTTTATTCTATATTCTGATGCCATTTACTGAGTTAACAGTTACAAAAGGGCTGGAAGCGAGGACGCAAAGAAAGCAATGAGTTCTGTGTAGGACATGTCGATTTTTGGCAATTAAGAATAATAAAGCTGCTGCAAGGAACTCTGCTAAGTCCTGAATGGCGGGTTTTTCCTCCAGTTCCAGGGCTTGTCACTATACTTGTAGTGTATAGTTATACCACCCCCTAGATTGTCTAACTGTTGACTATATTGTGCAATGTTAAATACACTGCACCCTTAAAGCTGTCTGTCCATTTTATCTTTGTGTCAAAAATCTGAGCATGTCGCAGGAGCAACTAAGACCGTGTGCCACAACTACTGAGCCCACGTACTGCAACTACCAAAGCCCATGTGCCTAGAGCCCGTGCTCCCCAACAAGAGAAGCCACCGCAATGAGAAGCCCGCGCACCGCAACGAAGAGTAGCCCCCGCTCGCCGCAACTAGAGAAAGCCTGCGCACAGCAACAAGACCCAACGCGGCCAAAAATAAATAAATAAATTTATTAAAAAAAAAAATCTGAGCGTGTGGCTGGCATATACTTGAGCTCATTGTTGGTGACATTTAAATGTTAATAAAATAGTATCCCCCGCCCCCGCCCAAAAAGAAAAAGGAATAAAGCTGCTGTAAACATTTGTGTGAATAAGGCTACTTGCAAAGTGGCCTTTTCTGCAGGGCCATGGTTTAGTCCATTTTGTTTTGTTTTTTATGGATTAAAAAGTAAAGTTGTTTCTCAGTTGGGGAGCCCCTTGGGTGGGAGTTGCGGGGATGCCGGCGACGTGGTCACTGTGGGAGCACAGAGGGTGTGCAAGGGCCAGGCCAGGGTGGATGCAGCATGGGAGCCCTGCCCACCAGCTGATGCCTCCCCACTAAATGCCTCACCCGTGAACTCAGGTCCTCAGAAAGCTGGTTTCGACATCGGATGGCAAGGCCGTGAATATTCGTAAATCTTCCCCTTGTGTTCCTAGACACCCTCTCACCAGCCTCGAGTCCCTCGTCCATCTCTTACCCTGTGGTTCCTGGCAGCGCCGAGGAATCGTCCAGTGTAGCACTGAACATCGAGTGTAGAATCTGTGGGGACAAAGCCTCGGGCTACCATTACGGGGTTCACGCATGTGAAGGCTGCAAGGTACGGTGGACCCTGGATGGGGAGAAAAGTGGCCTTTCGGGGACTACGTGTGGTTCCTTTTATTTTATACACAAATGTTTGTCACTACTAAGAAAGGTCTGCTCAAGTTGTAGATCAGAAACTGACCCACATAACACATTCCTTTCTCTCTTTGGAAAGTCTATGGCATATTGCTGGGCTGTTCTTTGTAAGTGACGTAGAGAGTGTGTTCTTCAACAGAAAATAAACCACATTAAAGATGCTCCCTTCATTTGGATGCGAGGTCAGAGAGTTTTGTCCACTTTCTCTCTCCACCCTCATCAGAAGGTCACGGAGGGCAAGGTTCTCACGACCATCCGAGATGTCAGGATCCTGCAGCACGTGCTGGGCGACGACCAGACCCGCGGCTGTGTCCTCCCCGGCTGCTCAGGATCCCCCAGCAGCCCCTTCCTGCACGTCGGGGGCCTGTCCACCCGAACCACGAGCACCCTTGTGTATATCCTTATTCTTGTGCCAGCTCAGCTGGACCTCTAACCATGGGTGACCCAGGGCCCGCAGTGCAGGGGGTCAGGCCGTGTCCTCCAGCAGAACTACCGAAGGATGACCGGAAAGCAAAGAGGAAAGAGCCCAGTGTAAATATAAACCCTTCACAATTTGCCAACCACGTACCTTGAAAAAAACTACTTGCAAAGTGGCCTTTTCTGCAGGGCCATGGTTAGTCACCTTTGTTTACTTTTGTTTTTTTATGAACTAAATAGTAAAGTTGGTTCTTTACTACAGTAAAGTTTAAGATATTTTTGTTTGTTTGTTTTTTGTTTCTGTTTTGTTTCGGTCGCGCCTTAGCATACGGCACACGCGATCTTAGTCCCCCCGCCAGGGCTGAAACCCGTGCCCCCTGCAGTGGAAGCGCTAAGTCCTAACCACTGGACCTCCAGAGAAGTCCCTAAGACCCTTTTATAAAGCAAGAAAATTATTTACAACCAGCTGGCTTCCTTTTATTATATAATCTTTGTCCTTTAGAGAGTTAATATTCTCTTACAAAAATTCTTAGAACTTTTTAGTCACAAATATGGATCTGTCCTCAGAAGAGAAAGTCACATTTGTATAAATCTTAGCAAGGCAGAGTCACTCTTCAGGAGACTGTGATTGTGTCTTCCCAGGCCAGGTGAGGACGTGTTGAAATTACTTTGACTTTTGCCTCATTTTATTGTTTTTCATTTTACATGTGATGAAATTTCCAATTTCCAATTTGCCCCAATTACATCAGACTTTCTAGATAAACTGTTTCTCTACATTTCGTTCATTTAAAAAAAGACAATAGGGGCTTCCCTGGTGGCGCAGTGGTTGAGAGTCCGCCTGCCGATGCAGGGGACACGGGTTCGTGCCCCGGTCCGGGAAGATCCCACGTGCCGCGGAGCGGCTGGGCCCGTGAGCCGTGGCCGCTGAGCCTGCGCGTCCGGAACCTGTGCTCCGCAACGGGAGAGGCCGCGGCAGTGAGAGGCCCGCGTACCACACACACAAAAAAAAGACAATAAATGAGCAACAGGAAACGTGAATAAAGGAATGACACTGATTCCTCAGTGGCCCGTATTCTTTAATAAACCGTATCTCAATCCGCAGGGTTTCTTTCGGAGAACTATTCGGCTAAAGCTGGCATATGACACATGTGACCGTAGCTGCAAGATTCAGAAGAAGAACCGGAATAAGTGCCAGTATTGTCGTTTTCACAAGTGCCTTTCAGTTGGGATGTCCCATAATGGTAGGTAAGGTTGTCTATCGCATTTTCCCCACCCGTGCCTCAGTTTACCCCCCTTATCGGGTCGGAACAGACGGTATTTTGAGTGAATGTGCTGCATCATTTAATGCCCGGGTCATTTTGTAACATGATAGCCTAAGAAAAATATGCCTCAGATAACAGAGATCCAGTAGAACCCTTGGAAATACTGTTAGAAACTTCAGATGGTACAACTTTGATAGAAGATTTTGAAACCCACTGGAAACCACTGGGATGTCTTAATGTTCATATCATATGCATGAAGCATGTGCCATTTCAAACATTTTACCATATTATGAATTTAATTATATTCAATCCTACTCTTATTATTTTTTTTGTTTTGTTTTGGCCGTGCTGCTCGGCTCTCGGGATCTTAGTTCCCCGACCAGGGATTGAACCTGGGTCCCCTGCAGTGGAAGCTCGGAGTCCTAACCACTGGACCACCAGGGCAGTCCCCATACTCTTATTTTAGAATTTGCCAATTACTACAGGAAAGTGAATTTAAAATAATGTGTTCGTAAGAGTTGCATGTCTACCTTCTGGTAAAAGGAAAAGGTACTATGTTAACTCCTTCTAAGGCTCACTTTCATCTCCTTAACCGAAAGGCTCAATTATGTACCTAACGACATGAAGTGGCCTTAAGCCCATCCTACTGATAAAGTGAGTCATGGTGCCACCTTTAATTTCAAGCTTTTTAAAAAGTCCAGGATATATGGGGTTTGAGGTTTATTTTCATCTCTCCAAGGGAGAAAGCTGAATAGTGCTGAGAAGTGGATGGTAACTTACCCATGCATGTTTGCTCACAGTCTAACCCGTGGTGTGAACCTTTCGTCCAGCCGTTAGTCCTCGTGCCGTGTTTCGTTGTTCATTTCTCTGTGTTCTCCGTTCTTCCGTTTCTCCCCTCCGACCGCCAGCGATTCGTTTCGGACGAATGCCAAGATCGGAAAAAGCAAAATTGAAAGCAGAAATCCTTACATGTGAACATGACCTAGAAAATTCTGAAACCGCAGATCTCAAATCTCTCGCCAAGAGGATTTACGAGGCCTACTTGAAGAACTTCAACATGAACAAGGTTAAGGCCCGGGTCATCCTCGCGGGAAAGGCCAGCAACAATCCGGTAGGTGGCTTTGCTGCTGGTTATTATAGCCTGAAGTGCTTCTTTGGCAACACGTCAGCTAGAGTCGAGGAGGATTGAGGAAGTGTGTCCTAAATGCTGAGAAAATCATATTTATCCCCAACGCAAACGGGAGACAATGCAATGGAAACATTTCCTTCAGAGACTATAAAACGTAGCCCAACAGCAACTCCCATCCCATTTGATCCACCTCAAAGCTCCTAGCAACCAAGTTCTTATAATGACTCTGTAATTAATGCACTCAGAAAGTCTGGTTAATAGTTTACCAGATTCTAGGGTTGCTTCTTAAGTGATTTTGTTTTAATCCCTATTTTAATGCCATAAAATGGAACTATTCACTTCCCACTCAAAGTGTGCTCTCACATCCTTTCCCCTAAAACTACCTTCTCCTCTCCGACCTCCCCCTTCCTACCCACTGCCCACCTTCTTTTTCTCCAATGAGAAGGAAATGACATCTCGGGGCTTAGAAAGTGTCCTTTGTTTACAGAAACTTTATTGTCTTTTTGGACGGTTCTGGACCTTCTCGGTAGCAACTAAGATTGCCCCTTGTGGACGCCTACACTTCGCCTCCCCTGCCTGATTCCACCCTGTACCCACCCCACAGTTAGCTAAGCCTTTGTCTCCATTACAGGCCTAATCTCAGAGCTACCTTCAAAGAGGGGGATGGCCCAAGGTTGGCGAATAAAGACGTTTTGCCTTTCTCCTATGAGAGTGGTGAAACAGGTTTGATTTGTACTAATGAGTAGCTTGAAGCCATCTTTATTGGGAATTACAAGCTGGAATTTTCAGTCACAGGAAAATAAAGCATCTCACAAGCTACTTACTTTCATGAACAAACCAAACCTCTTTGTTACCGAGTCTTTTCATTCTTCGGTGAATTTTCCAATTCAATAGGCTGAGGTAATTTAGGAGGGTTCAAGCAAACTCTTGTTAAATCATAAAGCCACACCCATGCTGGGCGGCCCCAGAGGCTCGAAGAAACTCCACCCTAACCCTTTCCAGATCACAAGGGTAAAAGCAAAGTAATCTTTTACCTTTGAATTTCTATCCTGGAAATGATTCGTATAGCCCCAAATTTTTGATCTCTTGGAATCCTTTTAGATCTTGCTGAGTTCTTCTACATCTCCCTTGGATTTTCAGAATGCAAAGCAAAGCAAACTTAAAGGTCATCTTGACTCGGAACCAAACACTCTTGTTTAATATTAACTTGATTTCCGTGGAGTATCCTTCTCACACCCCACTGAGATCCACGCACTCTAAGAAGGAACCCATCACCCGCGGCCAGAGTTGAAATCTGGACCGTTGAGGGCCATCACACAGTTACTCTGGGAGAGGAATCTGTCTTTTGGTCTTAAGGAAATAAATGACAGACCCATAGTCCAGCACTGGGCTTCACTGGATAGGAAAAACAGAATTCGGGGTATTGCTGAGAGTCGATTGCTTGCTTCTGCCCACCTCCGAAGCAGAGCATCGCGGGTACCAGTTTGAAAGGGAGTGTCCAGGGCCAGCCACTGCCTTTGACGGCACTGTTTGCTCCAAGCTGGGTTCACTTCCCACCCCATTTCCTCTGTATGTCGAAGCATGATCCTCCTCCTACCTCCCCGCCCAGCCCAGTGCGCCCCAGAGCTTGGAGCATCCAGCTTGGGGCCACAGTCTCTGCTCCATCTGTGCTGGGTCAGAGACAGAGCTGCCGGGAGGGGCGGCATCCTGGAATGGCAGCCCCCTCACACCACACCGTGGGGTTTGGCCTGCTGTGTTATATTGAAATATTATACCTATAACTTGTCAGTAGCTTGAAAAACATACTATTTTGTACTATATCTAGAAGTGTGTAGTAAAACCTCCCCAAAAGCTTATTAAATCACTTCATCCAAAGCAATTCTACCAATAAGTCACAATTAAATTTCTCTGAAAAGATGCTGCTGCCGAACTTTTCATAGAAAATGCTGTTTCGATGTGTTTTGGAGATGAATTCTTATAACATCATTAACGCACATAGAACAGTGTCAGGTGTGAGCGAGGGAAATATCAGTTAGGGGAGACTTCTGGTCCTGGCGTGGAGTGATTTTGGGGGAAAGTGGGCAGCTTTCTGCCTTGTGCCGTTTAAAAGCTTTAAAGTGTGCTTCACTGATTTGAAATGACCACCCGTAACATCAGATACATTCATAGTCAAGCTTGAGGATAAAGAAAATATTCCAAAGTTAAATATAAGCTTCTGGATTTTTAAAATAGTCTAATCAAGAATGTTTCTCAATAAAGTCTGGCAAACTTTCAAGGGTGTCACTCTATAACATCTCTTTGGCTGTAATAAACGTGATTTTTTAAATGTTAGCACTTGTTTTGAATTCAGATCGTTTCTAATTTTGCCTGTTCATGAGGCCTGCCTTTTAAAATCCAGGCGATAATTTTATACAAATGAAATGAAATATTTCTTACCATTGAAGTCTCCGTTTATGAGAGAATGTTCCACATAAAAATAGTCCAGGGCCAGCGTCCTGGGCGTGTGTCCAGTTTCACAACGCCCCTGCTTAGAGGGCCTTGTGCTGACGTTTAGTGCTCTGTCGCTGTCTTGAAATTCGTAAGCACTTTCGAATAAGGGACCCCACATTGTCATTTTGCACTGGGCCCTGCAAATTGTGTAGCCAGTCTGTGCTAGTCCAAGAGATGTCCTACCAAATAACAACAACAGTATAATAATAAGCGTTCTGCAGTCAAACACTGGGAACCACTATTTATGCTAATCCCATTCTTAAAGGTCCACGGTGTACACTCATGAAAGACTCTGGTAGACTCTAACTTTATTTAACTCAGTGTTTCTCAAGGGTTTTTTTCTGACAACAGGATTCTTTTTTTTTTTTTTTTTTTTAATGTAACACCTTTATTTCTGCTGAATGTACTTTTGAAAAGCCAGTGATTTGAATAAAGTCAAGGTGGCCTTATAATATTTTCTGAAATTGAGGGAGTACTGCCACCTGTCCTTTAAAAACATTTTTCTGGTCCATCCTATAAACGTTAATACTTTAAATCCGAGCTCCAACTTCCTGTGAAGCAGAACTGCCCCCAAACTTTCTCAAAACAGTGGTAAATCTGGCCTGCTTTTAATTAATTTATTTATTTATTTATTTTTGGCTGTGTTGGGTCTTTGTTGCTGTGTGCAGGCTTTCTCTAGTTGCAGCGAGCGGGGGCTACTCTTCGTTGCGGTGCGCGGGCTTCTCATTGCGGTGGCTTCTCTTGTTGCAGAGCATGGGCTCTAGGCGCGTGGGCTTCAGTAGTTGTGGCACATAGGCTCAGTAGTTGTGGCTTGTGGGCTCTAGAGCGCAGGCTCAGCAGTTGTGGCGCACAGGCTTAGTTGTTCTGCAGCATGTGGGATCTTCCTAGACCAGGGCTTGAACCCACGTCCCCTGCATTGGCAGGTGGATTCTTAACCACTGCGCCACCGGGAAGTTCTGGCCTGTTTTTAAAGTCTTTGGAGAGAGAGAGTTTTGGTCTTCCTTCATCAAACTTGAGATTGTTAGAAATTGGGCTTTGAGTTCTGTATTCAGAATGTTTTCAGTCATTCACAGATAATTTTAAAAATATTCCCTTTCCTCAGATGTGAAATCAGATCTTTTTTTTTTTTTTTTGTCCAACACTATCTTGCAAATTCTAATTCTGTTTAAACATTTCGTAGGCAATGCATCACATTATCCCAACACACCCACCTCTGTGCCAGGTATACCCAGCAGGTTCCCAGAAGATGGCTTTGTGCTGTGATTCCTCCTGATGCTCTTGTGAGCCCAGAAATAGGGCACACGTCGTGCCGTGGGCACAGAGGCACTGTCAGTGACGTGTTTTGCCCACTGGCAAAGTGATTCTTAAAATCACTGGGCTTCTTATACACTCAGTGTTTATCCAGTGGGGATTGAAAATAATGCCTCAGCCCACTTCATTATTGGTCTGTAGAACACATTAAGGATCAGAGAGATCCCTCAGAGCCTGCCATTTATTCTGCTCCGCACACAGAGCTGGCATAAATTTTGGCCAGCAGCGGTATCTGTGCCCCTTCTTCTAAGCCCCACCAGATACATCATCGCTTCTGAGCACGTTGGCTTCAAATAACATGGCCAACCATCTCTTCTTTCCTCTGCTAGATCTTTATAAAATGGCAGGAACGGTGGGTTTAGATGCAAATGGTAAGGCCACATTTAGGGAACTGCCATGGGGATTTGGTATTTGTCTCAGAACATGGAGCAGTGGTGGGAAGACTTCAGTCTCCTGTACCGGGAAACGAGGGTCCTTCAAGGCTTTCCGGTTTATCCCCCAAGAGCAAGGGTTTAACAATGCTTGTTTGTTTACTTCCACACAAATGCCAACTTTCTGACTGGTATTTATTTACATGCCGAATTTATTCATTCAACAGTCAGTGTTAGATAATGATTATCTGCGAAGTTCATAAAATGGCAAAATTAAGAATTACTGTAATTACTGGCTATTGCAGTAGTATTTGGGAATTTAGAGGACATTATAAAATATTTAAAGCGCTTTGCTAATATTCCCTTTCTTGTTAGCTTTATTGCCAAAATCAGTACTTCAGTTTTTTGTGTTTTTTTTTTGGCCATGCTACACGGCATACGGGATCTTAGTTCCCCGACCAGGGATCGAAACTGTGCCCCCTACAGTGGAAGCACGGAGTCCTAACCACTGGACCGCCAGGGAATTCCCAGAACTTCACTTTCTTAGCAATGAAATCCCCACCCAGTTTTAGGCGCCCATGATTATTATCTTACTGATTTATATTGTCCTCTATTAAATGTCTTCTTGTCCCCAGCTAATTTTGAGGTTGTTTAAGGATGAGGACTGCGTTTTGTACATAATTTGATTCTCGACAGGTGGCTGGAATACTGCAGCTACTCATCACTCTCTTGATAATTAAGCAGACAGCTTGTCGCCATCACCCGACTTATTCCGGTGTTTTTCTTTTCAGCCTTTTGTCATACACGACATGGAGACGTTATGTATGGCCGAGAAGACTCTCGTGGCCAAGCTGGTGGCCAACGGCATCCAGAACAAGGAGGCAGAGGTCCGCATCTTCCACTGCTGCCAGTGCACGTCTGTGGAGACGGTCACGGAGCTCACGGAATTCGCCAAGTCCATCCCGGGGTTCGCAAACTTGGACTTGAACGACCAAGTCACTTTGCTGAAATACGGAGTTTACGAGGCCATATTTGCAATGCTGTCTTCTGTGATGAATAAAGACGGAATGCTGGTAGCATATGGAAATGGTTTTATAACTCGTGAATTCCTAAAAAGCCTAAGAAAACCATTTTGTGATATCATGGAGCCCAAGTTCGATTTTGCAATGAAGTTTAATGCACTGGAGCTGGACGACAGTGATATTTCCCTTTTTGTGGCTGCTATAATTTGTTGTGGAGGTAAGTTATTGATTTCACCTGCTGGTGCTGTGGCACTCACAGCCTCCCACCTAGAGAATCTGGCGGTGGTAAATCCGACGTGAGTAGGGTGGAGCCAGCACTGTAGGGGAGGAGGGTGTCCGAGCCCCACATTGCCACTAACCAGGATTCAGTGAGAATGATATCAGTATCATATCATACTATAGCATACGTTATTGTTTTCCATTGCAGAGCTTTTATTTTTTATTTAAAAAAATTTTTATTTTATATTGGAGTATAGTTGGTTTACAACGTTGTGTTAGTTTCAGGTGTACAGCAAAGTGATTCAGCTATACATATACATAGATCTACTCTTTTCCAGATTCTTTTCCCATTTAGGTTTTTACAGAAAACTGAGTAGAGTTCCCTGTGCTATACAGCAGGTCCATGTTGATTATCTATTTTACATATAGCAGTGTGTATATGTTAATCCCAAACTTCGTGTTATTATACATAAACACATTTGTAAAGTATAAATGTTCTATCTGTAATTACATGAATATATATTTATTTAGAATATAATGGAAGATTAGGCATCATTAATAATTATGATGTGGTTATATCTATTATAGCTAACGTCTATTATATGTCAGGTATAATTGTAATAATATTATAACGTATGGTGTATAATACCATCATGCACAGTCGGCCCTCCATACCTGTGGGTTCTGCATTTGCAGGTTCAACCAACTGCGGATTGAAAACATTCAGAAAAAAACATTTCCAGAAAATTCCAAAAACGAAACTTGAATTTACCACACACCAGCCACCATTTACGTGGCATTCACATCGTGTTAGGTGTGTTAGGTATTACGAGTAATCTAGAGATCACTTAAGGTGTACGGGAGAATGCGCGTAGGTTATGTGCCATTTTATATATGGGACTTGAGCATCCGTGGATTTTGGCATCTCGGGGGGTCCTGCAACCAATCCCCCACAGATACCAAGGGATGGCAGTGTTATAATTATGTTATTATCATATGATATCCATATTACAGACAGTATCTATAAAGTCATACAGATGTTAGTCGGGTTGCTGTCTCTAGGGGTATATTTATGCTATTTCAGAATGAAAACTATCTGTAGCTCACTGTCAGTGACTGCAAAGTGTGCTTTGCCAAAGGAAATGGATCCCAGTGAAGGAGAACCTAGGCCTCTGTACGGGGCAGCTGGCCCTGCGGTCCCCAGGTTTTTGGCTCGGTGTCACGTTCCTTTAAATAGCCCTGTCCTGGGTCTAAGAAGGTCAACCCTCTACTGTAAACTCGGCTGACCCTACCCAGCCTTAGGGGAGACCGAAGGGGCCACCGCCTCCTCAAGCTGCCTGAAGCTGTACTGTCCGCCACGAGTCCCTCACTCGCGGAACTGAGGCTGTGGCCACAGTCGCCCGGACTCTGGACGTGGAGCTGAGGGAGGGTGGCCCAGCTCCACGAGGTCCGTCCTTCTGACCGTCCAGCTGGGCACAGGTGGAGGAAGTCCTGTGCTCTGGCAAAAAGCACAGAATGTGATCTACCACCGTCCTTTGCGCGCTCAAGATGTCGTGTTGTGGGGAGAGCAATGCACAGCTATTTATAAGTAGTATGACAGTTTTATAAAAGAGATTTTAATCATAGATCAGAAAAATGTCTGGTGAGGTATACATGAAATCTGTATGACGGGGTTAAAATTATGAGGGGGGGTTCACTTACTGTTTTTTAAAATCTCTCTCTTTAAAAACTTAGTAATTATTTTATAACCAAAAAAAAAAGAAAAAGAAAAATCCACATGATGAGCAACACTTTTGAAAATCCTAGTAATGCATATGGGACTCTAGAGAGAGCCCTGCCTATTGAATATGGAGGGTGGGGGCTGATTTTCTGGAACAAGGGCAGGATGCATGGATCTGAGCTGTCCCAGGAAGTCTGGTGTCTGTGTCTGAGGCACCCCGGGAGGACACCTGGTGTCCACATCACCCTTCCCGCACCAAGCCTCAGACCTCCCCTCTCTGGGTTACCTCAGCATCCTCCCGTATCCATCCTCCGATTCATTTCTGGCTCCACCTTCTTTTCAGCTGACTTATATTGGAAGGTACCTGTAACGGTGCTTTATACCACAAAACCGAAGTCAGACGTAATCACACTCCTTAAATATTGTTGAAACCGAACACCTAAGAAGACACAGGAAGAAGAATTTCATTTTCCATATTATGCAAAAGCAGTTTGTGTGTATAGTTACTCCTCTACATACAGGTTTTCCCCGACAGGTGGTAATCAGATAAATCCTAAATGAAGCGGCCACCCCGTAAGGTAGCTAGTCATTTTAAGGTCGTAGAAATATTTAGGAATGAGTATTTGTCCTGTCTGCCCCTATCAGGCCCAGCGACTTGTGAAAAGTCTAGTTCCATCTTCTAGGTAAGTTGACAGCATCTAAAGGCAGCTGAGCTTTTGGTAAAAAGAAAAGGCCATGTCCAATCAGAATGTTTGGTTTCTCGGGAATTCCCTGGCAGTCTAGTGATTAGGACTCTGCACTTCCACTGCAGGGGACGTAGGTTTGATCCCTGGTCGGGGAACCAAGATCCCGCATGCTGAGTGGCGTCGCCAACAAAAGAAAAAAAAAAAGGGCTTCCCTGGTGGCGCAGTGGTTGAGAGTCCACCTGCAGATGCAGGGGACACGGGTTCGTGCCCCGGTCCGGGAGGATCCCGCATGCCGCGGAGCGGCTGGGCCCATGAGCCATGGCTGCTGAGCCTGCGTGTCTGGAGCCTGTGCTCCGCAACGGGAGAGGCCACAGCAGTGAGAGGCCCGCGTACCGCAAAAAAAAAAAAAAAAAGGTTTCTCAAACTGAAAAACAGTTATTAGGTATTAGCATGCTGGTGATCGCAAACATCTCTGCTTTCTTTTGAGGATAGATCGGCCCGGCCTTCTAAATGTGGGACACATTGAAAAAATGCAGGAGGGTATCGTGCACGTGCTCAAACTTCACTTACAGAGCAACCATCCCGACGACGTCTTTCTCTTCCCAAAACTCCTGCAAAAGATGGCAGATCTGCGGCAGCTGGTCACGGAGCATGCGCAACTGGTGCAGGTGATCAAGAAGACAGAGTCCGACGCCGCCCTGCACCCGCTGCTGCAGGAAATTTACAGGGATATGTACTGATTTCTTGGAAATGCACACAAAAAAAGAAACTTTTCAAGCGTTTTTAAAGGCGACAGCACTACAAGTGAGAGATGGGAGCAACGCAACTTTGCACAAATGTCACCATTTGAACCTGGGACAAAGGAAGGTATAAGCTCTAGGTAACCGGAATCCTGTTCCATGTTTCTTTCTTTTTTTAAACCACTGCTTCAAGAAATGCTGGTGATAAACAGCTATTGGTCAGCACTTGGAAAATTACGCAGAATGGTGTTCAGTGGTCTGATTTAATGCACCCGATGTGAATCAATGCAGATTTCTTTGTCACCTTAGGAATTTACTGGTGAATTAACCTCAAAATACGTGGTCTGTCTTCCCTTTTCACCACGTTTTGACTGTTGTGCTCCTTTATAATTTTGAAAACTAATCAGCACTTTTAATTTTTATAATCCTGTAAACCTAGATGTCTCCAAAGGTTAGGTATTTAAAAAGTTTCCTGAATTTGAAGAAAGACAACATGCCGGTTTTGAATCGTAGGATTTAGAATGTCAAAGAATGATTCGATAAGCTATCAAAACGCAGCAATTGTTTTGTTTCAGTTCGCTGTTTTCATGATGTAACTAATATGTGGAAAAGCCTGTTCCCAGGTTTGTGCAGAAGATCCCAGAAAGCCACGTCTCACGGGCCCTCTGGACTCGATCCTCCGCCTGCTTAAAGCTAGTGTCCGTGGTCAGCAGGAACAAGACAAGACTCTGAAGCACGTCAGCTTCCCATTCCTCTCACCTCCATTTCCTATCAAATCTGAACCAACTGACTCAGGCTGTTTGGGGGCCATGGTCACGTCTCCAGGGGCAAAGTGACAAGTTATTTGTAAATCTTGCGCTGGGCCCCCTCTGTCAAGGCAGCTCCTTGGTCTTTTTCTGTGTTGCTTCTTTAAACATGCGGCTTAATTTTTATAAGTCTTGCTGGTGGTAGCTGCTCCCTGGAGTGGAGAGGGTGAGGCTCAGGTGACTTCATCGTGTGGCCGGGGGCAGGGGTCTCGCCTGGAGAATGGACGGGCCAGGCCGGGGCGGGGGCGGGGGCGGGGCGGATATGAAATGGTGGTTTTACTCTCCCCAGGATGTACAGCAGGGCGGTGGTTTCTACAAAGATTTTGAGAGTTGGTCCCTTTTCCAGCTACATATGTAAGGTAGTTTTGCCATTATTTGCAATAACTGTTTCAGCCTTAAAGATCAACTTTTCAACCTTGGTCCAGTTAGGAAGGCGGTATGGATTATGGTTCTCGTCTAGAGCACACGGACCTGGAAATCCTCTTTTTCCGTCCACTGTGGTAGATTAATGGTCCCATCAGAGAACTTTCAGCAGTGCCTCCCCCGAGCCAGACTGGGCTGATCCTGCCAGTTCAGCCCCCGGATGCCTCTTGGGCGACAGCATTTACGACCTGGTTGTACCCTGGGTGCCCCTCCCCCTCTATCTTTAGGAAATTTGGTTCTATAAGGTCATTATTATTTGCCGTTAAAGGATGGCTAGGATTGAATTTGATAAAGTTCCCAAGATCAGCATTATTGTAGATAAAACTGTGAGACTTCAACTAGAGAAAAGCAAAACTTACAATTAGGACATCCTTTTACACATTACACGTTTAGTGGTGTGTTTTATCTTTATTTTCTTTAAAGATCCAATCAGAGGATCTGCTGGAAGCAAATCAAAGCATTTCCACTTCAGAACGACACCAATCAGGGGTTGCCCTAAGTCAGAAAGGAGTTAAGCTCTGAGTCACAGGGTGCATCCGTGTCCCCATTCTTTCCTAAAATGCGAACTCCCTGGGCTGATGAGCCTGGAGGCCTGTGGCTTGTCCAAGGTCTCGGGGCAGGATCCCGGTGCCAGGTGTATGTGGCCTCTTGCTCTGGTGTCTTGGGACAGATCTATTCAAAGGGACACAGCGTCGGAAGGTGAGCCTTGAGACTCAGGCTTTTGGAAGGGTTGTCTGTTCTGTTTAGCTTCTCATACAGCCTGTCTGAAAGAGCTCCTAGCTCACGCGCGCCACGGGAACAAGCTGACGGCGGGCCCAGGTTCTGCCTCAGCGGCGTTAGTGAGCGTCTGGTCCTCTTGGGGCCCAGCTAGACCACCAGCAATGCCCCTGGCGACGCCACAGAGGACCTCAGCTTGAAAGCCACTTGACACTGTTCACTTGTTAATAGGAAGAAATTCGTTTGAAATAACAGAGTCACTAATTGCTACTCAGAGTATCTGTGGTCACCTAGTCAAACACTTCTCCAAGCACTGATGGTCAAATATAGACGAATTATTCACCAGTTCAATATATGGTCGTTTTTTGAATAGTAGCTATTTAAAGAGCACACTCTGGCTTGCTGGGTTTCAGTAGACGCCAGCATGAGGTCCAGTGGAAGCAGGTTCCGGAAGCTTCAGACCACAAGCGTGGAGCTGGCAGCCCGGGATGCTGGATGCGGGACCTGGCAGGACCCCCTTTCACCACCTTGACCCACTCTTCAAGCCACTGTTTAAACCTGGTTCTTCCTTTCCTCGACTTGTCATCACAGAAAGTGCCAGACTCCTCAGAGACCACAGATTACCAGGCAGCCTTTGTCTGGGAAGGGGGGACCATGGGGCTCCTCCAGGACACCCTGCTGCCGTTCTGCCAACGCGCCTCCTCTCTGCCTCCTGGGCATTTCCAGTTGGAGGTCCCACGCCCCGCCTTCTGCCCCTGCCACCCTGTGAGAAGCCTGAGGGCTGCACATGCAGGACGCCACCGCCCTGACGTCCAGCATTGTCAGAAACAGGGCGCCCCAGCCATCAGAGAAGCGTTTTGACTACTGCCAGAGCACCAGAGCCCTTCCTGCTGCCCGCCCGGCCTCCGGTTTCCCTGTGACCTTTCTACAGCTCTCCGCTGAGAGGCGTTTCAAGCATCTTCCCAAAGAGGATATATGCACAGGGGTAAACAGCGAATGTGAATTGAGGGGAAAGAATTTCAGAACTCCAGAATGTCCGTGAGAGCTGTCCCTGTTAAAGGGAGTCCTTCCTTCTACTTTAAGAGCACAGAACGCACCTTTCCACGGTACTGATGCGTTTCCTACACTGGGCCACATGAAACTCTAAGGAAACAGACGATCTTGAGGACAGCGAACGTTCCAGCAAAGGGCAGCAGCCTAAGATCTGAGCAGAAGCTCAAGGCCCACGTAAGATCCTTTGATATATGGTGATAAGTACTATTAATTGAGCAGCTACTGTTTTCCCAAACCTACAGTATGACAGCTACCTCAATAGAGCTATCAAAAGATACTGTTAAAATTAAGGTCCACGTAACACTGGGCCTTTTGGTGCAGCTCTAGTCAGACCATCTATTGTTAGGGCTCAGAGGCTGGATGCTCACCTTTGCTGTGTGCACACTGAGAAATGGAAGGTTTTGTGGAGTTTTAAAGGAATTTTATTGTTTAAAGGGAGCCTTGGGAATTCCCTGGTGGTCCAGTGGTTAGGACTCCACCCTTTCACTGCCGAGGGCCCGGGTGACCTGCTCACCCAGGGCCGCCTCCTCTTGAGCGATGCCTGCTGGCCATGCGTGAGCCTGTTCATGGGGGAAATCCTGGCAGATGAGGGTGGAGAGATGCCTCCGTGCAAGCCTTAGTCACACCATGGCTTCACGAGGCCTCGCCACGCCCCAGCCCCGCCTGTGCCCCTCTGTGCCTGACTCCTTTTCAAGTCACTGTGACACTGGGCACGTTTGACACCTGGTGGCCAGATGCACGATGGAGGGTTTTTGGTTTTTTGTTTTTGTCTTGACCCAGTGACCACACCTGTCTCTGGAATGTCTTAAAAAGTCCTGTTTAAATATAAGTCCATTGTTTCAACCAGGGAGTCCGGCGCTCCCAGCTAAGACCAACTTGATCACGGGCATGGCCTTTTATGGGGGCTTCCAGGGACCGGGGGAAAACCAGCCACCTTCAAGTGCCTCTTCCACCCGTGTGGCCTTTCAAAGCGCAGATCCCACGAGGAAGACTGTGCCAGGTGCTCACGGCTCCCCACCTGCGCTGTCGATGCAAGTTCCTGCTGTCGCCTCCAATCCTCAGCCCCGTCTTCAAGTGGAAAACACCAGCTTGGACAAAGGGCCGCCTGGCGGTGCAGGCTTAGCCCCAGGGGTGGCCTGCTTCCCGCACTTCCCGCCCCTGCATTTAAGACGGGCAAGGTTGCGGCGAGGCGCTCCCTGTGGGTTAGCCCGGTGCCTGGGCTGCACGTGTTCCTGGAGGGGTCACTTGTTCTTAGGTTCACAACAGTGGTGTCGACTCAGGAGATGCGAGGAAATTGTACTGTCCATAGAAGTTGCAAACTAAGACCGATGCCACCAGCGGGGGGGCTCAGCGATTATTAAAAAGTGTCCAGGGAGGATCTTCGCCACACTCACTGTTCCCACGGCGTTTGTGGTGCGGGCGCTGGACGGTTCCAGAGACAGACTGTCTGTATTTATTCTTCTCGTCTTGTAAGTGGCCCAGCTTCTCTTAAGTGTTGCTCCAAGCTGATTTACGGGGCTCCCCCGGGATTATGGATTCTTACCAACCAAGTCTTTGCACGGAGCTGTCAGCTAAGGGGACTCTTGCCTTCCTGACAGCAGTGACTTCCAGGCGGCACAGCAGGAAGGCTCCGCAGACAGCTCGGCTGGGAGGAGCGAACGAAGGGCCGAAGGGCCATGACAGTGACTGCTGACAGCGTCCCCACCCCCGCTAACTGGGCGCTTTCCTCCTTCTCAGTGCAAGGACTTTTCCGGTGGCGTGTTCTCCTCTAGGGACCTTCTGCCCAGAAAGATCTAAGGTTAGGCTCCAAAGGTTGAGGTCTAAAAGTTTTTGCTGAGATTTGTATCTATTTTTAGGTGCCATTTTAATACCATTCAGGAAAATGGTCGTGGACCCTCAGCCCGTGAAACACACGGGAGTGAGAGCAAAGGACTCAGAACACAGGAGGCCCATCCTACTTCTGTGGAAGCTATGGGACAAACTGAAATGTGATAGTGGAAGTTCTGCAAGGAAAAGAATAAGACAACGTGTCTCCACACTTTCACTTAAAGAATTATGTAACACTTTGCACGATGCTGTGTTTGTGGAACGCGGCAGGTCCTTAAACTTATCTCAGCAGAGTGGGCTGCTGCGGGTATGGCTGCTTGTTAGGGCAGAGAGCGAGAAGCCGCCGCCCAGGGCTCATTTCCAGACGCCCTTTCCCGGCTCGAGGCACCCGGACTCCTCAGATCTAGAGGGGGGCTCTCGACAGACCATCTGCTCCTCAGAATTTCAGTCCGAGATAAGAGAAGTGTAACCGTTTACTTCCACCCCCCTGAGAAAGGGGAGCCATGTACCGTGGCCCAGTGGGAACACATGCGGTCACATCCTTCTGGAATCCTTTGCCACATAGAAGACCACACTGCATCCACGTCAACGTCACCTCTTGACTACAGCAACTGGTAAACATCAAGGACCTCAGGCCCCGCGGCTGTTAAATGCATTACATGAAAAAAATCGAGGGAATAGCAATTTTTTACATCACAAATAGCAAACTAAGACCTGGGTCAGGTATTTTTCATTTAAAATGTGTTCGCTAGTTTGGGTGGAATGTGAAAAGCTTCCATGGTTTTCCCCGATGAAGGTAATACACCAGCCTCCTCCTCTCTTGCCCTTCTCCCCCCGCTGTCACCCTCAGCATCTAAAATTCATTAAGTGATGAACATTACAGCGTCATGCCAGCCGGAGCGCAGACAAGCTCCCCAGGTGAGCCCTGGCTCCCCCGACAAGGGGTGGGGGCCGCTGAGTCTCCAGGCCCTGAACACAAGTGAGTGGCTCATCTTTTCAAGGTCAAATCATTCACTTTGGGCAAATGTCTTCTCTTTTTAAAGGCACAGGCGGTCTGGTCCTTTTTTCAGGCCTAAAAAAAAAATGTACCTCACACGAGATGGATACCACTCAGTGCAGTTTTCGGTAAAATTACAGTATTCGGGTTCGAGTATCACTATTTTTTCTACACTGTATGGTAAAAAAAACTATGTTAATAGCTCTATCTTAAATACTGTGATTTGAGGGTTTTTAAAAAAAATCCTAATGTAAATATTTTACTCACAATCATGCATCTAATAGCAAACATTGGGATTCTTCTGCAATCAGTGTTAATTGACGTATACTCTCACTAGCCTGGCTCTCGGACTTGTTGGAAACACACAGGAAGCTGAAATATCACAACTGAAATACAACCGCACGCACGCACGCACACACACACATCAGAGCTCTCCTTCTCTCCTGAGCCATGTGGAATTCATTTCCCTGTAAACCTGTCCCCTTCCTCATGCTTCACGTGCAAGAAGCACGAATGAGCCTGTTCTATCATTTCTACCAGCAAGGTTGCCTCTGACCCAGGTCAGAAGTCACCGATTTCACACAGGAGGACCCCGCTGGAGACCATGAACTATTCCTGTGTAGTAAGTAGCTGTCTGTTCTTCAGGGAATTACTACCTGTGGGTTGTTACCAAAGAGCTTTGCAATTTGAAAGATGCTGATGGCAGTGATTGGCAACGGCTGGGTCTCTGCCAGCCTCCAGAGCCCAACCCGGAGTATAAAGCAGAAGCCACGGAGCCCGTGAGTCTCCCACACGATGTTTTCCATACCTTGGCAGATTTCTTCCTGATGTGTATCTGTACCGCCCCCGGGACCCACAGGGCCGTCACATCCAAACCCAGGGGGAGCCTTTGCCAGACACACGGCAGAGTGGTGCAGGTTCCCAAAGCCAGGACTGAGCTTGAGTCCTTGGTGTGTGTTTATCGTTACTGTTCTTGGGTGCCTTATACTCTCAAAGTATTTAGGGGCTGACAGACCCTTTGTATTTTATACTAAACAGGAGCAATTCCAAAGCAGATCTTTTCTGAGCAGGCTCTGACGCCCTCTCTCCAGCTCAGACCCTCTGGGTGTGACTGGTGGGGAATCCAGGGCCGCAGGAAGCCGGGGTGTGCAGAGGAGAGCAAATGGAATCTTCTTAGTCACTTTACTGGCAGTGGTTCCAGGCAATTAGAAAATGGCTATAAAATAACTTTAATTTTTTTTTAATTTTGGGTCTTACTCATTTTCCCTTTAGGAGATTGAACTGATCGTATATATTGATTTCTATCCTGAATTTACGGGAACTTATATGTTTGGAATGTCCTACTGTAAGACTGATGAATGTAAAGAGTTAATTTCAGGGTACAGTTTTGCCTTAATGGTTTTAAAAAATAAACTATTTTTAAAAATTACCTGGCGATTTTTCAGTGATGCTATGAGATGAACTGTTTTGTTTGGTCTGAAGAAAACCAATCCCCAGCTGTAGGGTCTGCCCTTAACCCAGAACAGTCCCCCAGCCCCATAGCTGACGTGGTCTCTACCTGTAGAGTCCAGTGACAGAGCGGACCTGGGACAATGTGGCCCCAGAAGACGAAACCCAGCACAAACGTCGGTCAGTAAAACCTTTATTCATACTCTCATCAAACACGTTTCTAACACCCTCCAGGCAGTGTGCGCTGGTCCTGCGGAAACTACAGAATCGGACAGAGCAGTTCCTGCCCTCTAAGAACTGGCAGGCACGTGGAGAGCCCACAATCAGTGTCTCACCAATTGCTAAGGTGGGCGCCGTGAGGGCGGGGGTGCTGCGGTCTTCGGAGCACCGGGGTCTGGGGTCTGCCTTTTGGGCGCCCTCTCTGCGTGGCTCCTGGCCCTGTTGCTGCTGCAGGCGGACCCCAGCTCCCTCTGGCTGCAGACACGGCTCCCGATGGCCCAGAAACAAGGTCGGTGACAGCAGCTCTCAGCTTGGCCCCATCTCTGAGCCAGGCCACAGAAGCCCGCTGGCCAGGAGCCCCATGCAGCGCACTGCTGCGGACCTGGTACCCGACTGGACTCATGTTCGAGAACCAGGCTGGCTGGCAGGCCTCTTGGATGGCACTTTCCTTTTCTCCAAGTCTTGCTGAATTTCCTGAGGGAAAGCATCAATGTTCTCCCGGACACAGGGGAGGCAAAATCTCTTGGAGTAGAATAAACTGCATTCCTGAAAGAAGAGGGGGACGGAGGAGCCTGAGTGCCATGGGATGCACACTGCAGCATCCCCCAGAGCCTCCAAGAATCTCTCTTCCTCAAACCCCAATGAGACCCTCTGACCCCAGCTTGCCTGTCCCCTACCCCTCTGTTGGCTGCAGGGACCCACCCATAATGCAGCAGACCAGCTGCGTGACTGTGAGGGCTCCCAGGACCACCAAGGCCAGGAAAGGCTGCTGCTCACACTGTTCCTGGGAAAGGCTCACATGTCACCTCTCTCACAGTCACTCACGTGAGGTCCCAGCCACAGGGAGAGAGGGAAAGCGGCCCCAGCTGCACGTGGCTTACCCACCGGGCCCACGCACACCAGCCTGCCGCATGAGCCGCATCTCGAGCCGAGGATCAGGAATCTGTCCTTGTCGGGGGTGAAGGGGTCCCTCATGACGTAGCTCTCCTCCAGGAGGCTGCGGGGCAGGAAGTGGTGCCGGTGGGCTGAATGGCCCAAACCTCTGCTGACGAAAGGTAGCCAGCTGCAAGGACCTCCCCAGGGCCTGGTCACCGTGCGTGCTCATCGCGGGGAGGGGGGGCCCCCAGTGCCACCAAGTAGCAGCAGAGAGGCAAGCAGTGGCGCCCAGCTGGGATGAAATGAGACCTGCTCCAGGCTCCGTGTCGACCGCAGGGGAAGAACCACTCCTCCTCGGCCCAAAGAAGGGCTGCTGCAACTCAGCCCCCAGACCCCAGCCTGACTCAGCAGGGCGGCAGGCGGGCACAAGGCCTCCATGCGAGCTCTCCAAGCCCTCCCCTCACCTCCGGGATGACACCCGCTCCCAAACTGCCTGCTTCCACACAGGGAGAACAGGACGCTTTACGCTGGCTAAGGTTCTGGCCTCACAGCGCACATCAGAAAGGAGACAGACAGGATAGGATCCGAGGCAACACCCCAGGTTCCTCAGGGCCGGAGGAAAGCAGCCTGGCCCCCGCCGGTCCCACGTAATGTACTGGTCAGATCCCCACAAGGTGGACTCTGATGGAGGACAAGTTGAAGGTCAAGAATCAAGCCCCGGGACCCACTGGCTCTACCGTGGGCCATCCGTGGGCAGGTGCACAGGAAGCTGGTCCTCAGGGCTCACTCCCACCAGTACAAGAGCCGCAAGGCGGGCAGCTTCCCGCTGAGAAGGTGTCGTCGTAGGAACCAGTGGGACCAGTGACAAGGCCCAGCCCCAGACGCAATGGCCTCTGCGGCTCCCTGCGTTCCCAGCTGCTGAGCTGTTTCAGCCTGAGCCACAGTGCTTCCACCCCGCAGCCGGAGCAGGTGCTGGACTCTGGGCTGAGCAGGGACGTAGGGACTGGGAGGTTCTAAGAGAGCCGGATGGCGTCGAACCTTGCCCTGTGCCTTCTTGGGTCACACCTGAAGTGCCCAGAGCCTGGGCCGGGTGGCCCCAGACACAACACCCAAGCCCTGTGTCAGACTTAGGCCAGCCAGCTCTGGGCGGGCTCCCTGGGGTGCTGGGACCCTGGTACTCACACGACAGACTGGGTGCCGGGGGGCTGCTGCCCCACGTAGCTATACGGAGCAGTTAAGGCACAGAGCTGGCACTCAAACACACCCAAGGGGCGGCGCTCCGCCTCACACTCCATCTGCAAGGTCAAAAGACAGGGCATGTCGCCTACAGGACCAAGAGCTCCCCACATCTCAAAGCTCCCCACTGCCTGCTTCTTACCCACAGGTGAGAAGGGCAGCGTACAGACAAGGCACCTCAAGTTCAGAGTAAGTGACGAGACCTGCTCAAGGTCACAGGTTCTTTTCAAGCGCACTTGAGCTATTCACCAAGATAGACTATATTCTGGGCCATAAAATGAGCCTCAAACTTTAAAAGCCTGAAATCATAGAGTACATTCTCCAACCCCATAATAATTAAAATCAGTAACAAAGAGATACATGGAAAATCTCCAAATATTTGGAAATTAAATGATATACTTCCAAATAAACTATAATTCAAAGAAGAAATCACAAGAGAAATTAGAAAATATTTTGAACTAAATGAAAAACTAAAATACAAAATATCAAAATACATAGAATGCAGCTTAAGCAGTGTTTACAGGGACATTCACTGTTTTAAATGCTTAAATTGGAAAAGAGGGTTTAAAGTAAGTCATCTAACTTTCCACCTTAAGAAGCTAGAAAAATGCAAATTAAACTCAACATAAACAGAAAGAAGAAAATAATAAATAACACAAATCAAAGAAACAGAAAATGGGCAAACAATAGGAAAAAAAATCGATAAAACCAAAGCTGGTCATTTCAAAATGTCAATAAAGTTGACAACCTCTAATTAGACTGATCAAGAAAAACAGGAAGAAGATACAAATTACCACAATGAGGAATGAAACAGGGGACATCACTAAGACTACAGACATTAAAAGGATAATAAAGGAATGCAGTGACCTTTTTTACCAAATAAATCTGACAGTTTAGCTGAAATGGACATATCTCTTGAAAAAACACCATTTATCAGAACTGACTCAAAACAGAAAACCTGAATAGCCCTTTATCTATTAAGAAAACTGAATTCATAATTTAAAATTTTCCTTTAAAATGAAATAGTACAAAAACAAACAAAAAGAACAACAAAAAAAGGAAACAGAACACCAGCAAAACTTCATGCCCAGATGTCTTTACCAGCAAATTGTCAAGCATTTAAGGAAGAAGTAATACCAACCTACAGAAACTGTTTCAGAATACAGAGAAAGGAACACTTCCCAAGTGATTTTGAGGCCTATATTACATGGACACCAAAACTGCCAGTATTACCCTGATACCGTTCATCGGACAAGGCTACTACAGGAAAACTACAGAGTAATACCCTTCACAAGCAAATATCTCGAGCAAAATATTAGCAAACTGAATTCAATAATACATAAGAAGCCTAGGGCGTCACGACAGAGTGGATTCAACCCAGGAAGGCAATGTTGGCTCAACATTTGAAAACCAGTGAATGCCAACTCATGAGAGTAACTGAATAAAGGAAGAAAAACCACACCATCATTTCAATAGATGCATAAAAAAGCATGACAAAATTCAAGGCTCTGGGTGGTGCTTCAGAGCCAAGGGGCTCCCCACCTGACTACAGAATAAATTCCCTTCCTTGGCATTTAAGCCCTCTTTAACTTGGGACTTACATCCCAATGACTCTGCCGTCCAGCCCCCACCCCTCCATACAGCAGGCTGCAGTTCAAGTGGCTTCATCACTGTCCTTCAGGTGTTCCCTGCACTTTCCCACACCCCCCCCCCCCCCCACCCCCCCCGTGCCCCGGCCTTCGCTCCTGCTGTTTCTGCCACCTGGAGGGTTTCCCCCAACGTCTCTACCTATGGAATTGCCCTCTGGCTGCCCTGAAGATTTTCTGTTCACCTTTGGCTTTCGACAGTTTGACTATACAACTACTTTTTTTTTTTTCCTTTTAAACCTATTTATCCTGCTTGTGCTGCTTTAAGCATTTTGATCTGTGGTTTAGTATCTTTCATTACTTTTGGAAAATCCTTAACCATTACCCTTCAAATATTTCTTCTGCCCCATTCTTTCTTGTCTCCCGCTGAGGTTCCAACTGCAAATACGTTAAGCTTTGATGTTGTCCCGCGGTTCTTGGACCCTTTGCTCTGGGTTTGTTTTTTTCTACTCTTTTCTCTCTGTGTTTCAGTTTGGGTCATTTCTACTGCCCTGTCATCAAGTTCATTGATTTTCCCTTGGTTATGTCGAATCAGCCGACGTGCACTCGGAAGGCTCCGCGCCGCCGCGCAGTCCGGGCGGGACGGGGGATGAGCCGGGGCGCAGGCTCCGCGGCCCGCCCCCAGCGCCGCGGGAGGCCGCTCGGAACCCCGCAGGGCTCCGCGGAGGCACCCAGGCCGAGCCGGACGCACGAGACGCACCGGGAGGGACCCTGACGCGGCCGCACACGTCCCCGTCAAGCCGCCAGGCCGCGCCACTCACCGCCACCGCCACCACCGCCGCCGCCGCTCCGCCGAGCCCACGGCGCGTGCGCGGTGAGTCGCGGGGCGGGGCCTCGTGGCGGACTTCCGCCTCGTCCTCCGTCTAGCTGCGGCTTCCCGTACGCGATCTCTCGGGATTGGCAGCGGCTGGGCAGCACCTGGCTATCTCACGCCGACGTGGCCTGATGTCCTGGCTGCTCCAAGACTCTCAGCTTCTTTCTGGGTTTCCCACCGGGCTCTACAGAGTCGGTGCCGCCGGTGCGCGGCCCACAGATAACCCGGCCTCAGCCGCATTTCCATCCCCACGTGGTTTCTCTCACCGCGCGCTTTGGACCGAAATGCCCTGGTCTTAGTTCTTATGCTACCCGTCCCCCAACTAGGACGGAAGCCTCCGGGGCCTGGGGCCAGGGCTGCAGGCAGTGATTACTATGTGCCCTAAGGCAACAGACAGAATGGGTTCAAAATGAGCCCTGTGGCTTCCTGCGACCTTTAAAAGCTGTGTGCTGCCGGGACTTGTCACTGTACTCCTCCAAAGCCTTAAAGTGGCCTAAGTGGCCTGCAATGCCCGTCGTCATCTGGGACCACCATCCTTCAACTTCCAGGTCTTCACCTTGCAGCACCAACCACGTCAGCTACCAAAAGTTGCACTGGACCCCAAGCTCCCCGTCCCGAAGCTCAGACAAGGGCTTCCCTAGACCTGCAGTGGCCGTCCCACCCCACTCCTGGCCCCTCTACTCGTGTGTATTCGAGACACCATTCTACGGGGCTAGGGGATGATTAGGAAGCCAGCAGCCCTGAGGTCTGGGACTTCTTCCTTTGGGGAATCGAGAAATAAGGATTATATAAGGTGTCTTAGTAATGCTGGCAACAAGAATTATTTCTGGACTTGAGCCAGAGCGGCTCCTGCCGTGAGCCTCAAGAATTAGCGAGCCCTTACATTTTGCTTCTAGAGCACGTGACCTCAACTGTGCTTACAGCAATGGCACTCTTTGGATCAATTCAAAGATTACATACTGTTGGTTTTTATTTTTGGATCTGCCCAAAGATGGGCCACTTGATAAAGCATTTAAAATTTGACCTAGATCCACTCTGAGCTACATGACTGGTTAACCCACGAATGCTGTCAAAGCCATTAGACAGTTTAGACAAGTTACGAGCTGCACTGGAAGAGTTAAAGTGAAATAATATTCAAAGAGCAAATCATGGACTTTGTCAGAAAATAAAGTTAATTTTGATTTGAGCTGTCCACAGTTACTGATATAAGAAAAAACTTACAAAAAAATCCAAAAGGATTAAAACTAATAAAGCTTTAGAAGAAAATGGTTTCCCAAAAGAAACTGCATGTGACATAAGCACTAAATCAAGAGAATGAAAAGACAAGCCACAGAATGAGAGAAAGTATTTGCCAAAGGTATATATGACAAAGGACTGTTATCCAAAATGTACAAAGAACTATTAAAACTCAACAGTAATAATACAAACAACCCAATTAAAGAATGGGCCAAAGACCTTAACAGACACCTCACCAAAGAAGATACACAGATGACAAATAAGCATATGAAAAGATGTTCCACATCCTATGTCATCAGGGAAATGCAAGTTAAAACAGCAATGAGATACCACTGCACACCTATTAGAATGGCCGAAATCCAGAACACTGACACCAGCAAATGCTGGCGAGGATGTAGAGCAGCAGGAACTCTCATTCATGGCTGGTGGGGATGCAAAATGGTGCAGCCACTTTGAAAGACAGTTTGGAAGTTTCTTACCAAAACAAACGTACTCTTACCATGTGATCCGGCAATCATGATCCTTGATATTTACTCAAAGGAGTCGAAAGATTATGTCCATATAAAAACCTGCACACATGGTTATTACACCTTTATTCATACTCATAATTGCCAAAACTTGGAAGCAACCAACCTGTCTTTCAGTAGGTCAGTGGATAAATAAACTGTGGTCCATCCAGACAATGGAATATTACCCAGCACTAAAAAGAAATGAGCTATCAAGCCATGAAAAGACATGGAGGGAACGTAAGTGCATGTGACTTAAGTGAAAGAATCCAATGTGAAAAGGCTACATAGTGTATGATTCCAACTCTATGACAGTCTGGAAAAGGCGGAATATTGGAGATACTAAAATGATCAGGGGTTGGGGGGAGGGAGGGATGAAAAGGTTGAGGACACAGGATTTTTAGGGCAGTGAAAATACTCTATATGATGGTATAATGGTGGATATGTCATTATACATTTATTCAAACCCATAGAATGTGTAACACTGAGTGAACCCTAATGTAAACTATGGACTTTGAGTGATTATGGTGTGCCAGTGCGGGTTCATCAGTTATAACAGATCTTCCACTCTGGCAGGGGATGGTGACAATGCGGAGGCTATGCTTGTGTGTGGGCAGAGGTATATGGGAAATCTCTGCAACTTCCTGTCAATTTTGATGTAAACATAAACTGCTCTAAAGAATAAAGTGCATTTTTTTTTTAAAACCCACTAAAATGACATTCAAATACAACGTAGGGAAGTTAGAACTAGGAAACAGTAACATCTACTGGAGTCTGAAGAAGAGTCGTGCACAAATAATCCCAAAACTAATTTCCGTAGAGACTGTTTTCTGACCATTGTGGATCATCATAGTCTCTATCTGACAGAGATTTAAACAAAGTGAGCAACCCACTGCAGTTTTCAGTTTTCTTTATAAAATCCCAGTGCTGAAAAATGTGAAAGGTGAAAAACTTAAAAAGTACTGGATGGGGCTTCCCTGGTGGCGCAGTGGTTGAGAGTCCGCCTGCCGATGCAGGGGCCACGGGTTCGTGCCCCGGTCCGGGAAGATCCCACATGCCGCGGAGCGGCTGGGCCCGTGAGCCATGGCCGCTGAGCCTGCGCGTCCGGAGCCTGTGCTCCGCAACAGGAGAGGCCCGCGTACCGCAAAAAAACCAAAACCAAAACCAAAAACTGGATGGATCTAGATGTGTTATAACAAATGATGATAACAATGAATTAATGATGACATTTATATGATGAAACGAAAGGAGAATATAATGATGTTTAATATAATGGTAATCCGGGAAGATCCCACATGCCGCGGAGTGGCTGGGCCCGTGAGCCATGGCCGCTGAGCCTGCGCGTCCGGAGCCTGTGCTCCGCAACGGGAGAGGCCACAACAGTGAGAGGCCCGCGTACCGCAAAAAAACCAAAACCAAAACCAAAAGAAAAAATTGGATGGATCTAGATGTGTTATAACAAATGATGATAACAATGAATTAATGATGAAACGAAAGGAGAATATAATGATGTTTAATATAATGGTAATATAATATGATCTTTTTATATGCACCCTCCTTACCGTGTTTAAACATGATATCAATACTCCTGGTTCAATTCTAAATCTAAAACTTTCAGAGGTTTATTGACAGTTCCAGTTGCTACTCCCTCAGCAGAGTGAAGTTTCTCCCAGCTGAAATCATTAAAAAGTATCTGCAAACTATTAAGACCCAGGAAAGTTTGTCTAACTTGGCACTATTGTCGATACAACACAGTTATGTGAACATCTTTGTTATTATCAACACGATGATTTTTCTGAAATGAATTCAAGAAAAACTTTATGGAATACACACACACTAATTTATGGATTATGTATGTTTTTTTACTCATCCAAAGATCAGTGGCCCACCAACAGAACACCCAGAGGTACACAATAGTAATTCAGTTATCTTTGGTATTTTGCCCATTTTCATCTATATAAAAACCATAGCACTACAAATAATTTTTAATTTTGCCCTTATGAAAGTGTGGGTGTCAAGCTAGGTGGCTATAACATATTTTATGTGATGGTTTCTAACTTGTTTTATAACCTTTAAATATTTAGACATGCAGATGTTTGTCATCCTGCCCGGACCCCACGACGTTAGGGGTGGCCTTGCCAGGGAATATAGCTACCTAGATATTGTGGCAGGACTTATAAGACCTTGTATAAGTGTTGTCTTAAACGATTAAGCTTTTTAAAGATCATGACACTCAACAAGTATTATACATTGCATATTCAAGTGAAGCCTGAGAAAGGAAATTTGAAAATTGAAAAATAAGGAATTTAATGCAGATTAGAATCTAAAGCAAAGCGTTGCTAACAGCAATGAAAGGAGGGGGTAACTCTGGAGGATTAATTCCTTACATACCTCATTTCACTGTTAAGTCCAATCTTATTCATCCGTTTCTCCATTTCTGCCAGTAAAATTAACGTCCAAAGGCTGGCACTTTTATTTTAGTGCTAATGAAATTCCAGAAGCAGGCCTTAGTTTTTTAAGTAAACTCTTAAAAGCGTAACATACATACAGAAAAGTAGATACTTCCTAAGTGTGCGGCAAGATGAATTCCCACAAAGTAAGTACAGCAGTGTAACCAGCACCCAGATGAAGTCTTCCACGACAAGAGACACTGGAGGTTTCTTCTGGTTCAAGGGAAAGGCTGGCCCTCTGTGGAGTGGTGGAGGGAGGATGCATGGACAGACCTGAATTTATTGCAATGGACAAAATGCCTTTAACGGTGTATAGCTTTGAAGTAAATATTTCAGAGTATAATATACATACAGAAGCAGGCCTTACAAATGCAAGTCTTCATAATTGGTAAAAGGGTTTGAGGTAGATGAAGGACATGGAGCTTCAGATGGAGCCATCTCTATGCATCTAAAACTTGTTCTACTACTCTGAGTTAATAAGGGGCTACATGGAGAACAAATCCAAGAACATTTATCTGGTTTTCCTGTGCAATACAGACTTGGGAGGATATTCATAACTGTTTCCAACTTGTTCTGGAATATGCCTACCCTATCCCTGGAAACTGATGGGAACAAAGGCGTCTTAAAAGACTCCTTTAGAAATTGTTTCCATGTCCTGTGAAAATGACCTTCTAAATTTTGATTGTCTCGTTACTTTGTTTTCCTGATGTTAACCTCAAACAATAAAACAGCCAGTTTTGTTTTCACCAGCGGTTATTTTTACCAGCAAAATGGGTTTATTCGGGAGCAGCAAAGAATTGCAATTTGGGACGTGTAAGTCTGGTAAAGCAAAGGAGAGGGAACTTTTTTTATAGAGAAAGGGAAGTTGGGCGGGGCTTTTATAAACAAACTGTCCATTGGAGGAAACTGGGAGTAGGAAATCTAGTGTGAGTTGTGACAGTCTCTTATTGGCTGGGCTGTTGCCAGGCGAGGAGAAAACCTTCCTTCCTCCTGCTGCCTAGTAAAGTAGCATCGCTTCCTGCCGGAGAGGAATGGTACCTCTCTTCCCGTTGGGATCTGTGTTGGCCTGAGTGGTACGTGCATGAGAGCCCCCACTTCTGGCCTCCCGACTCCATTTTAGTGAGGTGTCCCTTTATTAATTTTCACACTTACAATGTTATAATTGGCACCTCTAATATTTCTAAACTATGTAAATACTTGTCATTGCTCTATCATTAGAAGGCCCCTGGCACTCCCCGCTCTCCCAGTATGCGTGGAAACAGCCCTGTGACTCTGCTAGACTTCTCGCTGTAGCCACAAGGTGACAGTCTTGTCTCCTTTGAGGGGCCTGCAGCTGCTGTCCCTGATCATCACTCAGCCCACGCCACCCCTCACCCCCGCCTTGTTCCTGGACGGTCCACCTGGACCCTGCCTTTATGACCCTGTCACTCACAGCTCCCAATCATGAGATGCTATGCGGGCCTGGGGACTTTCTTCCAGGGAAGCGAGGCCAATTTGTGTAACCCTCGGCCTCCCACAGCACCAGAGGGGTAGAGACTTCAGCTGATCCTAAATTTGGGAAGAATGTCTGGGTGTACCCAGCCACAGAGTACCCGAGTCTGCCTTGTCTGCCTGGGTCTTCGAAGCCTCTAGGGCGAGGCCTGCCCCATGTCGCCTGCACATCACCTGGGGCTTACACTCCCCCGTTCTGCATTCCATGGGTGACTGCACCTGACCAGACCCCAGGAAAAAGTAAACATTTGGCCCCCATGCTTACGCCTTCCCAACCTGTTCAAAAGTCAGGTGGTAATGAGGGGTGCTAACCATGAACGTGCACTTCACTTGGAACCGGTGGCCAGAGCCCAGCCACACCTGAGACGTCCCACCAGGGCAGTTAGAAAACCCAGAACTGACCTTCTGACCCTAACCGTGTGGGTGGTCTTGGGTGAGTCACAAAACCTCTTCATTATCTCAGCTGGCAGAGAAGGCCACCCCCCAACCCAGGTTCTCAGGCCTCCCCTGGGGAGGAAACGATGGAACGCATGCACACGTGCGTGTGTGCATGCCCGTACCTGCCAAGGTGCAGGGTGCCATGACCATTCCCGTGCAGCACAGGACTACGGGGGCGCCAAGTGAGTAACAAACACCTGGGACAGAGCAGCTGCCCACCTGCCCGTTGTCCCCCTTTGCTGGCCCTCGACTTTGAGGGCAGGAGCCATCGGTGTATACATCCCCTCACAGGAATCACTGCAGGTCTCACAGAAGAAATCTCACATTTAATTCGGATCAAGCTTAAAGTGGCATCTACATAAATGAGCATGTTTTGGAGTGAAAATCCAACAGCTGCTAGCCTATTTTTCTTAAACAATGTTTTCTAAACAATCCACCAGGCCATCAATAACCCAAAGCCCAGATCCTGGATGTATATACTGCTGTACACATTATATAGAATATTTACTATCTTTCAGTGTGAACCCACACCCACACACACTGCTGTTTAATAAAAGTCACGTCTCATGGCCAGAAAACGTTATTACACTTTACATCTTTCACTTGCAGTGGCCTTAAGTAGATGGGAAGCTTCAGACCTCTGACCCCCAGGTCCACATCCCTGCATTCCCAGGCACGAGGGCAACTCCTGAGACTCATCACAAGGCCCTGGCCCAGCTGCAGTGTGGGCGGCGGAGTTGGGAGGGTGGGGGAGGCCCTGCAGCCCTGTGTGCAAAGGGAAGAGCCAGCGGGGCTGAGGCACTGAAGCGCAAGTGCTGGCCTCCCAGCCCCAGGGAGTGGGGCACAGAAGCAGCAGGATTTTCCTGCTGCTTCCGGCAAGGTGGGGTGAGGTTGAGGGGGCCTTTGAGTTCCCTACCCCAAATCTGGGTCTCTAACCTTCTAAACTGCAGCAGGTACCAAAGACACCAGTTTCCCAGCCACAGGGAAATCAACCCAGGACTCGCAGGCTGTCCTCCTCCTCTCTCTGTAGAGGCTGCACTGCATTCTGACAGCCTCAAGTTCCGAAGGGGAGGCCAAGACTGCAGACACTTCCAGACGTAGGGGGTGTGCATTGTGAAGGACACGGGTAGAAAGCACAAGTGAGCCACTAAACGTTCCTTAATCCCAGAAAGTGAGCATTTGAGAAAAGCCGGCCTGTGGACCTTGAAACCGTCATGGATCACACAACGAGATACACCGTTTTCTTCCCATTGATGTTTCTGGTCTTCAGCCCCAGGTACCGGCTGTCGTTCTTCTCTGGCTGCCCGTACACCATGTTGACAAAGAACTTGGATTGGTCTTCTGCCTTGGATTTGAAGGACAGAAAGCCAAATGCAGTTCTTAGTCTGTGACACAGGTAGGTCATTGCTTCCGCTTCTTCTGAGGGCTCCTCATACACGGGCTGCTTCATTTCCCCGTAGGCAGACAAAATCACCGCCTGAAATAAGTTGATCAATAGGCAGATCATCACCAGCAGAAAAGATGAGAGAAACAGGACCCCGAGAACCCGGTTACTGGAAAATTCCGTGTTCTGAAAAGCTGAAACGCAGTAGGAGAATACTGTCTGCGTGGCGTGAATCATATCACTGTAGTTCCATTCGTGCTGCCCGAATACCAGGTAACCGAAAGTCATGTAGACGAAGAAGTACACGGACACCACTAGTGCCATGTGGCAGATGCCGGGAAGGGCAGTCTGGATGGCCCTCTGTGTGAGACGCACATGGTAAAAGAACCTGGAATACCTGAGGGTCTTCAGGATTGTCAGAAACAACAGGAAACCCAAAATCACCCTCATGGCGTGATCTACTTGAGACACTGCATGAAAGGGAATGAAATCCTCAGAGTTCGACAGGTAAAACCGAATTATACCGACAGCCAAGAAGTGTTTCCTGAAAAAGAGCACGATCAACACGGTAAAGATGCATTTTAAAGCAAAGTTGAGCAAATTATATACACTTTTCACGTAGGCGGACCTTTCTTGTGTGATGATGTAGACCTCGTCGACAACGTAGGCAAAAAAAAAAATGAGGATGGCCACGTACAAGTAGATTTCTGCGGAAGTTTTTCTGTTGAAATCGGCAAGCGAGAAGGAGTGCGCAGACAGGCTAGTGTTCACGACTCCTACCCGAGAGACCTCAAAGATGACTGAGATGCTGCAGAAGAGGGCGGTGTCTGGATTAAAAGTTGTTAGTTCCAAGATCACAGCCCATGTCTTCTCATCCAGCCAACGGCTTCCCTGGAGTTCGCTGAGCCTCAGTGTGGAATTAAACTGCTGCTCTTCCGGAAAAAAATAGAACGCGTAGCCTCCTGACCCGTAGGTATGCAATAGCCCATAGGAATAGTACACCCATCTCTTTTCTCGAGGCTTGTAAGTAAATCCTTTCGTAGTCTTGTCTATAGCCCGCTTACTAACTCTATTCCACAACCCGGAGTAGCTTTTTGTGTCTTCTGGGTCAGTGCCGTATTCGGGGTGACAGTGAATCTCTCTTTTGAGGCTGTCCTGCGTGAAGTGTTCGGCAGGCAGACAGGTTTTCTCTCCAGGTTGCGCCCTCACCTGCCGCATCAGTGGCAGGCCGAGGATTTTAGAGGAGCTTTCCGGGAGAAAGGTGGGACGCAGGTCGTTGTGGAGCAGAGGCAACAGCACGCTGTTCAGCCACCGAAAGATGTCTTCCGGCTTGGTCACCGACGCCAGATCCACAGAGAACTGGTCCCGAATAAACCGATTATAGTCAAAGCCGTCGGTGTGGTGTAGGAGGGTGACCAGGCTCACCAGGAGGGCCAGAAACATGAAGTGAGTGAGGACGTAGCTCAGGAACAGGAAAGCTCTTCTCTTGATCCTCTTCTTTCTTTTGAATATCGTGATGTCGTCTTCAGTGAGGGGCTGGTACATCCTCGAGCTTCGGAGCTGGACGATGTGCTGCTGGCGCCTGCGCATTTCCTCTGGGTTCTGCGTGATGCTCTGCAGCTCGATCTCACTGTAGCGACAGCTGCCGACCCACGGAAGGTTTTCACAATACTTGGGCTTACTTGTTCTGTAGCCTGACACGACTATAATTTTAGATGGTTGCACCAGAAAAACTGACTGCAAGAAGCAACAAAATGATGCAAACAGCCATTCTATTGACTTTTTGTAGCCGTAAGTCAGTCCATAAAATACAATAAAGAATGAGGATATGCTACAAGTGACAAAAACCAAGAGCCATGCGACATAAACGCAACACCACGGCAGAACAATCCTGGTCTTCTCTTTGAGGGGTGTAGCACCGGGCTGGCGAGGGTGCTCTCCAGGAGAAACACTTTGATTGTCTTCAACGTTTGGGTTATTGGCGTTTTTATTTTTTCTTTGGGTGCGGGAGACCTTGCTTTCTGCTCGCTTGGGCTGGGGCCGTCTTTTAGAGGTGGTCTTGACAGAAGCCTTGGGAAGTCCAGGACTTCTCCTAGTAGGTGGAAGCTTTTCAGGCTCCTGGGAGCGTTCGTTGCCAGTTTCATGAGCGTGCCACTTTGCTAATCGTTCTTCCCAGTGTTCACTTGCTGCTGGTGTCCACGGATGCTTCCGAGGAGCGACCTCCCTTAGGGTCACCTGAGGTCTCCTCTGGGAATAGATGAACAAAGACGTGATCATTAGTTGCACAGGGATGGTAATTAAGACACTTTCCATCCCGATCGCCATCGACCTGAGGTACTTCCCCTCTTGTGACGCCGCTTCTTTTTCTTTATTCAGATTAAAGAACATAATATTACACAGAAGGGAGGACAGCAACATGGCTAAGCAACAGGACAGTCTCTGGAGCCTACTGAACGGTGTAGCAATGACACCAGAAAAAACAGAGAACCACATGTGGCTTCTCCCCAGCCTATAACTTAAATCTGTAAGGAAAAAATCCATTCTGTTGAGAGACTTATCTGGGGGGGTTACTTGAAAGGTTCTGTCCAAAGAGGTGTCAATAGAAAGCCACTCCCGGCACATGAACAGCCAGATGTGTCTGCTGAACAGATTCTCCACTTTGATTCTACTTAAATACCAACTAGGGGACCTGCCCTCGTTGTTGTGCCACACGCGGATGGAATGGATGTCCCCCAAGTCATTTTTCGTCGTTAGGAGGAAAGTGCTGATGCTTCCTCGGTAGAGGGTTGTAAACTGTGGATGGCTTAAACAGTGCACATCGCTGCTACTCTCTGTTCCCTGCAGTTGGACAAAGACATTGGCCCTGGTCCCAGACCCACAACGGCTTCCTGTAAAAACGGTGACTAGGTAACATACATTATCATAAGGATCGTTATCAGGTAGAACTACCACATGCTCCCTAAGACACTTGTCCATTTCATCTCTGTGCAAGGCCCAGAACCCTAGGACTATGTACAAGAGCATAATGAAAAGTACAGTGAAGAGGGTCACGGGGTTTTGGGTAACGTTCTTGATGACCTCTAATCGTAGATCCACGGGGTTAGGGACCACGATCACCTTGGCCGTCAAATAGTGGGTACGCAGGTGAAGGTTGGCTAGTTTCATTGCGTCCAGCTGCCGCCTGGCCCGCCCTGGGTTCTTGCAGATACAGTGCACTTTCTGCCAGGTGGTCTTCTCTCCGACAACGCAGGTGTCTTCTCTCCAATCGCTCTGGATCCCATACATGTCCAAGCATTGAGTGCTGAAAACAGAAATTCTCACCAACTTGTCATTGGGCTTTAGGACAAAATGAGGTGCCTGCAGAACCACAGCGACGGTAGACTCAGAGGAGCTGGTTCGCTGAGCTATGACCCGCAACAGGGATGGGGGAAGGCAAACCACACGGGCCTCCGTCACTGTACAGTCAGGGTCAAACAGGTCACTGTCTTGGGCAACTGGGGGGATGCGATGGGGCACGAGGTAGGTGGCGATCAAAGCGGTGGGTGTGATCTGATGGCCAGCATACACCAACACCGTGAACAACACGGCCACTTCCGTCACAATGTGGATCAACACCTCCTTCCCTGCTCTGCTGTCCACGTCAAAGCTAAATGCCCCCGTCGTCTTTCTCAACGACTCATTCGCTTTAGGAGACTCCTTGCTGGGGCCCACCGTGAGATTAAAAGTCCCAAAGCTCAAGTTTTTTCTGATGAGGTACACTTCCACTACATCAGGTGTGATCTCAATCACGTCACCGGTGGCCTCGGTTCCTGTCATTCGGAATCCAACCACCTCGGTCAAAATGTTTTCCCCATAATTTAGCCAAGGGAAAGGGTCATCTGCAAACTCACAAAACACTGTAGAAATTGGAGCGTTGGCAGGCAGACTAGGAACGCTGCTCACGTTTAGGGTTGGATAAAAACAATTTCGACAGTGTTTCTCAGTGCTGAAAAACTTGGTAACATTCCACTTTTCCGTTTTCTTGACATACATGTTAAAGTTGGACGTCCTCATTGCAGTGGTCTTATCCTCTGGCACTTTTACAGCCAATACTGTCTCTGCTAGAGATTCAATCACATGGAAAGGCTCTTCGACCACTTCATGACGAACCATCAGTTTCAGGATATTAGACAAACTTGTTAATATTCCAGTGCTCACACTTTCTATTTGCTCAGAAGAAATGTGCTTATCTCTCTGGTGACACTCTTGGAGGGCTTGGCTTGCTTGCCAAATCCTCACCGTGGCCAGTTTCTGAGCAAGCGAGGAGAACTCAGAGGTTTTCTGCGTTAATTTAGTAACAGTCATGACCACCTGGCTAATTTCCACCAAAGTGTTTACAGGAAGAATGAAAGACTGATTGAAAAGGTGTTCTCGGAGTCTAATTTGGTCAGCTTGCAGATGTGAGTCTGTTTTCATGCTATTCAAGACAGAAGCTACAATATACATTAAATAACCTGCAGGTAAAAAATCCTGCTGTTGAAGCAAAGTAGACAGTGATGAATCTGGTCCCATAGTGGAATTGAATAACTCCTGCAGCACAGTCCTTGATGAGTTTATGTCAGTGGGAGCCTGTACAGTGGCGTACAAAGTCACCTGAGAAAAAGCTCCCAGAGAGGTATTATATGCCTGAGCGTATATTTTCAAGGCGTAATGATTGGCTAACACACCAACAGGGAGAAAGGAAGGGGGCGCTGTGCAATCCTTCCCCCAATAGAGGATGGACCCAAAATTATTCTCTTTTAAAGAACTGATTTCACCAAAACCACGCACATCAGGAACTATTATTTTATATGTAAGAACGATGTTCTTATCCTTGAAACTACTACAATGGACAACAAATTTAGTAATGAATGCAATTCCTTCAGCTGGATCAATTTTGCATTCTGTGGTTTCAGGGACGTGGTGAATAACGAAGGGATGCCTTAAGACCAAGCTCGATCCACCCCAGGTTGCTAGACTTAGAGAAATCCAAAACTTATCTTCAACGAAACGCCGAAAAGCGAAAGCTTTTACAGACAAATATGCACCATTCCGCCCTGTTGTTGTTTGCCCCGTCCAATCAAATGGCATCTTATCACCTGAAGACGACAGAATGGACCATCGATAGACATCACGGCCTGCTTTACAACGTGGGCATTCTAGAGACAAAGAAAATCTCTCTGATATAATCAAAACTGTATCACAATTTTCAATACATGAAATGCTTGCTACAGGTGTCGGTCCTTGGAGCACATGCACTGTCCTATCAATAAATGCTGTTCTGTCGTTCCTCCGGATCACCAGTCTGAAAAAATACACACGGCCGCCGTGAAGTGTTTCCGGCGAAAGTGTGAGTATAGGACCAGAGGCCCATGTCCACCTGAGATCAACCTGCTCTGGGAGACAGACTTCCTTGCTCCTCACTGTAATTTCATGGCCATCGTAGTTTCTTGGGTCTGTGGTACAGTACCAAAAAAAATGAAGTCCCTCTAAAGGGTTTTCTGCATCTGGATCAGAGGACATATTTCCATTCAGAGTCAGCCCATCTGTGAAATTAACTGTGATGTTGGTATCCCCAGGAATAACAGCCTGCAGGGGACTTTTAACAATGATGATATAGATGGAATCTGAGTCTTTCTTCAGAGGTATCTTTGGATCATATGTGACGATGTACACGGAGAAATTAAGCAGATACACCCCCCAAGATAAAGAATGCGCGGAGATACGTACACTTGATGGAGTGTTCTCTGACTTGAAAGGTGGGTTTTGCAAAGGTTTAGTCCAGTCCGGCTTGTCAGATACAGAGGCCACGGAATAGAGTTTCCAATACTGACCAAAGAACCTCTGGATTGGGCAGCGGGCCTTAACCGTGGCATTGATGGTGACTTCCATCTTCCGGGTCAGCTGCAGGGGAGAATCGTCATTCCTTTCGATCCTCACCAGATCCAACACACAAACCCCCGAGCGCGATATCTGACAGGACACCGAGGACTCCATGGCTTGGGAACTGTTCGGGTTGACAGCCTCTAAGACGACAGGCGTGGGCCCGTCCGTGGGACACTTGGTTCTGGCCACTAAGCCCGCGTAGGAGCGTGGGCCGCGGGGCAGAGCCGAAAGGGGCGACACCGCCGAGCGGGGCGACACGCGGGCGGCGGCAGCGGCGGCCGTGGGGACCGTGGGCCCCAGCAGCCCGAGGCGGAAGGTCCACTCCAGACGCCCGAGGGAGCGCGGCAAGCGGGCGAGCCAGCGCAGGGAGAGCCGGCCGCCGGGCGCCGACAGCTGCAGGTCCACGCGGGCGGGCGCGGCGGCC